>NC_086321.1:367627768-367948045 GCF_036172605.1 Pelobates fuscus
TTTTGCATGCATTCAAAGGCACTTGATTTCTACAAAATGATTTACTAAACTGGGAGGTTTGGAGAAATCTTAAGGTGATCTGCAAAGTCTATCTAGAAAGCCACACTGGAAAACCACTCATTGAACCAACCTTTGTGGTTATGGTCTCTCTTGTTCTCATCCTGAGCTTGTTGACTTGGCTTTCAGCAATGTCTGCCCGCTCTTCAGCCTCTTCCAACTCATTCTGGACTTTACGGCACCTGGACATCTGAACGTTTGATTGTTGCTCCTGTAAACAGAGAGAGAATCGGCAAAGAACACTGAGTGCTAGTTACATGAATCGTGGTGAGATAAGTATTTTATTATTAGCTTTGTAAAACTGTAAACTGACCTAACTGGGGTAATAACATTTTATGAGGCATATATTCCTGATTCATAAGATTTTGTTTTGCTGCGTTTTTTTTGTTGTTGTTTTTTTTTTAGCCTATATTATATACACTTCAATAATTGTTTTTAAAAGAACCAATGGGTCATTCTGCACTATAGAAGGGAAAAGCACAGTAATATCTTATTTACTTATTAAATGAAGATAGATAAAGCAGAGATATCAGATTTATGAGAGCACAGTCCCATAGAGAGAACCACAAGTAGTATCAGAGAGCCTAGCTTGTTGGATTGGAGAAGCCCATCTCACTTTTAAAAGCCCGTTTCACATTTAAAAGTATATGTTATTTTATTACCTGCTCAGAACACTACTACGTGTATCCTAGGCTTTCTTGATCTTTTTCAATATCTAGAACACTCTGCTCCACCTTTTCTCGTTGGTTATTCCATACTTTAAGAATTCTTTCCTGAATATCTGCCCTAAATTAAATCCTCTCCAAGTTTTGTTTATGACCTTTTCTCTAGCTTCCTTTGATTTACATACAACATAATTATCTTGTGGTTCTTTAGATCACTTGAGATATTTTAAGTCTTTATTAACATGCAGGGTGTGCACGCATCTTTAGTGTCTTTAGCCTCTCTTGATATAAATATTCAGACTTTGTACCATTCTATTAGCCCTTTTTCACATTTTCTCGAGAGTATATAGATACTCCAGATAAAGTCTCCACAGCTGGGTACAATATCATAGGTGAGGTTTCCATATACACCCAGACTTTCTACAGCTTTTCCATCTTATTTTATTTGTTACTTTTAAATACTATGATATAGTAATCCTCTGGAGCTTTTTATCTTCTGTTGACACAATTATTAATCTAATGAGATCTCCAGAACTACATATTTTTCCGGTACTTAAACAAGACCTGCAATGCTAAATGTAATGTCAAGTTCCAAACCAGTTGACATGTGCAACTTTTAAAAAAGGAATGTTAAGCTACTCACAGATTCCTCTGACTGCCTCTTGTAAGATTTCACTTTGATTTGTAATTTATCAACCAAGTCTTGCAATCGTGCAATATTCTTTCGGTCTTCTTCAGACTGCAATGTAAAGGTTTTTTTTCATTAGATCTTTCTCACCCTTCAAAAGTCTAGATGATCCCATTATTTTGCATACTTCCCAAATTTACCTGGAACGACAGCTCCTTAACACGTCTTTCATATTTCCGGACCCCTTTGATATAGTCAGCACATCTCTTCTGCTCAATATCAACTTCACCCTCCAGTTCTCGGACCTAGAAGAATTATGAAACTTTGCTTCAGGATGTATTAAACATTTGCCCTTGGACTGCCTGTCTAATTTTACCAACATCATGGAGATACAACTTTTTAGGTCTTTACTTGGCCAAAGGCAACACTAAGCAAAATAAAAGGTATAGTTCAACAGTTAGAATCCTAAGCCTATCACCCATTTTGTCACCTGCCACCAATTGCAAATGTAGCATACAAGTATTGTTTCATCCATTTTACATGCTACACACAAAGAACGAGTAGGGCTAAATAATATTAGAGTCATCGTTAAGAGACTCACCCTGGCCTCCAATTTCTGGATATGCTTCTTTCCGCCTTTCAATGCCAGTTGCTCAGCTTCTTCCAGACGATTCTGTAGGTCCTTCACTGTCTGGTCTAAGTTCTTCTTCATCCTCTCGAGGTGAGCGCTCGTGTCCTGTTCCTTCTTTAATTCCTCTGCCATCATGGCAGCCTGGCGATTACAGAGCAATATGTCTACCTTATAATGAATTTAACTGAGCAAAATGTTTTGCTCTGTGCAAATAATATTAAATAAAATAAATTGAATTTAAAAGAAAATACAAAACACATGAAAACAGACAGGCTCTCACATCAGTTATGGCTTTCTTTGCTTTTTCTTCGGCATCTCTTGCTTCCCTGCTGACATCCTCAATTTCTCCCTGAAGTTGTGAAACATCTGTTTCCAGCTTCTTCTTCGTACTAATCAGGCTTGTGTTCTGCACAATGAAAGGAGAAGATGCTACGTAAATGACTACTCCATGCAGACGATAGTGGAGGTTCTACTGGTTTAAACAAAGCTATATACCACTAAAATGTTCTACATTAGTACCAAATATACCACAATCCAAGACCTCACTAGGTTCAGTATAAAAATATATATAAAATTAAAGAACTGATTGTTCAATTGCTGCCTAATATACCCCACCTCTTCACATGTGCCATTGCAACAATATAATCAATGTGTTTCACCTCACCTGTTGGGGGTTTTAATGTTGTGGCTGATCTATCTATCTATCTTAAAGCATAAATATTTCTATAAGATAATCTATAATTAAGATGAAAAAAAAGACCTCTATTCTAATCATTAAGCATATTAAAGATCATGTCTTCTCATTACAAATAAAAGGAGAGAACTCTTGACTAAATTATTATTCATATTTATTTTGCCTTTTTCCCCTTAATGGATTTCAAAGCACTTCAAGTAGAACGGCTAAGTTCCAACCTTAGAATTGACCAGATTCTGCCAAATTAACATTCACCAACTGAGCTATCTCAACACCTTCTTTCACATATATTATATTAATGATTTATATTTTAGAACATCACATGGCCAGACTAAAAAAAAACACATATATATGGGTAATGGACCAATGTATTCGACAACCTCAGATAATAAAATCATAAACTTTATCTTTATCTTGGAGTACGTAGGAGATTATTATGTTGCAGGCATCAAGAAATAATTTTGTCATGATAATACTCTGATTTCAAACCATTCAGTTGCGTGAGATTAAACCTGAAAGTAATCTGTACATGGTTCTCCTGTGATTAAAAATTTGAGGAACATTGGTTTTATTTTACCTGGGAGTGCAGAAGCTGGACACGTTCTGTTGTATCCAGAAGTTCTTGTTCTGCAATCTTCCTAGATCTTTCTGTCTGTTCAAGAGCAGCTCTCATCTCTTCAATCTCAGCAATCAACAGGCTGTTTCTACGCTCCACCAAGGCAAGCTGTTCCTTTAGATCTTCCTGCCCTCGGAGAGCATCATCCAAGTGGATCTGTGTGTCCTGTGGATGAAGACAATAGTTGAGAGTAATGGGGCTTTGGTAGACTCAGAAAGGAGTTCAGAGCATCGGTGTAGGAAGGTAGGGAGATGGTTGGGACCAACTCCCAAACATCTGGTGGGAGATATGAGAGGAGTAAAATCCATCCCTAGTCATAATAGTGTGGCTCTTAAAAATAATATGTTTTACTAGGAAAATGAGAAAAAAAACAAATAAAAAATTAAATGAGCTAGTTATTTTGTCCACATCAATTATAGAACAATAACATTTTAACAAGAAGACTTTAAAATATTTGTAGAAAACCCCTTACAGAATTATTTTATTTATATAGATGAAGACGGGTAGCTTAAATAGGTCTATATCCTATTCTACCTATAGCCTCCACTAATGAAAGTGTATCATAAAAAAATGCATGGTTTAACATTTGCTACCTTAAGGGTGAATACTTTTTATGAAAAGCTGTTTCTAGATTTTCTTACGTTCCCATACTGATAGTTCAGAGGCTTTACAGGGTAAGAAAATAAATATATAAAAAAAAATATCTTGCCCTCTACCACGGAATATAGCTCATGTAATCATTACAAATACAAATGTAGAATAAAAAGTATATATAATATTTTTGAACATCCTACGCCCACTATGGCTGCTTACTGCTCCCGACAGACTAACAGACTACCTGTATCCACATAACTTCAGTGCTCAAGGGTATAGGTAAACTAGTCCAGATTTCAGCGAAAACGTAAACATTTTATGTGTACCTTCAGTAGACCTTGGACATTTCGTAGACATTTCTGAGCTTCAGCTGCCAACCGATTTGAGTGACTGAGCTGAATCTCCATTTCATTCAGATCACCTTCCATCTTCTTTTTAAGCCTGACTGCTTCGTTCCTGCTCCTTATCTCTGCATCCAAAGATGTCTGCATGGTTTCCACTGTCCTCTGGTGGTTCCTCTTCAGCTGGTCAATCTCCTCATCTTTCTCTGCCACCTTCCGCTCAATGTCAGCTTTCACTTGAGTCAACTCCAGCTGAATTCTCAGGATTTTGGCTTCCTCATGCTCCAGGGACGCCTTTTAAAAAGTGTAAAATGTAAAAATCTCGGTTTTTGCCATTTTTTTTTCATTTACAGTTAGATTAATACATTATACGGTATGTGTCTACTGAAGTCAATAATTAAACCATAGCTATCTATGAGTCCTCAAACCAGGAACTAATTTGTTCCCTAAAGTACCTACAACATGAGCTTGGTCTCCTAGGGATTAATACAATTCTATCAATACTAAAAGCATTTTGTAAACATGTTATGGTAGGCTTAACAAAGACCACGGGTCAAAAACATTGCCAGGTGACTTGAAAACTCAATACAAGAATTACAAAAGTACATGGACCTCAGCGAAGAAAGGGCAAGCATGTATCTTATTAATTAATGTAATCTGCTATGCAATGCCAGCAACACTACATGAGAAGGTCATTATTGCGACTGGGGTTAAGACATTACCTCTGCTTCTTCAAGCGAAGCTTGCATTTCACTTTTCTCCAATTCCACCTGTTTCTTGGCTTTTTCAAGCTCGTAAATGATTTTACCACTGGATGCGATTTGTTCAGACAGATCAGTTATTTCCACTACGAAACATTAAACATTATGATGTAGCTAGCATGCTCTCTTTGGAACCCTGCAAAAAAGACCCCTAAACCTAGACATTTAATGATGAAGATAATGGATATAGCTTAGGTCCATTGGTATTCCTAATAGTTCCTGACATCCTTTCTTTACTCACCTTGTAGATTCTTGTTCTCACGTTTAATTGTTTCAAGCTGATCCAAAGATTCTTCATACGCATTCTTCATTTTGAAGAGCTCTGTACTCAAAGATCTTGACTCCTTTAAGGAAGACTCGAGTTCCGCCTGGTTTTCCTCATACTTCTGTTTCCACTCGGCGAGAATCTTTAATAGCAAGAGAGACGGGAAGTCTGATACAGATCGCTAACATTGTTTCAAGTTTTCCATTCTTGACTCCGTCTCCCCAACCACAGTTCATCTTTTTACATGTTGTAATCAAAGCATTAACTGTAGGTCTGCTCAAACTACAAACTACAGTTTTGCATCTTGACACATTGGCTCCCATATCATATAATATGAACTTAGGTAGCGTTAATTTAATTTGGAGCAGAATTGTATCAAGCCTAAGAAAGCCGAAATGGTGATTAGGAAAATTCTACTATAAATCATTTCTGGTGTTCTTGAAATTCTTAAAAGGCATTTTAATATAACTATATTCAATGGTCGCACTGAGAATCATACAAAAACACTTCAGTATAGCAAAACTTATGGTGCATAGAGTATCCTGCACATAGTCTCCCAACCCAGAGCTCCCTATAATCACTAATTTCAGTATGAGGTCCATCCAACTAGTGCATGCAACATGCGCACAACTCAGCCACACTCATGTGTGGTCAGTGACTAGGGAGTTTGCAATAACAAAACTGTAAACCAGCTACGTATGACGGCCATCAGAATTATGAACATAACCACTTATCCTTGTGATGAATGGAACTGCAACGAAGGATAAGGTACTTATCCCATAAAGCTCTCCAGAACATAAATAGAGGCTAAATAGGTCTGCCAGCAGCAGCATTTGCTGGTGAAAGTACCCAGCGCTAAGAAGTTTTTTTTTTTGTTTTTTTTTTAAATATGTACTTTAAATAAAATTTTTCCCCAAATTTTTTATGCCTTAATAAACGGCGGGTCAATTCGTCGCTACTATAAATAAGTATTTATTCTTTCACAAACCTTTTATTTGGAAACCTCTTTATGTGTCCCTTTTATGCAGGGTAGAAATTTAAGTGAAAATGCCAATGATAGAACAATGAGTAAGGCAGCCAGCGCTCTGTTTGTGTGATGATTTTTTTCTATATTCGTACACCTTTCGCAAGTGCCAAAGTTTTCTTCTATCTTCATCTGCCGTGGCGTGCTCTTTTTGAAATCCTACTACATTTTTCTTATTGAACTAAACATAATCACCTTATCGAAATTCCTTTGCTTTTTGTCGAGAGCAGCAGCAACAGCATTTGCCCGCTCCACGTCAATCATGAGGTCCTCCACTTCGCTTTGGAGCCTCACTTTGGTTTTCTCCAAGGAGGCACATTTGGAGTTCACAGCTTCAATCTGTTCCTCTGCTTCTTGAAGGCGTTGAGCTAACTTTTTCCTGAAATCAACAGATACATGTTACTTTGTGTGAGTTTAGTAAGGGGCACGTATCGGAGACAGGAGGACATTTCTGTATGGCAGCATGGACCAATCATGCAAAAGCCATCCCCAGCTCTACACGTCCATAAAACCACTAAGCCAACATAAAATACTGTTCAGGATAATCTTACCAGAATACTGTCTGCTTATTTTTTATGATTCGATGATTAACAACATGTTTAAGGGGACCATTTACAGGTCCCATTCCTTGATAAAGGTTCTCAGAGGTGGAAATTAAATCTGTTTTGCTAATTACATCTGCAGAATAATAAATACAGAGATTTAAGTTCACAGATATTGCCATGGCAGCTGCAGAATCCAATTTGCACCACTACTTACAGATTCTTAGAGGGAACCTGAAACATGGGAGAATTCAATTTGTGTGAGTGCTGTTACTCTCTAAACTAAACTAACAAGTAATATTCACTTCTTACCACTAGAGGTCATGGTTACTACATTTTACTGTGGACCTGGATTGTGTGACTCGGGACAAATAAGTACAATGTATTTGTGATGAGGAACATACCGTATATACTATACTATACGCACACGCACGCACACACACACACACACACACATGATATTGGGCTGCTGGTTTTAATGTCGTGGCTGATCACTATATTATATATAGACATATAAAACAATGATAAAACATATGTATCTAAGTATCTCTGACACATTTGAATGGAGCTTTTTAAAAATGCAGACTTCCATGCAGAACTCCTTCCTCGTAGCCTTTGCCTTCGAATGGATTCAATGCCCATCGTTTATACTTGTAAAGTTGTGAAATTATTATTTTTTTAACTAATCCTTAATTAAAGGAAAGTTTTAATGTGATCTAACACATAATTCTGGACCTGTCTGTAAAATATTACCTCTTGGGGCATTTGAACAGGACCATGTTTTGGGATCCCTAAATGTGCCAATTATTCAATATTAAAAGGACACACAGTTAATCAATGCAGTAAATGTGTTATTATGTCACGGAATTACTTGGCATCTTCCAGTTCTTCTGTGCGCTGAATGGCATCAGTTTCGTATTTTGTCCTCCACTGGGAGACTTCTCCATTGGCTTTGGACAGAGATCTTTGCAGCTCACCCTTGGCTTCCTGTTCCTCCTCATATTGCTCCCTGAGAAGGTCACAGTCATGGCGTGAAGACTGCAAGCTATGGGCCAGAGCATTCTTAGCCTGGCAATCAGAGAATCACCAAAATTTTGTGTTAGATTGTTAACAGAATGCGAACAATCTGGGTACAGTAACACGGTGCAGAACTCTCACTCGATCCATACCTTCACCTCTTCTTCCATATGTCTCTTCAGTTCCTCAATTTGCTGGGTAAAAGCTTGTTTTGACCTAGACAACTGTGAGACCAAAGATTCTCGCTCTTCAAGCTGTCGTCCAAGTTCACCTGTATTTAGACAGGAAATGTAACATGGTAACCTCTGGAAATATTTATATATTCGGCCAATATTTATACAATATATATGGCTATTACCTGAAGTGCTCCCGTTTTAACAAAATTAGCTGAACAAAAAGAGCTGGCCAGAATGCATGTGTAAACATTGAAGGTATGGATGATAGCAGCAAAACTCTTGAGTACATTTTCTGGAATCTGGAATTCCATAATGGACATTGAATTATGTTGTAAAACTTTCTTGAGATATTTGGAAGTGGAAAACCTGAACAATGTATAGAAATATGTATGGAGCAAGGGCCTAGTATAGATTACCTGCTCTGTTTCCTGTAATTACACTGCCAAGCAACTAGCACAGAATGTGTATACATGGGTTTGTGCATATGTGAGCAGGTGTAAACCTGTACACTGAATTCTTTAATCACCTGTTTCTGTCTGCAGACGAGCTTTACTTAATGTCAGCTCAGCGACAGTACGCTGGTTTTGCTCTGTCTTAGCCTTGAATTCGCTCAGCTGATCCTCCATCATACGACAGAGCTTCTCAAAATTAACCTAGTTGTAGAGACACACAGAGGTGAATTATAAACAAAGTAGTCATTTGTAAAAATATATCTTGTCATTTTTCTTAAATCATTTATCTTCCATTGTGTCCCTTTTTGGTTTGGTTAAAATGATATTGTTCTATACCATGCCCCAACACACCCTGCCCCAACCACACACTTTTTTTTAATTATGCTTTTCTTAAGTACTTATTAACTGATATGTTTAATACCTTTTATGCTCTATAAGAAATCAAATGATTGTACACTAGACTATCTAACTTAGCACAAACATATATTCCTGACCCTATAGAGTTAAAACCACCATCTAGCCCCCTTACCCCCTCTTGCCCCCCTAAATATAGTAAAATCTTACTTGTATTCAAGTCTGAAGCTGCTGCCTCTGCCTGTGAACTGCCTCTGTCTGCTGACATCATCAGAAGTGGTGGTCTGAGCCAATCCCAATGCTTTCACATAGGATTGACAAGTCAAACACAGCCCTGGCCAATCAGAATCTTCTCATAGAGATACATTGAATCAATGCATCTCTATGAGGAGAGTTCAGTGTCTGCATGCAGAGGGTGGAGACACTGAATGGCAGTGCTGTTTACTCTGCAGCACTGCCCAAGGAAGCAGCTTTAGCAGCCATCTTAGGAGTGGCCAGTGGAGTTATCACTAGGCTGTAATGTAAACACTGCATTATCTCTGAGAATACCGTGTTTACTGCAAAAAGTCTGAAGGGAATGAGTCCACTCACCAGAACAAATGCAATAAGCTGTAGTTGTTCTGGTGACTATAGTGTCATTTTAAGAACGAAATGTTAGAGTCTTTAACAGATTACTTAAAGGATCCACCAAGCACCATGACCATACAACTCACTCTAATGGCAATTGAGCTAAGACTTTGGGTGCAGTTTGACAAAAAAACATGGTGTGTCTTAACACCCATAGCTCACCTACCATCTGCATTAATATTGGTAAATTTAAATTCTGTGTTACCAGTATCAATTCCATCCAACCTGAAGGGGGTTGATTTACTGAGGGCATTAGGGGTAAGCTAGCCCTGCACCCTCAAAATATCACATCCATCAAGGGTGGATGGAATTGACATCAGAAATGTAGACGTGTAAATCCTGCATTATTAATCCACCTGGTGAATGGGAAAGACCTGTTTTTATGTCAATCCAATCCAAAATGGTTTGCTGAAAAAGTGGGACTATTTGCACCATAACCATTACAGATTGCTGTAGTGGGCATTGTATTTAATGTGTTCCATTAGCCTCTTTATTGTACTGAAGCCTGAGGAATATGAGCAAGTTAACAAAATGCTTTCTTTAAAATGTTGTAAGGAGAAACTGCAAGGAATCTTAGATGTGCAATCATTCTGAAGGCATATTACAGTTCTCTATAGCATTAAATGTAAAGTTGGGTTGAAAACTGACTTGCATCTACTGGATTCTTTTCCTGCCACTCTGTTACTACTGCTAATCCGAAAAAAGGCAAAACCTACCTTGAAATGATTACACTGGTTAAAATGCAACCATTTTTTATAGGAATCAATTAGCTTTTATTGCACACCATCTCTATACGATTAATTCTTTACATTAACTGTTGAGGTGAGAAGGTTCTAAGTGTCAGTGTGGGGAAAGCGGGTTTGTTTAAACTACCATATAATCCACAAACCTTGGATTTTGTGATAGTTTCAAGGTTGCTGTTGAGATCATCGATCTCCATCCTCATCTCACTCTTCTCCTTCTCCAGTTTCTGCTTCACGCGTTGCAAGTTGTCGATTTGCTCTCCATACTCCGCAGCACCTTCTGAGTGCTTCTTACGGAGAGTGGCAACGGTGGCTTCATGTTGCAAGGAGACCTCCTCCAGATCCCTGCGCATCTTTTGAAATTCAGTTTCTCTTTTCTTATTCATCTCTATCTGAGTAGATGTGGCACCTCCAGCTTCCTCCAGCCTCTCGCTAATCTCCTCCAGTTCCCTGGTCAGGTCAGACCTTTGCTTCTCCGCCTTGGCTCGTGTTGCCTTCTCAGACTCAATCTCTTCTTCAAGTTCTTCCACGCGAGCCTGGCACACAAACAATGGGTGAATGTTTATTATTGTCAGAGAATTCTGAGAGTTGCATTTCAACAATATCTGTAGGATCAGAGGTTGACAATACTGCTCTACTGGGTGCCATGTGAAATGCCCTAAATACTTATGTACGGATCTGTATGGAGTTCCCACTGAATTTTAACTTTCATTAGTAAGAAAAGAAACCAAAATTAAAAAAAATAAATGTTTACCGTTACCTCGAACTTTTAAAAATAAACACTTATATAGTGGCATACCTGTAAACATTAATACTTGTTTTTTTACCTGGAGTTCCTTTATTTTCTTCTGAAATTGATTTGCCAGAACCTGTTCATCCTCGATTCTACTCAACAGCTGGCTTATCTCGAAATCCTTCCTGCCAGCAAAAAATAGAACAGATAACGAACGACCAAATATGACTATTAATGAGATATAAATTTTTAAAAAAGAATACGGAGCTAGCATATTTAAACGGCCCACTCAGTGATGTCCTACTAAAAGGATAGGAGTAATCCTTAATTTAATACTTTAATCTTTAGTAGTTGAAATTGAGGTTTTCATTTGAAATGTATACTTCTGTGTTATCTGCTTTAATGGAATGCATGTGCAATGTATCTGTTTTAATCGATTATTCAAATTAATTTGCAATGTCTCGGTATTAAATTCGGTGAAATTTTTGAAAAAATGTTTTCAATGTCCTTTATGTAATGTAATAAAATAAATGAGGACAAAGCAAGAGGAAAAAAAAATAGGTTTATGTTACCCTATCCGAGGTAGTGAAAACGGATGCTATATTAAAGCTTCACAAACTACATTTCTATAATTGTTTAACAATACGTCATAATCATAATCTCTGCATTCTCGTATATGTCCAATCATCAAGTCGCTGTATCGCTGCACTTCATGCTTTGAGATTAGTCGAATGACCACAAGAAACCCCATACTTTTTTAGCTTTTCGTCCATCTGTTGTCTGTCATTCTCCAAATCCATTATAGAGTCATGTGCCATTTTCAAGTCTCCTTCCAGCTTCCTCTTGGCCCGTTCGTTCTCCATGCGAAGCTTTTTCTCTTGCTCTAGAGAGCCTTGAAGCTACATTAGAGATTGGAGACCATGTTGGTCAAAGTTTCCATGACTTTTAAATGCAAATAATAATAAAGGTATGGTGCACATTTAAAGAAAATAAAGCTGTAATTATTCAAATTTCGGCTATTCTGAGTAGGATATGTGCTTGGTTACGAACATACATTTTAAAGGTAATATAGTAAACTCTGAGACAACCCTTGAAGGAAGTTCATCTACCCCTATATACATCCAGGGAAAAGTTTTCCATATTATAGGCTCGACTTAATATTGTTGGGTAAAATGTTCAAATGATCCAATATAATTGGATAAAAAATATTTTAAAAAATATTAAAATATAAAAAAATATTAAAAAATATTAAAATATAAAAAAATATATATATTATATATGAAAAATATATATTTAAAAAATCCATGTAATAATTTGAAAAGCTTACCCAACAATATTAAATCGAGGCCTATGTCAGGTTGGTACTGGTACTCACATCGTCAATTTGCTGTTCTAGTTTGGTTTTAAGTTTGGTCAGTGAGTTGACTTTGTCTTCCTCAGCCTGGAGATCATCTAAGGTTTGCTGATGAGCTTCTTGGAGAGCCTTCTTTTCTTTGGTCAGCTTCACAATGGTTTCATCTAGACTAGCCATTTCCTCAGTGAGGTTTTTCACCTTGTAAAATTAGATGTTAAAAATATAAGGAAATAGTAATTAGCCTTTTTCTAAATAATGACTACATAAAACTAATGAAGCCAAACTTTATTGGTAACCAAAATATATGTATTCTCTTCTTATTGGTAAAACCCAAACATATTTGGTCTATGAAAAGTCAGCTTCAATATTCAATCAAATTTTAAACGATAGAACATACTTTGTTTTCTATGGCGTGTCTTTCCTTCTCAACCTTGGCCAACGTCAACTCAAGGTCATCAATATCTTTCTTCAATTCAGAACACTCATCCTCCAGTTTTCGTTTCTTGGCTGTCAGTTCAGCATTCGACTCCTCCTCATCTTCCAGTCTCTCATTGAGCTCTTTGATTTTGGCTTCCAACTGAATCTTGGTTTTAATTAACTGATCACATCTTTCCTCTGCATCATTCAAGTTTTCTAATTCCTTCGGAGAAAAGATAGATATTTCTGTGTTTCATGGATAAGCATATGAAATATAGGTGCATGACCGAGCCTTAATAAACACAACAAACAACTTGGGAGTTAGCTGAAAGGGCAGTAGAGCCATCAAAATGAAATATGATAAAGTTAAAATATTATAGATGGGGAGGCAGAGCCTGCAGCAAACTAGAGTAGACATACTCAACTGAGCTCTATGCCCTGCTTGACAAACAAATCGATTTTAGGGTGGAAACTGGGTTATCACCCAGTTATAAAACGTGATACTACTATGTGAAAGTATAATGGGCTGGAAAAACAAACCGAAAGCTGACAAGGGCCCTACCAGCTGGGATATTGATGATTTCTTGCGGAGACCTGTCACCTAATTTGCTTGTACTCATGGTCACTCTAATATAGCCCTTCTGCGATGTAACCTCCCCCTCCCCCCCCCCACTCCCAATTACCTAGAAGGGAACACTACGGTTTTGTTTATTCTCATTGATCTACAAGAGGGGGTTACATCCTCTGAGAACATATAGCCCTACTAGTGTACTAACCTTGGGTGCAGTTGCCAAGTGTTCTAGAGGGCTCACTAGTTTGTAATCACGTTTCGTTTACTGCAATCTCTACATTTTCTTTTATATACAAAACATGTCTTGGTAAACTTGATATATAATCTTTATTTATGTACCCGTGCCATCAAAGTACTACTCTTGTGATCTTCACATGTAGAGTAAACAAAAATAAAGAATTTAAAAATATATATTTATATATATTACAGATGTGAACACCATATTACAAGTTAGACAAGTAAAATGTTAGCCTATGGCAGTAAGTATTGCACTTTGACATCAGAGGAAGCCCAGCCCTGTGACCCAGAAAATGGTCCATGAACCAAATGATACTTACAGACTGGACATGCAGGTGTAGGTCATTCTTCTCTTGAAGAAGTTTTACCATCTTCTCCTCCAGCTCTTTCCTTTGTGCCTCAGACTTTGCCAGATTCTCCTTAGTTTTGGCAAACTCCTCTTTCATTACAGCCATCTCTTTTTCAGTTTCTGCGCTCCGGAGTAGGGGCTTAATCTTGAAGTACAATTTCATCCAAGGCCAGTGTTTAACATTCATGAAAGCTCGGATATTATACTGGATACTGAATATCGCTTCCCTAAAAATCAACATTAAAAGAAAGAGGATTAACTGTCCTCTAAGACTGACTAATTAAACATATGAAATACTGAATTATTGCTGAATAAGTTTACCTTCTGTCCATCATCTTTTTGAATTCCACCCTCATCAGGTATCCTCTACTTAAGGCCTGCGTGCGAGTAATCAGATGGGCTAGGCGATCATCACGCATTTCTTCCAAAGTTCCCAGCAACCCAGCTTTGAAGAACACCTAAAATATTTAGAACACAGGATGCCAATTATGAGAAGACATACAATGCTATCAAAGTATTTAAACAAGGAAGATACATTTAGTTTTTTACAGTTTTCAAATACATCCTGGGGTTTAGGAATTATTACCAAGCTCAGTGGACCTCGATTAATTAACTTCGGAAGGGTAAAGGACAGAGTTGACCTTGTTGTGAATGGAATCTCTAATTATCAGATACTGCACCTGACTTCCTTAACCACTCTCTCCCTAACAAATATATTTTACCATTCAGGATCAATAAGAACATTTAAGGTAATAAAAGTATGTTATGAAGCCAGGGAGGAGCATGAAATATATGAGACGGGAATCTGCCATTGCTACACAAACTCCACAACTTTAAGTGTTGCACCTCACGCAACCCTAAGCCAAAATAAAAGACTAGATCCAGGATTCCCCACCCATCACCAGATGTAATTTCTAGTAGTCTCGCATCTCTGATCTATATTAATGTCATGCTTTACCTTTGTGTGCCCAAATTTATACTGAGTGTGATCAATATCAATTGACCCCAAGAGTTTCTCTGAGGCTTTTTTGCTGTCAATAAAGTGTCCCTCTGGAATGGCACTTGCATTCAGAATTCGATATCTATAAAAAGAGAAGATACAAAGAAGAAGGTTGGTTTGGTTCCCCCAGAACCAAGTGTGAGAATGAAGAAAAACTGTCACATCTTGTCCTTTAGTTACTCCCTACTTGAGTTCCAATCCAGATTTTGCTCACTTCTCCCATCTCAGAAGGAGGCATTTGCATTCTAAAGGTATCCCTCCACAAAGGCAGGGCCTACGATTTGCCCCCTATAAAATAAGCTAGCTGTGGTCATACCTCATCAAGTATGGTAAATGTATTCTATGGCTTACTCCAAACTGAAACATAATTCAAACCAATAAGGTCCTGTATGATCTGATTTAAATAAAGCTCAGAACATTCTCTCTTCCATCTCGCCTTATTTCCTCACTATCATTTCTTCATTATTTAACAGTTTTACATCAGAATAGGTTTCTCAAACTAAAGATTTACCGTTGTTTAAAGTCTGCATATGCAATTCTGCTGGGAAAACCCTTGCGGCATATTCTAATGCCCTCGAGTACCCCGTTACATCTCAACTGGTGCAAGACAAGGTGATGATCCATTTCGCCTGCAGGACAAAGACATGACATGTAAATGAATCTCAATTTTATACAAGAAAACGTACAAGAACGTATGAACTTTAAAGGGACACTATAGGCAGTAAAACAACTTTAGCTTAATTAAGCAGTCTGAGTGTATAGATCATGCGCCTGCAGTTTCACCGCTCATCTCTGTCATTTAGGAATTAAATTTGTTATTGTTTCTCTTTATGCAGCCCTAGTCACACCTTCCCTGGCTGTGACTTCCACAACCTGCATTATTTTTTTTTCTATCATATCTTAACTTACTTAGAAGTTTTTAGAAGTTTTTACCTCCTGCACTGTAAATTGCATTTTAATCAGACAGAAGGCCTATGGTCTAGAAGCTACTAACACAGCAGGAGATAAGAAATTCTAAACTAAACAGAATTTGCAAAAAAGGTAGTGTAAACATTAGATCTCAATTTACAGGAAGTGTTTAGGACGGCTGTGCAAGTCACGTGCAGAGAGTTGTGACTAAATCTGTATACACAACGCCTAAATGACATAGAACTGAGCAGTGAGACTGCAGGGACATGATTTGTACAACAAAAGCTAAAGTTTTTTGGTGCCTATAGTGTCCCTTGAAATAAAAAAAATTATTTACATTTTTGCCTTCCTCCCCCTTCCCCCAAGTCTTTAACATCATTACATACGTGTATGCATATGATCTAATTCAACAGAGAATAATTTCCATACAGCGTGGCTTCTGGAAAAGCCAACCTCTTTAATATTTTTAATTTTCCATTTAAAAGGGACTCTCTTGTCCACCTGTCTGACCAATTACCTGGTGTTTTTGTTTCATTAGGAATTAGGCACCTCACAAAATGGGGATGAGTGGTCCTCAGGTTGGACATGAGCTTGTTCAGGTTTTCCTGCAGGGTAAGCATGCAACAGGTAATTATTATACATAGAAACATAGAATGCTTCAGAGACAATATTATATATGTATTAAATGATCATAAGGGCAGAAGGTAAGACCAAGAATCTCTGGCTACAGTGGAACCTCTGTATATTGTGTGATTATGGGTAAGGCAGGTTATTACCCCGAATCCCCAGCTGCAATGGAAGCTCTGCACACTGTGTGATTTTGGGTAAGGTGGCTTATTACCCAGAAACCCACTGTATTTAATAATG
Source organism: Pelobates fuscus (assembly GCF_036172605.1). Classification (NCBI taxonomy): domain Eukaryota; kingdom Metazoa; phylum Chordata; class Amphibia; order Anura; family Pelobatidae; genus Pelobates; species Pelobates fuscus. Next base: position 367,644,393 of record NC_086321.1, read on the forward strand.
AAATTTGAATAAATCATTGCATAATACTATTTGTATCCGTGATACTAAGTATCAGTGGGAGTTGAGGTTCTGGGTTTTTTATGGGAAAAATCTGAAAAAAATCATCACTGTAGGCAGGTAACATGAAACATGTGCAGGAACACGTAAATGCCAAAAATATCCACAAAGAGTTACTTACCCTGAAAAGAGCGGACACCGTCTGAAAGGAAGAACCTTTCTTCTTAGCAGCCTTCTTGGTGCCTCCTTCTGTTAAAAACACATGAAAAGAGTGTCCAGTGATCCCATTCTGCGATCTGTTCTATGTCTGTGTTGCACATAAACTCTCCAATCCAAGCAAAGCCAAATAAGCACAAAACTTTATTGGATAAGGGACAGAAAATCAGGGATGAAATACAGAATACACCAAATTAATATATAAAATTTGCACTGAATCTCAGGTTATGCAGGGATCGAATGGTGAAGCTACAAGATATTTTGTTCATGTACCGTACTTAAGCCGAGGTCCAAGGGTAACCTCACAAGATAGTATGTGGATCAAGAATCTATACTTCTTAATTGTGATCAACTTAAATTAAGAGTCAACAAGTCAGTCATTACCTACCTACATCTGTACCAGAGTACGCAGCGTAAAGGTTTGCCAAAAGTTTCATGGATGACTTTTGATAGAGTCCCACCACAGTGTCATTCAGTGGGTCCTTGTTCTTCTCCAGCCAACCTTTAATATTGTAATCCACTGTCCCGGCATAATGGACGAGAGAGAAGTGAGCCTCAGCTTTGCCTTTGGCTGGTTTTGGTTTCTGGAAGTTGTTGGACTTGCCGAGATGCTGGTCATACAGCTTGTTCTTGAACGAAGAGTCTGTTGCCTTGGGAAACATGCACTCCTCTTCAAGGATGGAGAAAATGCCCATTGGCTAAAAATAACAGGAAACACCATAACAGGTTCATGTTTTTAATACAAAGGTTCTGTATAGACTTAAAGGGGCACTATAGTCACCAAAACAACTTTAGCTTAATGAAACCGTTTTGATGGATAGATCATGCCCCTGCTGTCTCTCTAAATACTGAAGATAAAAAATATTTTTATATGTGATCTTTCAACTAATGGCCAATTATACAAACACCCACCAGATATTGGAAAACATGAAAACATTTACAACCTATGTACATTATTACAACCTAATGCAAACATAGTAGAATGTAGAATAAAATTACTTTACATCCAAGAGAATTGGACCATAGCAGTGGTACAAAGGGGTAATAATATTTGTAGAAGGTACCTTCTCAATAAGCTCAATGCAGGCTGCCAAGTCCATGCCGAAGTCAATGAAGTCCCACTCAATCCCTTCCTTCTTGTATTCCTCTTGTTCCAAGACGAACATGTGGTGATTAAAGAACTGTTGCAGTTTCTCGTTGGTGAAGTTGATGCACAGCTGCTCCAAACTGTTCAACTGAACACAGCAAAACAATCACAGTGTTTATTTGTCAAACACATCGAAAATACTATCGCTGTACACTCCAGGGCAGGCACTGCCAACGTCTGTCTGTCTGTCTGATAATATGATGAATTAAAAGTATTGCAGCAGGAACATCAATGGGCCACTCTAGAGTATCATAAATTGGAATCTAGTATTCTAGATACCAGGATAACAGAATAACAGATACATCGGGATAACAGAATAACAAACATTGCTCATGGGAAAGTTGTACACAGCACATCAGGGTGTAATTCTGCATAGATTTTTTTTTTAATAAAAGGAGAATATTTATTGAATATTGCAGCATCTTAGAGGCCACTTCTATAACAAGATAACAACGTGTTCAATTATTCTTTTAGGTTACTGACTGAACACACAATACAGACCGCAAAAATGTGTCAAAACATACAGATGTAGTTATAAACATCAATTACAAACATAAATGATAATGCTCAACCAAATAATGAGCTATTTTAAATTGCCTATGGTTTAGTGATAAAATAGTAACTGGGTCGACAGCCATTGAGAATCAAGTTTCCGACTAGAAGTAGAAGATTTATTCAGTATGCTTGTTATGAATGATGTGGATGTTTTTTATGTTTTTTGTTCTTGCAGAATTTTGAGTAAAATTAAGCAGGGGGGGGAGGGGGGGGCGGGACACATCTCATTTAAGTGGCATCAAAACAAAAAACAACCAAATAAACATCGTATTCTGTGTCCAAAGCCAGAATAAATACAGAGAATAAAAGGCTGAAGAGGAATCTGCTGCTCATATGATGCTTCAATCGTCTTCGGAAGGTGGGAGATGTTAGGGGAGGCATTAGCAAAATAAAATAAATAAAAAACACAATTCAGGCAATATTCAGCAATGCTAACCTCAAAGATTTCAAACCCAGCAATATCCAGCACCCCGATGAAATGCTGTCTGGGAAGTTTGGTATCCAGCTGTTGGTTAATCCGGGTTACCATCCACAGGAATAATTTCTCATACACGGACTTGGCCAGGGCATTTACATTTTGGTGCACCTATAAGAGAGTAGCTCAACATTTAATATTTTGTATAAACCTGGTGACATCATCAATAAAAAAAAAGATTTTTGCAAAGGCTGCTCACCTGCTCAACGGTCTGACTTTTGGTGACGTATTCATTTCCGACTTTGACTCGAGGGTAGCAGAGCGCTTTTAGGAATTCTGCTGAGTTGAGTCCCATCAGATAGGCGGTTTTATCTGCCACTGTAAAACAAGATGATCTAAGTGTGCTAACCTGAATAACACTTGTCTTAAGTGTTTGGTCATTCTAACCCAAGCTTACCACTAAATGCCTTTGTTATATATAAGTTATGGCTGTCAATCTTTGTTAACCCCATTAAGACGACAAAATATTCCCTTCTGTTCTTACCTTCGGTACCATCAGGTTCTGCCTGCTCCTCCCGGGGCTTCTGTTTGAACTTCATTACGCCGTAGTGCATTACTGAACCTGTTAACTTGTAAATACCAATTTTTTCTTCTGAGGTGAAGCCCAGAATATCTATGGCACTCTACATTTAACAAAAAGACAGAAGAGTATGAAATAAACCATGGTGGTGTATATGTAACAAACTATAACATTGTAACTAGAGAACTTACATCTGTGGCCATTAATTCCTCTGTGTCGTCAATGCTGGCCACTGAGATCTCCCCCTGGCTCATATATGGGAAGTCATATGGATTTGTTGTAATTAACAATGTTTCTAGGGAAAAGAGAGATCACACGATCAGTGTTAGTCACTCAAGTGAGAATTCAAGGTGAAATGCGTTTAGGTCAGCTATTCTGGTCTTAAATTTGGAAGTCACTTTTAATTCTCTCTTTTGTGAATAGCCCTGTATGACTCTTTGTTAGTTACCGTTTAAATATCAGTAAGAGACTAGGTAAATAATAATACGTCTAAAAGTGAGGCACTTGCAAAAATGTGTTAAAGGAACACTCCAAGCACTTCAACCACTACAGTGCACTGCAGTCAAAAGGTGCCAGGAGTGCCCTGGCACCAGCCAAACTAAGTAATTAAACCATTTTTCTTACCTTGGGTGCACAGTGCGCACGTCACTTCCACCATGATGAGTCAGAGACTCCTGCTAGGAGCTTCCGTTACCTCTTCTAAGCTAAACCCCAACTTATTGGTTAAGAGCATCAGCTGATTGCGCTCAATCAGTGAGCTGACCCCCAATCTTAGCTCAACTTAGTGAGCTTCTGACTATCCTGGAGGACGTGATCAGTCCCCGGATGACCCCTAGGAAGTTTTCAAACTGTTTGCAAACATTTTGACTACTTACAATGGGGGAAGGATGCCAGGACACTTACATGGTGCTTGGAGTGTTCATTTAAGAATAAAAATTATAAGCACATTTAAAAAGGGCCGCTAAAGAAATCCAGACCACTTCATTTAAATGAAGTGGTCTGGGTGCAGTTGTCCTGTCATTTTAACCCTGCAAAGTAAAACATTACAGTTTTTTTGTTTTATTTTGAAACTGCAATGTTTACATTGCAGAGTTGAACACCACTCTAGCCACTAGAGGTGCTCCCACTGCACCGACCGAGTAGAACTCGGTGACATGACACGGAAGCTTCAATGCTTTCTCATGAGTAACATTGGATGCACGCGAACACTTGTCCTCCAATGCTTCTGTCCAGCTGGTTTGATCTGAAATGTATGATTCCTTTGTGCATTTTCCACTATTAGTGATTTTATGTAGCCTATTAAATTTCAAAATTGTACATTTTTGTGTGTGCAGTTACCTTAACAGGATACTGTAGGCACCCAGACAACATCATCTCATTGACGTGCCCCTGCCCTCCTTAGTCTTGCAATGTAAAACATTGTAATTTTAGAGAAACTGCAATGTTTAGATTGCAGTGTTAAGACCGCCTTTAGTGGCTGTCAATCATACAGCCACTAGAGGTGCTTCCTGCAGTTTCACGGAGTTGCATGTGCAGTTTCATGGAGTGCATGTCTAGCGTGTTGAAAAAAACCATAGTAAAAAAGCATTGAGTAAATCGCATTATGTTCCCCCATCGGCTGACGTCGGAGGAGCCTGACCCAACACCACGGGGCATCGTCACTGGAAAATGTGTTTTAAAAAGGTTGTTTAACATTTTATTCGCTGGGGGGAGGGTGGAATAAGGGAGGGGCACTATAGTGTTAGGAATACAGCTTTATATTCCTAACACTATAGCGTTTCTTTAAAGCAGATTTAATATATATTTATTTTTTAATTATGCATATTTTATTATTAGGGACTACTTTTCCTTATGTATAACTTGAAGGTTGACAAAAGTTGATTTTTTTTTTTCTCTACTCACCTCCCATAACGCATCACTTCCTGAAGTGGTGCGTTACTGATCATCATTATTAACTCTCGCACAGTCGCCAGATCCCCTAGGCATGTGCATGATTTCACGCACCCGCCTATGAAAGGGTAGAAAATATAAATTTCCGGGGGCCGCCATCTTAGAATCTGTAACCCCCCGGCAGGACCAGAACAACTTCAAAAAGTTGAGAAGGTCCCGGGGTCAGAAGAGGTTGACGGGTACTTCATTAAGACTTTACCACAGCATCACTAGTTTGGAAATGTGTGGTCGGGGATTCCTTCTCGAGGAATTAACACTCTCATGATGTTCAGCCAGCCACAGGAGACCATTACGTTGTTTAAACAGGTGGAGATGGATAGATTGTTTGTCGACTCAACCAAATCGTCAGTCTTGTCAGCCAACTCTAATCTGGACTATGCCCAAGGTGTTTTTAGATTTTTAGATAAAATGCCCAGGCAATATATGAAAAAAAAAATATTTGCTCATTACCTCTCAATGTTTATTTACTAAAAAGTTAAATTTACTTCAAGTTTAAGATAAAATAGCAGTTAAAAAGTGAATCTCTGGGGGCGGAGCCTGGCATCCAGACTGAGCGGTTGTGCTGAACCTCAGCTCCCGCTATACTCACCACTTTCTGGGGGAAATTCCCCAAAAAACGGCACAATCGCCTACTGGAGGGCAGCCATAATGACGGGGACACCCGGGGGAATCTTCCGACACCAAAATCAAGCCTGTAACCCCCCGGGGACCCGACCACGCACCCTGAGGCCTGTTGGAGGTCGAACTGCGGGGAGACGGCCGCTCCCTGCACTGCCTGGCCCGGACACGGATCTCTTGGGGTTGCCAAAACCTACCCCCCCCCCCCCATGGACCGACGGGGGTTATCTCGGTCCACGACAAGCAACAGAAGTGGCAGTCACGGGCGGATCACAGAGCCTACTGCGACACAGCACAAAAGTAGCCGAGCACATGGCGCACCCAAAATGGCGGCGACATGCACACCAAGTGAGCCATACTACATGCCCGTAGAGGAACCCCACAGTGAGGACGTGCGACGCATAGAGGCCGCTTTTGCCCGATTCTGGCATGCCTTAAATAAGCAGCTGCACGTACATCAGGAAGCACAGCACACCCTGCCGGGACAAAGTGAGCGGCGTCGCCCCCCCGTGGAAAAGCATAAGGTACCACAGCGCAGAGAAAAGGGGCACCCTGCGTCGTACAGAGCCATAGCCCTCAAGCTACCAGCCCGACAACTACCGCGCAGGATGAGAACTCACCGCCGCTGGAGGCGACGTCGCAACAAGCAACCCGGCTATCCCTTGCCACAAAGAGAGGCAAAGCAGCATGGAGGGGGATCGCGACCTCGACGGATGAAGCGGGCTACATCACAAGCGGGTGCCTGCCCAGGCCCATCAGAGTCAGATAAGGCAAGGCAGCCTTGGAGGCTGCTGCAGCTGCTCACACACAGTCCCCGTCCCATATGCCTAATTGAAGGGACTAATTGCAGGGAAAGCTGGGTCTCTCTACCTCTGGGCATCGGCTAGGTGCACTTTTAAATCTTACCTGTGGACTACTGGTTAATAACAACGGATTGCTGCAAACCTACCATATATAGATGCTACTGTGTGGATACCCTAAGCTTATAGTTCCACACTGTGATTGTCGCTCATAGTATACTTAAATCTACCCTGCTATATCTTAGTCAGTGTGTATATAATATGCTTTCTTACCATTGTTGACACAACCACTGGCTAGATCAACTTAAGCATGTTTCATACAAAATACATTGGCAAAGCTTAAACTGTATGTGCTCATCAATATGTATAACACTAAGGCCACTGTAAACAACGTTAAGCATTGTTTAAACTATTTAAGCTACTTTATAATCTTCTAGTTAATCATATTACCTAAGCTATCTCTAATCACCATTTATGCAAGCAATTTATCATTTATTGTGTAAGCGTGTTCCTATTATTTTAGTTTAATTTGCGCGACATGGAAATACTGAACCTGCGCATCTATTCTGTACAAAGTTTGCGCACTTAATCCCTCGCAACTAGTTAATGTTAAGCGAATTCATTTGCATATAGACTAAACCTGTTTACAAATGCGACTTTAAATCATTATATATAAAAAGAGGTATTAATGCTGAGGGAATGTTAGATGCCATTGTTATTGATCCCTATACTGTATTCGAATTGCAAACTTCCCTCTCTTTATTCTGTACCCCATCTAATATGCCTCAATAAAATACAGATTGACAAAAAAAAAAGTGAATCTCTGCCATTTTGCCCTAAATGTTACAACTCTGTTGTCTGCTCGTCATATGGCACGAGTTAGTGATTAAACCTTATTTACCTAAAATATCAACGTTATACATTGTACATTGGACATATATAAAAGGGCAGAATAACAAAGAAAAATGCGGATTTCACTATATTCCCTATTTTAAGAGTATTTTTGAGCCCCCAGAAAGAACGGATTCCAATGGCTCTCTTTAGTACATACCAATGAGTTCTGGCTTTTTATTGGAGATAATCTGATAGAAGATGTGATAGCTTCTCTCTGCCGCAAGCTGGAAAGTTACCCTGGATTTTTCCAGGAGATCTACAATTAGAGGAATAAGTCTGTATTCATAATTATATATAGAAACAGTTGAAGATGGTGGGATTAGATAAAAGCTTAGTAGTGTGTATGTGGCTAACCAGATGCAGATGTGACCTAACTAAGCATTGATAAGGGCCTCAAAAAGTTTTAAGGGCCTCAAAAAGTTTTTTATGTGTGGTGCCTCCCACCCATTACTTATTGTGACCCTCTATCTACCCACATAGTTCTCAATGCTTATCTTAAAGGCAATTCATGAATGAACCATTGCCCTTCTCTGTATTCTAAATGATGTCGGCTGCTTAAAACACGTCATTTGTGGATAAAGCATGTGGTCACGGTGTGCAAATTATTAATGCCAAAAGAAGAATATAAATCATAGGAGAATCTCGTGTAGAGAATTAAGCAAGGAGGACCATCTTGAAATATTTGTAACTCAGACTGGAAGATGTATAAAATTACCTTAGCACCAACTAAAATTGGGGAAATTTTTGAGTACAAGATTTACCTAGAAATATACGTTTTATTTGCCACCAGGTTACATGATTCGTCCATATTTATACGACTGAACATTTTTCGGTAGCTTTTTGTCTTTACAAACTATGCGAGCTCAGAAAGGTGAGATCCCCTATCCAATGTTTGGAAGTAAATTCTATATAATCTAACAAAGTTGCTAATGATAACAATAGAACATGGTGCCTAAATCTGCTTTTGTAGAAAAATCATCACGATCTACTCACATGTTTCAATATCTGCTGAAGCCAACTTTCCAGTGGTACCAAAGTGGATTCGAATAAATTTACCCTGCCACGTAAAAACAAGATACAATCATCCTCTCATCGTCTACAGCTGGACATTAGTTTGATATATGCCAATCGGTGGTTACTGTAATCTTTTAAAACCTTTAAAATTCCAATCCATTAACGATAACAGACTAATTTTAATTTGCGCAGATTGACAAGGTAATAAGGAAACACGGTTCTATAAAAAATATGTAAGTTAACTATTATATAAAATTTTGGCAACTTTGGCCTTAAATTTGAAATTTACTTTGAATTCTCCCTTTAATGAATAACCCTGTAAATATTCTCTCTAGTGTTAAATGAGAGGAGTGTTGGGGTATCAGTTGGCAGAGTAGTGCGGAGTCTTTGCTAGTCTGGTACTGTGTGGGTTTATGTTCTGGCTGGTGGCCTATGCTCTCCATTTTCTCCAGGCCTTTACTGGCCCTCTGGGACGTTTTCAGAGAAAATTTAGTATTTTGGGCAGACTACGTTGCTGGACTGCGAGAAGTTTGTATGGTGTCTATGGAAGTGTTTGCAAGTGACCGCAGGTTGAGATGAGACAGAACTCAAGACATGACACACTCTTGCCAAGAGCGGCAACGGAGTCATAGCAAACGGAGTCTGCTTGCACAGGGCTTTGAGAAAGCTCCGTCATGCTGGGCTGGATTTACTGATGGAAGTTTTTTAGGATACATGATATCACACTTAATGACTCCAGCAGCCGGCAAGTGCTAAAACCATATATGTCCTGTGCAGCATTAGCAGGCCATGCACACAGAGATCACGTATTGAGGAACTTAGTGATTGCTGTACCAATCGCTCATTACTTCTTTTAACATGTATAGCACATCTAGCTTTTTAAAACTAATGTTGGGAACATAACTTACGAAACGGGATGAGTTGTCATTCCTCACAGTTTTGGCATTGCCAAATGCTTCCAGCAGAGGGTTAGCCTGGATGATTTGATCTTCCAAAGTGCCCTATTAGGAAAATAACCGAACAGAATAAAAATAATAATAAAAAAAATAATAAAATAACAGAATAGTGAAATTACATCTCAAAGAATATACATGGGTAACTAATGTTGATTGCTTCATAACAGGCCATCAGTAATTACGGGCCTTTTTCTCGGAGTGTGAATTAGAGCCATTAGTGGAATAATATAAATGGGAACAGAAAAAAAAAATATTTTGCAATGTTGTCGAAAATAATCAGCTAACATTCACAAGCAACTATTTCCATTTTTCCGAAAGATCGCACCTTCATTTTACTGCCCGTATCCTTCTTCTTAGGGTCACCAACAGCTGCAATTGTTGCAAAGTACTGGATGACACGTTTGGTGTTCACAGTCTTCCCGGCACCAGATTCTCCGCTGCAATAAAACAGGTCACAGGATCGAGGTTAGGAAAGCAGGAGAAATCAATATAAGCCCGGCATTTATATCGCATGAGGTGCATCAACTCAAGCAGAGATTGTCAAACATACAATAAATGAAAATGAGGGGGGGTTATTTCACCTTATTTCACAGATTATAGGGACACTATAGTCACCAGAACAACTTCATGCCCCTGGAGTTAAATCCCTTTGTTCATACCGCCCTAGTCACACTCTGCATGTGACTTGCACATCCGTCCCAAACACTTCCTGTAAAGAGTCATCTAATGTTTACACTTCCTGTATTGAAAATACTGATTAAAGGAGCACTATAGGGTCAGGAACACAAACATATATTTCTGACGCTATACTGTTAAAATCACCATCTAGCCCCCCAGGCCCTCTCTTGCCTCTCTAAATATAGTACAATTCTGCCCCTGGTTCTGCCCCTGTCTGCCTCAGAATAGCAAGCTGTCTGCTGACATCACCAGAAGTGTTGTTCTGAGCCAATCACAATGCTTCCCCATATAATTGCCTGAGACTGTCAAGGAGGCAGATCAGGGGCAAAGCCAGCACAAGTCAAACACAGCCCTGGCCAATCAACATCTCATCATAGAGATGAATTGATCAACGAATCTCTATGAGGAAAGTTCAGTGTCTGCATCCAGAGGGAGGAGACACTGAATGTTTGGATGCATTTTAGGCAGCCATGACCCAGGAAGGATCTCTAACAGCCCTCTGAGGAGTGGCCAGAGAAGCTATCACTAGGCTGTAATGTAAACACTGCATTTTCTCTGAAGCAAAAAGCTTGAAGAGTATGATTCTACTCACCAGAACAAATGCTGTAGTTGTTCTGGTGACTATAGTGTCCCTTTAATTTGGAATTTCTTATCTCTTGCTCTGTTAATTGTCTTCTAGACCTTACAAGAGCCTCCTGAATGTAATTAAAAGTTAAATTTACAGAGCAGAAGATAAAACATTTTAAAGTAAGTTAACATCTGATTGAAAGTGAAACCATTTCCTTCCATGCAAGCTGTGTGAGTCACAACCAGGAGAGGTGTGGCTGGGGATGCATAAACAGAAACAAAAGTGATTTAACTCCTAAATGGCAAATAATTGAGCAGTGAGACTGCAGGAGCATGGTCTATACACCAAAACTGCCCCATTAAGCTAAACTTGTTTTGGTGACTACAGTGTCCCTTTAACCCCTTAAGGACCAAACTTCTGGAATAAAAGGGAATCATGACATGTCACACATGTCATGTGTCCTTAAGGGGTTAAGGTTTAAAACATTTTAGGTTTTTGTTTTGTGTTTTGTTTTGTTTTTGGTGTATACTTAAGGGTATACTTTCACAAGAGCCTTTGTGAATTCGGTTCTGACAAAAGAACAACGAATTTAAGGCCAAATCCTGCCTGTCTGTACAGATATTTTATGTAGAAGGGGACATTTCCCCATGACAGTCTAGGCTACAGGGGTGGCATTTGGCTAATAAAGATTCCTCAGTCTTTTGTCAAACTGCTTGAAACATAGTTTGGCCAGTCTGCACCCAGAAGTCCATTAATTAATACAATAATCAACATAACAGTGCCCTTTTTAAAAATTAAAAAAAATTAAAGCACAGTTTTATAGTGTCATTTTCATGGTACAATAAGTTTACCAGAATTTAAAGAGGAACTGTCCCTTCCTAAATTTTAGCACAACCTAATGGAAAAATAAAAGTTAGCTATTGTTTTTAATTCGTTATATTTTATTTTAAATGCAAATGGGTTAACTCTTGCAAAGTCATGCACACATAGCCACATAGACAACAAGAATTTAGGATTATACATACGTGATCAGAATAGACTGATTCTCCCGATCTGTGGAAATAGAGAATTATATTGTTAAAATGATCTTATCATAAAACATGCAAAGGAATATACATTTATTTTTTTGCAAAATAACTCATCCCCTCCTGATCTTACAATCAGTATTTTAACGCAGTACTGACAGTACATTGCAGGCAACGAAAACTTATGTTACATTATCTGAGGTATTATACGAATGTGCAATTATTGGTACTGCATCTTACAAAGGAACTCTATAGGCACCCATCATCTCGTTGAAGTGGTCTGGGTCCTGTGTCCCATCGTTTTAAGCCGTGCAGTTGAAAAACAGTTTTCATTACAGTATTAACCTCAAGTGGCTGTCCTGCGGGGATCCACTAGAGGCGTTTCTGGCAAAATAGTGGATTAAAACTCTTCTAAACATTCAATGCAGAGTGAACAACATAAAAACACAGTACACGGTGTTTACTTTAGAAGTTTGAAACACACTCTTTTGAGAATTGTATTACTCTGAAAATGTGTAGTAGATACATGAGATTTTTAACATTCCATATAGTATGATGAATTATCCTGTGTGTTTCTCAGACATGCTTTTAAACTTACCAGTTAACATGGACTGATAGGCATTATCAGAGATGGAGAAGATGTGAGGTGGGGCTTCCTGACGCTTTTTGCCTCTGTAAGCATTGACCACTTCCTGGTTGTACACGGGCAGCCACTTGTAGGGGTTCACTGTGACACAGAACAGGCCGGAATAGGTCTTTAAAAAGAACAAACACTGTGAGTTTCATATATTTACATACTTATGTCATATGAGCAAGTTCTAAAGCTGCAGTCTAAAACATGTTGTCATTTATTCTCTATGTCCTCATGGGATCTGCTCTATAGAACTGAACAACATACTCTGGGTGAGATCTTACCAGGGATCTATAAAGTACTACCACTACCTCTCTATGTCCTCATGGGATCTGCTCTATAGAACGGAACACAATACTCTAGGTGAGATCTTACCAGGTATTTATAATGTACTATCACTACCTCTCTATGTCCTCCTGGGATCTGTTCTATAGAACTGAACACAATACTCTAGGCGAGATCTTACCAGGGATCTATAAAGTAGTATCACTACCTCTCTATGTTTTCCTGGGATCTGCTCTATAGAACTGAACACAATACTCTAGGTGAGATCTTACCAGGGATCTATAAAGTACTATCACTACCTCTCTATGTTTTCCTGGGATCTGCTCTATAGAACGGAACACAATACTCTAGGTGAGATCTTACCAGGTATTTATAAAGTACTATCACTACCTCTCTATGTCCTTCTGGGATCTGCTCTATAGAACTGAACACAATACTCTAGGTGAGATCTTACCAGGGATCTATAAAGTACTATCACTACCTCTCTATGTTTTCCTGGGATCTGCTCTATAGATCGGAACACAATACTCTAGGTGAGATCTTACCAGGGATCTATAAAGTACTATCACTACCTCTCTATGTCCTTCTGGGATCTGCTCTATAGAATGGAACACAATACTCTAGGTGAGATCTTATCAGGGATCTATATAGTACTATCACTACCTCTCTATGTCCTCCTGAGGATCGACTCTAGAGAACCTAACATAATATTCTTGGTGAGATCTTACCAGGAATCTTTAAAATGTATTGCAAATACCTCTGTATTCCCCTTACATTCCTTGCTATGTCTCATACTTTGATAAAAAATCCCCAGTCTACCATGATGCCGTCATTGAGGAAGAGAGATTATCCAGGAGATATGGAAGCTTCACTTACATAGATCATCCAGGCCTTGTAGCGCTCCTTCAGATTATACAGCACGGCCGGCTCATTTAGATGGGTCAGCATCGCCATGTCCTCTATTTTGTCATACTTAGGCGGGTTCATAGGGAACACATTTTCAGGTTTAACGGTGACGGTCTGAGATTTTAATAAGAAGGATTGAATTAAGAAGAGCAGGTCTTTCGGCAAGCAAGTCGCTCGACTGAGGTCAATTATGGTAAACAAATTGTGTGCCGGAAAATGGATATAAGTACAACTATTATCACTTCATTCAGGGTATCTATGGGGCCAGTAACTACGCAACATAGACAATATATTTCTCTGTATGTGTTATATCTTTTTCCCTTACACAAATTTAATCATGGATTTTTTTTTTTTTTTTTTTTTTTTTTTACAGTCAATGGATCAGTAGAGGTATTTTTTTATATATTTTTTTCATTATCTTTTTCATGTGTTGGTTTATTTTGTGAAGCCCACCTTTTGGAGGTCTGGCTCCTTTTCTAATTACTATATAAAACTAATGCAGATCCTGGCCAATATAAAAGACAATTATTTTTTTTTGGGGGGGGGGCATATAATTATAGCATGCAAATTTTTGTATTTCTTTATTAGTGTCCTTGCTTTAATTTTTATTTTACACCTATGTCACACTTGAATGTTATGGAGAACCAATCGATTTGTTTGACTCGCTTACATACAAGAGATGAAAGCAAGAAATGGCAACATATTGGGTTGAAAGATTAAGATAATGTCTACTTAAATACAAGTATTAGAGAAAAATCGAAATATGAGAAATGTATGACACAGAGGCACATATACACACAAATGTAATTTGATATCAGACACGTAGGATATACAAACACAAGTGGGCTTATTATTAACAAATTGCAGTAGCTTGTAACTAAAGCATTTATTGCAATGTTTATGCTCTAATCATAGAACATCTCGATTGCATGAATAGATTGGAACGTGACAAAAAAACAAAACAATGAGTGGTAAGATGTTCCCCATCATTATTAGGTAATAGAATTAGAGTGATTTGAAAATCAAAATGCAAAATGTAGGCCGAATAGTCGAGCTGGAAAAATTCTCCATTTCACAAATATAAATACAGCTTGGCTGTTTCATCCTGAATTTTAGAATTCTATATTCAATTCACAGTTTAGTGAATAAACCGGGCCAGAATGTACACATACACGTGTACATGCGCATCAGGTCCCCAATGCCTGTCAATAAAAAGGATTGAATTGGACCCATCGCTGGAGGAGACCACGCTTCCTCCATGGCATTGCAAGAGGAGGAGAGGTGAACAGCGCCAAGGGAGTTTTGGTGCTGGAAAAAAGTTAAATAAAAACAATTGTTTTATTATTTTTTATGGGACACACAAGGGGAGGATGGGGACCTGTGTAACTAAGGACAAGGACACTAGAATAGAGCTTTGCATTCCTTTAAACGTCCATAATACGACTGTACGGTTTCATGGTGTATTTAGTATTTCCAAAAATTAAACTACATCTGTCTTAAGAAAAAGGACACGGTATGGTGGAGGTAACATTTCATTTGAACACTGAGCAGCAAGCATGCTTGCAAATGTACACATATAATATATATCAGACATAGCCTGATGGTATTGGAAGAAATATGCCAAACTACAAAAATATATATTTTTTTATAGAACACACAGTATAGAGAGCGCAAGATAAAGATAATATAGTGAACTTTCTAGGACAATGCCCCAAACTCAGTTATCCACAAGATTAAATGGAAAAAGCTGCTAAATACAAATAAAAACCTTCCCAAGTTTTAAAACATCCTATAGAACAAAAATTAAAACAAGTCATGTATCAGCGCTTAGTGAACATAGGGTTCAACACAGAAAATATCTATTAATAAAGAGGTTTCATTCCAGTCTTATTAGAGGGTACTTCTAAAAGTCCGCAGGGATAAGTTGCTGTAACAGTAGTATGTCAAATCTGTGTCTTTGTACGTATCCAAACCTTAAAATAGAAAAGATACTGACATAGCGTAAAAATGTAACAACTTTATGTCCCATATAAAAAGACCCCCATAGGAGAAACTCTTACAATAAAATATTGTGAAGCTTATCTCTAAGTTTCACAGTAAAAGCAAAGTTCAAACAGAGTGTCAATGGAAGGATTTGAATGTTACCGCTCCGTGGATACTGTTTATTCAGAACCGGTCCTGTGCACAAAGATCGGTCCTCTCCAGGAGCACCGGCTTCCAGATACTGCTGTGATCGTTGCAAAATTCAAAAGTCCCGCCAAAAAAGATTGTGTAAAAATTTTGCTTTGCTTTTACTGTGAACCTTAGAGATAAGCTTCACAACATTTTATTGTAAGAGTTTCTCCTATGGGGGTCTTTTTATATGGGAAATAAAGTTGTTAAATTTTTACGCTATGTCAGTATCTTTTCTATTTTAAGGTTTGGATACGTACAAAGACACTGTAGATCACATGCAGGGAGCTGTGTTTAGGACTGCCTAAGCAAAGTGATTTAACTCCTAAATGACAGAGAATTGAACAGCGGGACTCCAGGGGCATGATCTATACACCAAAACTGCTTCATTAACCCCTTAAGGACACATGACGTGTGTGACACGTCATGATTCCCTTTTATTCCAGAAGTTTGGTCCTTAAGGGGTTAAACTAAACTTGTTTTGGTGACTATAGAGTTCCTTTAGCATAAAGACTGAATTTTCCACAAGACTTTTCCTGGTTGACAGTTCTAATTTAACCATCCTCTTTGCTATATATTATCAATCACATTTTAAATAAATCCTATTTAAAAAAGGGTATCTTACTATTTTGCCACATACTGAGCGACGGGGTGAGATTCAGATGGGAAGAAGATAAGTTCTAAGTTCTAGCCGGGATGTAGATCCCCATTTGTTGCCAAACCACAACTCCTATAATTATTTGCCAACTTTCGGACTGGTAAAGGTAATATGAGAGGATGTATCATTTTGCTGGTCCTGTTGTAAAGGCTGTGCAGTTACCATGGAAACTAGTGAAATGTGTTTGATCAAAGCACTGTACATCATGGAGATTGCACACAACTTTAGAAAGTTTTTTGTTTGCTTTTAAAAATCATTCACCTTTGTTGCCTAAATTTTTTCCCCCCCAATTTTCTACAGTTCGGGGTTCTGCGAATAAAACCCATTGTGAATTATTCGCCAAGATTGTCCGTAATGATAATTCCTTACCCGATTATCCTCCGTCTCCACAGTGGTCTTACCACCATCTGAGCTCTTAATTTTCCCCTTTACATAATCCACAGTTGGGTCAGTCACGTAGCAGTGGGTTTTGGCATCAAACGGTTGGTTCTGAGCTTCAATACGCTCCTTCTCGGGTTTGCGCAGGAACACTGCGGCCACACCATAAATCTGCATCTCTACATCGCTGCTCATGGCTGCGGTTTTGACTGGCTGAAAGAGGAAATACATTGATTAGTCAGTGTACCATTGCACTCACTACACCGCCTGAGTGTTAACGCCTGGGCTGTGTGTGCCATTTGTGAAGCTTTGATTACTTATAAGCATAAAGATCAAAACCCATGTTAAAAAGCAGTAACGGCGTCATTAATCTTTCGAGTGGCGGAGGGATGGACAATATACTGTTAATACTTTGTTTGTTAGTGACAGCCATAGAAGTGATTGTAAAAAAAACACAGGATTTTGGGGATTAAGTTGGTCTGTGATCTGGGGTTAAACTCCAACACCTCTAGAGCCCCTCATCCTGAGAGCATGCACTGCTATGGCCCCTCATCCTGAGAGCAGAGACAGAGCATGCATCTCTAGAGCCCCTCATCCTGAGAGCAGAGACAGAGCATGCATCTCTAGAGCCCCTCATACTGAGAGCAGAGACAGAGCATGCAGCTCTAGAGCCCCTCATCCTGAGAGCAGAGACAGAGCATGCAGCTCTAGAGCCCCTCATCCTGAGAGCAGAGACAGAGCAAGCATCTCTAGAGCCCCTCATCCTGAGAGCAGAGACAGAGCATGCATCTCTAGAGCCCCTCATCCTGAGAGCAGAGACAGAGCATGCATCTCTAGAGCCCCTCATCCTGAGAGCAGAGACAGAGCATGCATCTCTAGAGCCCCTCATCCTGAGAGCAGAGACAGAGCATGCATCTCTAGAGCCCCTCATCCTGAGAGCAGAGACAGAGCATGCATCTCTAGAGCCCCCCATCCTGAGAGCAGAGACAGGACAGAGCATGCATCTCTAGAGCCCCTCATCCTGAGAGCAGAGACAGAGCATGCAGCTCTAGAGCCCCTCATCCTGAGAGCAGAGACAGAGCATGCATCTCTAGAGCCCCCCATCCTGAGAGCAGAGACAGGACAGAGCATGCATCTCTAGAGCCCCTCATCCTGAGAGCATGCACCTTTATGGTCCCTCGTCCTGAGAGCAGAGGTAGAGCATGCCGCTCTAGAGCCCCTCATCATGAGAGCAGAGACAGAGCATGCAGCTCTAGAGCCCCTCGTCCTGAGAGCAGAGACAGATAATGCAGCTCTATGGCCCCGCGTCCTGAGAGCATGCATTGCTATGGCCCCTAATCATGAGAGCATGCATTGCTATGGCCCCTCATCCTTAGAGCAGAGACAGATAATGCAGCTCTATGGCCCCGCGTCCTGAGAGCACGCATTGCTATGGCCCCTCATCCTTAGAGCAGAGACAGATAATGCAGCTCTAGAGCCCCTCATCCTGAGAGCATGCATTGCTATGGCCCCTCATCCTTAGAGCAGAGACAGAGCATGCACCTCTATGGACCTCTAGGGCACCAGGAAATGATTGGAATCTTTTGTAGCAACAAGTGCTAGGAGCCAACACAACCAGTTACCAAATAAATCCAGCCTTTAAACTCTCATTTCCGTACCTCTTCAATCCAGCCAGCAAGAGAGGAAGATGTTGGTATTTAAAACTGAAAAAAAAAAGGATAAAAAAGTGGTACTGTGTATATTACACAATTAATATAAAAGATAGTTCAAATTGGACAATTATAGTCTATAATATTGTGAGTTTGTATGGTACATAAGCTAAAAAGCAATAGAATCACTCTGAATAGAATAGAGTTTTGTAAAGCACATGGCCAGTCATTTAATACTTACAGCTCCTACAGCTTCAAATAGCCCTTAGATAACACACAACGTGCCTTTATAAGAGTTCTATAATCCCTCGGGTTTCTGCTTCCTCTATAATTGGAAAGCAGATCCTGCCCTTGGCTAACTTATTTTGCATTAAAATTTAAATATAGCGATGATCTTCTGTCTTATTTTCTTCCATTTAGAGACCTTTGCCAAGGTGTACAATTGTGAGTCATGACCTCTAGCCCTTAAGAATGGGATTATCATGCCAAGGCGGGCAACGAATATGCTTCATTGGTAATGATAGGACAACGACGAGGAATCAGCGAGGGAGGGAAGAATGCAAGAAGTTTCAACTATGTAGAGTTCACGGACCCTTCCGACAATGCATTGGCAAGGATGAGAAACACTGCTACAATTACTGGGAGAACCAGTGGGGTTATAATGCCCATCATTTGGAGCTTGCAACTTTTTGCATTTTGCCAAGTTTGCAATCATTCTGTCTCTGAAATATCATATACCGTACATTCTAGAAAATATTCATTTGCAGGTTCTCTTTATGCATATAACAAACAGGGGTTTTTGCCACTTTTGTATATTTAATAAGACAAGTTTTATATATTCCCAAGCTTAACAAAAAAGTATTTATTGGGACATTTTCTTAGCAGTGCAAGAAATAAAGAAAAAACTATTTTTCAGGCACTGCAGAACTTTGAAATACCCTTACAGGAACACAAATTAAAGAAGCACTTTATGATAAGGTGTGCACGTGAATTAATTTGGCACTGGAAACCGGAACTCTTTAATGCACTAATTTTGTTTTTTCTTTTACAAATCACTTTTATATTGAACTTTCAAGTCATAGTAAACAGACACTAAGCACAGAGGTAACAAAAATTATTTGAGCATTATGGCTGTAAGAGCGTCATGGTAATGGTAGTCCAAAACATCATTTTTTGCGGTCGATGAGTGTTGAAGATGAGGCCAAATTGGCCCATCACTATAATGAAAGTCACACAGACGTTGTATAATTTAAAGATATCCTGCCACACACCACAAAACCACGTCGCATTTAAATTGTGACTTTTAACAGATCTGTGTCCCCCTGTGCCCTAAGTGACAATATCTTTTCATTGGCAGGATTGTTTATAAAAGATGAATCCTTCGTACTATTATTGATTTTTAACGCAGATCTGCAGCATACGTTTTTCAAGTGTCCCCGGTGCAATGTGGGATACGAAACCCAGCTGTTACCTTCCTGATTGTTACGAATCAAACAGCCGCTGTTCATCTTCTATTGTTATTTTGGGTTATTGAAGGGAACTCAGCGCTAGTTAGAAAGGCTTAACACATCTGTTATCGAGCTAATGACAACTTTGCAGTATACTGAATGGTGTCCCAGAGGACACATTAAGGAGAATGGGAATATCTCAAACCATTCCGGTGAATATGACTCCTCTCCGCTCACATACTGTGGAGTAATTTGTGCTGTCAATGAGTACTCAGACAGTGTATAATCTAGAAAGTGATTTAATTAGCACTCATATAATGACAGGGAGGGAAATTTATTGTCAACTGTTCCACAGGTTAAACATAACAATTTGTGCTCTGTCAAAACTGAGAAGTGGTTACCTTTGTCAGTCACTTGTCGGTTTAGAACGTTTGGAAAAAGGATTGAAAACAATCTGTGCTGTAGCCCCATGTAGCTAGAGCGCAGCTAAGCGGAAAAAGGCCTTGACAGGGGTTAGGAGGCGGGCTTAGGAGGAAGTAAGCAAGGGTTGGAATTATGGGTAAGTAGGATTGGCTATTTAAATGAGCAGCCATTTTAGGTGAGTCATTCTAACTTTCTACCTGGTTGAGTTTGTGTTCACCTCGGTGTGCGCGGACTTTGCTTGGGCGGATTTCTTTTGTCTTCTCTGCAGGGCCAATGGACGACGTGGAGCGTTTGCTGGAGGGGATCAGGTCAGCAGCACGGCATCAGGGTGCGGACTGGCTACGGGCCCAGCTAGGCCCTGCCCTGGCGGAGGCGGCGGATCGGGACGGCGATGGCGGTAGACCGGTTCGGGCCAGAAGGCCCCCGAGGAGGCTAAGCCCGGGCGCGGGGCCCGGTGAAGTTATTCCCGGAGGCAGTGGAGTTTCGGTTGCGGCCGGCAGCAGGCCCGGTAGCCGCGTGGTCGAGGCCTTGCCTCCCCGCGTGCGGCCGGAGCCTCGGATGAGCACTCGGAGGCGGAAGGATATCGTGGACGGGGGCGCTGCTGCTTTCGGGTCGGAGGTGACCGGGCGGCCCCCTGGTGGATCGGGAACCACGGAGGGGAGGTCCAGGAGGGCTTCCCCCCTATCGGGGAGTGATGATGATGATGAGTCTGGATCCGGGAGACCGCATGGCCGGCCTAGGAGGCAACAGGCAAGTGCAGAGGGCTCCGGCTGGGGCCCTCTTGGCGGGAAAGACGCTAGGGGGAGCTCTGCCACAGGGGGGGGCAGGAATAGGCCAGTAGAGGGTGTCCAGGCCCTAGTCGTAAGGGGGGGAGGGTCCTGGGGCCCCTAAGAGAAAGTGTGGTTTAAAAGGGGTGAGCTCCAAGGGCGGTGGGGGTTCTCGGGGTGCGGCCAGATCAGTGAGCGGGTCCCCCAAGGGGGTGGATGGTAGGTCTGGGCTGGCAGGGTCTGGTAAGCATGGGGGGAAGGGTAAAGGGGCTGTGGCAGTTGGTGCGGGGAGGGGGGTTCCGGAGGTAGATAGGCAGAGGAGTGGGGTAGACGGGGGATTGGGATCCTCTGTAATGGGTGGGTGGCGGGAGGGCTGTGGCTTACGGGGGGGCCCGGGTTCGGGGTGTAGTAGTGGCAGCCCCTGGCCAATTAGATCTCCGGGGTCCCGGGATACTCGGGGGAGGTCAGGTCGGCACTGCTCCCCCTCGGACAGCTCGGCAGGGGATGGTGAGGCAGCCCCTAGGTATGATCGGCGGGGGCGGCCTACTGGTAGAGACGGGAGGAGTCGTAGTCCCAGGGGTTCCCAGGTGCCGCGGGGTAGTAGAACTCAGCGGGAGGCTTCGGTGCAGAGCAGGCGCTCCCGGGGTCGTGACGGGAGGGGAATTGATGTTCGTTACACCCTACCCAGGACTTCTTCTCCTTGTCCTAGGTCTCGGAGCCGTTCCGCCTCCTCGCAGGCAGGACACCGGGTGGGCTCCCCGGTCGGCGAGACAGCGGCGGAAGTTCCTCTTCCTGGACATCGGGCGATCAGCACTGCAGCCCCCACCGTTCAGGTGTCGGGGGGCTTGGCCGGTGAGTCCAGTGGGTCACTACACTCCAGCACTTTAGTTACCACACTTCAGGCACTACTCCACTCATTGGGGGCGGGGGGTGACACTAGCGGCATTGGTCAGGTGTGGGCTCCAGGAGCTGTGGCTACGGGCTCTCGGGTTGGGAATTCCACAGGGCCTAGTTCGGGCGGGGACATGGTGGTGCCGCAGGAAGTAGTGGAGGCTGGGAGTGAGCGGGCTGAGTTGACTGGGGGTATCCACGACGCGGCTAGGCAGCACGCGTATGTATCTTTTGCGGGTCCGCTGGGGGTTCACTTGAAACAGGACGTAAAGGATAAGATATAGAAGGGTGAGTTCTGTGAGATTTTCTCCCTCCTCCCATTAGAGGACTTTATTGACCTCAAAGAGGAGGATAAGAAGGATGAGAAAAAGGAGGAGGAGGAAAAGAGGAAGCGGTATCGCAAGATTCCGAAATCCTTTGGTAATTGGTTGACGGCCTTTTGCGTGCTGGCTAGCGTACTCGGCGAGAAATCGCCGGGGTTATGCTCGTCTCTGTTTTGCTATCTGGATGGCATTTGGGAAGCGTACCGTACTTATGGGGGGTTGGCGTGGTGGCGGTATGACGAGCAGTTTAGGCAACGGCTGGCGGCTAATCCAGGTATGAGGTGGGACCAGATGGACCTGCCGCTCTGGATGAAGCTGATGATGGCGCAGAAGGGGCAGCCCTTTCAGAACTCGGCCGGCGCAAGGGGGCAGTCCGCCTCGTCGGCCACCTTACAAAAGGGCTTATGCTGGCTCTATAATGAGGGCCAATGCAAATGGGGGGCCACCTGTCGTTTCAAGCACGAGTGCTCCGGCTGCGGGGGCGCTCATGGGCTCAACCGCTGCTTCAAGAAGGGTAAGTCCGGAGGCGCCGGTGCGGCTGTTGCGACCGGGGGAGGGGGTGCGTCCGCTTAACCGTGAGGCTAAGCGCGATGGAGCCGTGGCTAAGCCGCTACGGTAACAGGGCGGATGCTGCTGTGCTCCTGGCGGGTTTTGCGACGGGGTTTTTTTATTCCGTTCCAGGAGCGGGAGGGGGGATCGGGGAGGCTGCGCAACCTGAAGTCTGTTGCTGACTTCCCAGACGTGGTGAGGGAGAAGCTGGGCAAGGAAGTCGGGCTGGGCCGCATGGCGGGCCCGTTCGCAGTGCCTCCGATGGAGGGCCTGCGGATTTCCCCACTTGGGGTGGTTCCCAAGAAGGAGCCGGGTAAATTTAGACTCATTCACCATCTCTCATACCCGAAAGGGGAGTCGGTGAATAACGGTATTAGTAAGGACTTATGCTCGGTGTCGTATGCATCTTTCGACCGGGCGGTCGAACTGGTCAGGCGGGCCGGGCATGGGGCTCTGATGGCTAAAGTGGACATTGAAGCAGCGTTTCGGCTGCTGCCGGTCCACCCGGACTGTCATCACCTACTGGGGTGTTTTTTCGAAGGGGCCTACTTCGTGGACTTGTGCCTGCCCATGGGTTGTTCCATTTCGTGCTCCTATTTTGAGAAATTTAGCACTTTTCTCGAATGGGTGGTACGGGAGGAGGCGGGGAATCGTTCTATTGTGCATTATTTGGATGATTTTCTGTGTGTGGGGCCGGCTGATTCCTTGGAATGCCTGCGCCTGCTGCGGACGGTTGAGTGGGTGGCGGGCCACTTCGGGGTTCCGCTGGCGGCGGATAAAACTGAAGGCCCGACCACGTGTCTGAGTTTCCTGGGACTGGAGATTGACTCAGGGCTGGGCGAATGTCGGCTGCCCCGGGATAAGCTGGACAGGCTTAGAGGGGCGGTGGCTGCTGTGGCTGGGGCGCGCAAGGTTACCCTGCGGCAGCTGCAGTCTTTGATTGGGCTGCTCAATTTTGTGTGCCGGGTCATACCAATGGGGAGGGTCTTCAGTCGCAGCTTGTCGGCTGCTACCGCGGGGGTTCGGTCCCCGCACCATTTCATCCGGGTGTCGGCGGGACATGGGAGCGGACTTGGGCATCTGGGATGCCTTCTTGCGGGATTTTAATGGGATGGTGTTTTTCCGGCAGGAGGGCCAGTCGTCGGCCGAGCTGGAGCTTTTCACGGATGCATCGGGCAGTGTGGGCTTTGGGGCATATTTTGGTGGCTGCTGGTGCGCGGAGAGGTGGCTGGAATCTTGGGGGTCGAGCCCTCTTATGCGCAACTTGGCTTTCCTTGAGTTGTTCCCGTTGGTCGTCGCAATGGCACTGTGGGGCGACGGGCTGCGCGATCGGAAGGTGGTCTTTTTCTCGGACAACATGGCAGTGGTACACGCGGTGAATCGTCAGTCTGCGGCCTCAAAGCCGGTGGTTAAGCTGCTTAGGCGACTTGTATTGCTGTGTATGTCTCGGAATGTTGTTTTTCGCGCGCGCCATGTTCCAGGGTATTTGAATGAGGTGGCTGATGCTCTGTCTCGTTTTCAGTGGTCCCGATTCTGGCTGGCAGCGCCGGGGGCGTCGAAGGAAGGGCAGGCTTGCCCGGACGAGATTTGGCAGCTGGGAGCATCCTGCTTGGAGGACTTGTGAAGGCTTCTCTGGCACCGGCCACTTGGGCCTCGTACAGTAAGGTTTGGGGCTCGTGGGAGCGGTCGCTGGACGGGTTGGCCATAGACAGCGGGGATGCCCTGCGGGATGCTTTCCTGTGGTACACCTGTCAGTTGCTGGCAAAAGGGCCGTCCCCGGCCGTGGTGGACAGGTCCATGGCGGCGATGGCGTTTTGGTTTAGGTGGCGTGGGAAGGAGGACTTTACCAAAACCTTCGTCATCAGGCAAGCCCTGAAGGGTTATCGCAAGGGACGCAGGTCGCCAGATACCAGGCGCCCGGTGTCGGTTAAGCTATTGGGGGATTTGGTGGGTCTGTTGCCTGAGGTCTGTTTCGATGGGTTCGAAGCTTCTCTGTTCAAGGTGGCGTTTATTTTGGCGTTTTTTGGGGCATTCCGAATAGGGGAATTGGTGAGTGCTAATAAGATGGTGCAAGGGGGTCTGCAGTTTTCGGGGGTTCGTGTTTTGGATAGGAAGGTAGTAGTGCACCTTGGCAGATCCAAAACGGACGTCCGCAGCGTAGGCCGGGACGTGACACTGTGGGCCTTGCCGGGCTCGGCTTTGTGCCCGTTGGCTGCTACGGCGGAGTACCTGGCACGGAGGCCGGCGATTGGGGGTTCCTTGTTGGTACATGCTGACGGATCGTCCCTTTCTCGGTTCCAGTTCACGAAAGTTTTTCGGTTGGGCCTAGGTAAGTTGGGGCTTCGGGCTGAACGATTTGGAACGCACTCGTTCCGTATTGGGGCAGCCACGGAGGCAGCACGGTTGGGATTGGGGGACGAGGTGGTGAAGCGGATAGGGAGGTGGGAATTGGTAAGATTCCGTTCCTATGTCCGGTTGGGTTTGTTTGAGTGATGGACTTGGGGACTGTATATAAAAAAACAAACAAAAAAAAAACAGGATAACTAAATAAATTAAAAAGGAAAGCTTCGATGTTTTGGGCTGGGGTGGGGGTCTCTGTTAGACTTCCCTCACCATTTGTTTTCTCCTCCCCAGGGCGTGTGGCATGGATCGTGGGCCATTCGTTCTGGGCCGAGAGGAGGGCCGCAGCTCGAGCACAAGGCCAGCAGCTGGGTTTTCCGAGAGGCCAGTTGGCAGTTCGTTGGTTTGGGTATCGGGGGTTTTGCTGGGGGGATGTTTGTGGTGCACTGTTTAGGATGCTAGCGGCTGGGTACGCGCCGGACTTGCTGGTCCTACATGTGGGGGGTAATGACCTGGGTCTTACGCCGCAACGCCGGCTGGTGAAGTGGATGAAGCAGGACATTAACAAGTTGAGGGGCCTGCTTCCGGGGGTCATGTTAGTTTGGTCAGAAATTGTCCCGCGGCGCCGGTGGCGGCACGCACGGGATCCGGTGGCTATGGATAGGTGCAGGAAGAAAGTGAACAGCTTGATGGCAAGCTTTGTCCGGAAGGTGGGGGGTGTGGTAGTGAGGCACCTTGAGCTGGAGGAAGGGTTGCCGGGATACTACCGCTAGGATGGTGTTCATCTCTCGGATGTGGGTTTGGACCTGCTCAACTTGGGTTGGCAGGATGGTATACGGATGGCACTGTTTCTTCGGGGTGGCGGAGCTCAGACAGCTTAAGGGGTCAAGGTCTGAGCTTGTGGCGGGACGGGGAGCTGAAGGAGAGGAAATAGGCTCCCCAGGATGAACGTGAGGTGGCATAAACAAGTTGTGGTCATCGGTGGATGAGAGGTTTCGAGTCCTGGAGGTGGCTCAGAACCTGGTGGGGCAGGGGTATCCGGGTATACCCCTGCCGTGGTTAATGGATGGTTGGCACTTTTACAATTGGTGGATTGGAATAATGTTGGTGTATGTTATAAATATGTATATGTGTTATTATATGGGGGTCACTGCCTTTTGTATGGTAGCCGAAGGAACAGGATGCAAGGGGGCGGAGTATGGGGGGCAATGACCCATGTTTATCTGTTAATTTATTATCGTTATTATTATTATTATTATTATTATTAATATTATTATTATTATTGGTTAATAAAGCTGTGGACAAATTTCCCCATATTCCTTAGTGTCCGTGTGTTATTGGGTTAGGATATGGGTTTGGTTTGTCCTGGATTCCGACTGCCCAAAATGGCGACTATACACCTGTCATGTAGCCCCATGTAGCTAGAGCGCAGCTAAGCGGAAAAAGGCCTTGACAGGGGTTAGGAGGCGGGCTTAGGAGGAAGTAAGCAAGGGTTGGAATTATGGGTAAGTAGGATTGGCTGTTTAAATGAGCAGCCATTTTAGGTGAGTCATTCTAACTTTCTACCTGGTTGAGTTTGTCCCACCCACCCTCCCTTTGTTTGTTATGTGTCTATTTACCCGTTTCTTTCACAGCGGCGGGACGGGGAGCTGAAGGAGAGGAAATAGGCTCCCCAGGATGAACGTGAGGTGGAATAAACAAGTTGTGGTCATCGGTGGTTGAGAGGTTTCGAGTCCTGGAGGTGGCTCAGAACCTGGTGGGGCAGGGGTATCCGGGTATACCCCTGCCGTGGTTAATGGATGGTTGGCACTTTTACAATTGGTGGATTGGAATAATGTTGGTGTATGTTATAAATATGTATATGTGTTATTATATGGGGGTCATTGCCTTTTGTATGGTAGCCGAAGGAACAGGATGCGAGGGGGCGGAGTATGGGGGGCAATGACCCATGTTTATCTGTTAATTTATTATCGTTATTATTATTATTATTATTAATATTATTATTATTATTGGTTAATAAAGCTGTGGACAAATTTCCCCATATTCCTTAGTGTCCGTGTGTTATTGGGTTAGGATATGGGTTTGGTTTGTCCTGGATTCCGACTGCCCAAAATGGCGACTATACACCTGTCAAGTGGTCTACAACAAGTATAATTCAATCAGTCAATGTTTCAGTCCTGCCCGGCCTTGAAAATAGGTCCCAGACTTCTATAATTAAGTTTATATGTTAAAAGATATTTTTATATATATAAGTGTATACTGACATCACAATCTAATTAAGTCCTGGCACAGACAGAGTACACATTGATTGGAGGAGGAGAAATATATTTGTTTGTAATTCTTCTTCTCTTTCTACATTGGTGCGAAGGGCAGAGCTTCTAACTATGATTGACAGGGAGCCAATGGATGCCACTCGACAAAGGTATAGCTATACAAGGCACAAATATTGTGTTGGTGCCTGGAGTGTCCCTTTAAGCCTGCTAAAGTAGTATAAATGCTAAATATATATCTACATATATATATATATATATATATATATATATATATATATATATATACACATATTACTAATCCATACCTATAAAGCATTGAAGAATTCTAGCCCCTCTTATATCTCCTCACAGATCCATAGGTATGCCCCTTCTCAGTCTCTCCGCTCTGCCCATGACCTTCTCCTGTCCACTGCTCGCACCCGTATGGTCATCTCACGCTTGCAGGACTTCTCACAAGGCAGCTCCCTTTCTATGATATAGCCTGACTACCACCATCAGACTTTCCCCTAGTCTTCAATCGTTTAAAAGGGGGCTTAAAACTAGGGATGTACATGGGCAAAATATTTGGTTTGGTTCGGCACTTCCGAAATTCGGGACTTCGGCAATTCAGCACTTCGGTTCGGTTCGCCACGTCCGAAATTCGGGACTTAGGCAATTTGGCCCTTCAGCAATTCCCTAACCCTACCCCTATCCCTAACCCCTACCCTACCCTGAACCAAAAACATTCTGCAAAAGCAATGCCGGAGTTTTTCTTAAGGCAAAGGAGTGGAATATTTTACAATGGCCAAGTCAATCACCTGATCTGGACCCCATCGATCATGCATTTCACTTGCTGAAGACAAACCTTAATGCAGAAAGACCCACGAACAAACAACAACTGAAGACAGCTGCCGTAAAGGCCCGGCAAGCATCACAAAGGAGGAAACCCAGAGTTTGGTGATTCCCATGTGTTCCAGACTTCAAGCAATCATTGCATGCGAAGGATTCTCGACAAAGTATTAAAAATAAACATTTTATTTATGATTGTGTTAATCTGTCCAATTACATTTGAGCCCCTGAAATAAAGGGACTGTGTTTGAAAATGGTTGCAATTCCTATACGTTTCATACAATATTTTTTTTGCTCAAATTCTTGAACTAAAGCTGAAAGTCTTCACTTCAATCGCATCTCGGTTGTTTCATTTAAAATCCATTGTGGTGGCGTACTGAGCCAAAATTATGGAAATTGTGTCAGTGTTTAAATATTTCCAGACCTAAGTGCGTGTATGTATATATATATATGTATATATATATATATATATCATACAGTAACAATTCAGCATTCAGTAAAAGGGAACACTCACTGCCTGCTGCACAAAGCCTTCTAACATACCAAAGTATAAGAACATAAATGAAATCATAATATTGTAAGATGCATCGTGACATTTACATAAATCTCTGCCACCTGGTCCACATGCCACATGCCATCTCTATAAATGTTTAATGCATCCCTACAAAAAATGTCTCTATGAAAAGATAAGGCGCAAACTGATACGTGCTCCAAGACGCCAGACAATGCGCATATGACAGATGGAAGGGTCTGGGTGTTTAGGAAGACGGATTCCTTAATCCGGGCAGATTACAGGCTCTCCTTTTAAACTCAACACACCAATTTAAGACATGCTCTGCAAGAAGCAGAACAGAACCACCAGAGGCATTTCTAATGTACTATGTATATCTATAGTTATATATAAAGCTATATAGATATAAGTGGTTTAAACACTGTGGCCTGCGAGACTTTATACAAAATATTAATATTATGTACATTTGCACCAGTGCAGATTGCGTGCAAAAAACTATATTCGGAGAAATCACCAGCAAACATTCCATTTGTATTTTTTTAAACCGTGAAATATGTTTTTAGTAAACATAAATTTGAATTGTTTCCCCATTGTCGTTCAAGATCAGCTTGCAGTAGGTATTTAGAGAGGTGTTTCAGATAATTAATGGACCGACTAATGACCATGGCCAGAGGGTTTGTCTGCCACAGCTTTTATTGCCCTCAGCACATTCCATTTTTCCACCAAATTGGACCACAGCTAGAATTTTGCTCCAGAATTCCTATATTGACGAAAGAACCTTTGGCCTCATGTGACAATTAGATGGGTATGGTCATTTATGGAAGAAAAAGTAACAAAATGCTAAAAATAAGTAGGCACTCTCAATCAATCTTTTAGACAATTCAGTGAGAGGAGAAATCAGCTGTTACCCTGAAGTCATGCATGTTCTCACCAGTCCATTCTATAAACTTCCCTTAGGAGCCAGTATCCAAAGTCTGGTCAAAATATCCTGCAAAAGGCAAATTTATTTATACTATACTTTTCCAAGTGTTTTTATTTGTTTTCTTCCTTACATATGGGTGGTACATTAATGGAAGCGGTGGATATGTATTCTTTAATTGTGCCCATGCTACAATCAGTTCCCTTAATTGGTCTTCAGCAATGAAATCTATCAGGATGTGCTCTGTATTCTGAATCGCCAACAAAGAGACCCAGCAGGACAAGCTGCATACCACGCAGAACCTCATACTTCTCAACAACGCAAGGTATGAAGTTGGTATGGACAGCCGGGCCATATGGAGTCTGGGCTAACAAAAACAATGCAGGTCTTAATATAATAAACTTTACATTATTAAAGCGGCACTGTCATGCCGAATCCCGTTTTTTTTTTAACCCCCCTCCCGCCTCCACTACATCCAATTGACCCCCTAGTCACCCCCAAATGCCCCTAAGCCCCCCAGATTACCTATTTTTAAATCTGTATCTTCTGCCCCGATCTTTATTCAGGGCGCCGCCATCTTTGTGTGGGTAGGTGAAGTCCCTGTGGGACACGTCATCTGCCCACACTAGATAGCCCTGAGATTCCCGCACATGCCCAGTGAAACATCTGGACATGCGAACGGGAATTTCATCTATTCATTCATTCATCAGACAGACGAATGAATGAATAGAAAAAATCAGACGAACAAACTAACACTGAGTATCAGTGTTCGTTTGTTCGATCAGTTTATTACAAGGAGGGAGCTACCGGCGTGCAGCTCCCTCCTTGTAATATGTAAAGACAGAAGCGGCAGGGAGCAGTGCTCCCCACCACTTCATAAGCCCCCCCAGGTCCCCCCCTCACTCTATGGGGGTCAATATGACCCCCATAATAGCACAAGGGAGATTAAAATCTCCCCAATGCCCCTACTCGCTATACCGCGAGTAGGGGCATGTCCACTAAACAGTGAGCAGCCTGTGGCTGCTCACTGTAAAAACATAAATGGTAATAAGGGGGGGGGACCTACTGTCCTCCCCCCTGGCCCCCACCCCTGCGCGGTGGGTGGGGGCACTAATAAAATAATAAGGGGGGGGACCTACTGTCCTCCCCCCCGGCCCCCACCCCTGCGCGGTGGGTGGGGGCCCTAATAAAACAATAAGGGGGGGGGGACCTACTGTCCTCCCCCCGGCCCCCACTCCTGCGTGGTGGGTGGGGGCCCTAATAAAACAATAAGGGGGGGGGACCTACTGTCCTCCCCCCCGGCCCCCACCCCTGCGCGGTGGGTGGGGGCCCTAATAAAACAATAAGGGGGGGGGACCTATTGTCCTCCCCCCCGGCCCCCACCCCTGCGCGGTGGGTGGGGGCCCTAATAAAACAATAAGGGGGGGGGACCTACTGTCCTCCCCCCCGGCCCCCACACCTGCGCGGTGGGTGGAGGCCCTAATAAAACAATAAGGGGGGGGGACCTACTGTCCTCCCCCCCCTGGCCCCCACCCCTGCGCGGTGGGTGGGGGCCCTAATAAAATAATAAGGGGGGGGACCTACTGTCCTCCCCCCTGGCCCCCACCCCTGAGCGCTGGGTGGGGGCCCTAAATAAAGATAGGGGGGGGGGACCTACTGTCCTCCCCCCTGGCCCCCACCCCTGCGCGGTGGGTGGGGGCCCTAAATAAAGATAGGGGGGGGACCTACTGTCCTCCCCCCTGGCCCCCACCCCTGCGCGGTGGGTGGGGGCCCTAATAAAATAATAAGGGGGGGACCTACTGTCCTCCCCCCTGGCCCCCACCCCTGAGCGGTGGGTGGGGGCCCTAAATGAACCCCCCCCCCCCCATCAAGGTGACTAGGGGTCCCAAGCCCCTAGTCACCCCCCCCCCACCCACCCCAAAACATTCTAACCCCTACCTACCCCCCTCACCCTAAAAATAGTGAGGGGGGAATAAAATAACTAACCTGTAAAAATAATAATTAAACTTACCATTTGACGTCTTCTTTTTTCTAAATTCTTCTTTCTTCAGCCTCCAAAAAGGCCAAATAAAAATCCATCATACCCGTCGCACTTTAAAAAAAAAAAAAAAAAAAAAACGAGCGCAAAAAAATTAATCCATGTTCACCCATGGAGGGCACGCCGCGTACTGAGCTCCGCAGGGCGGGTCAAGGCTTATATAGCCTTGCCCCGCCCTGCAATTAGGCTTAGAACACACTGATTGGTTGGTTTAAGCCAATCAGAGTGCTCTGTGTCATTTTACAAGCGTGGGAAAATTCCAAAGAACTTTCCCACGCTTGTAAAATGACACAGAGCACTGTGATAGGATGGTTTTCAAGCCATCCAATCACAGTGCTCTGTGTAATTTTACAAGCTTGGGAAAGTTCTTTGGAATTTTCCCACGCTTGTAAAATGACACAGAGCACTGTGATTGGATGGCTTGAAATCCATCCTATCACAGTGCTCTGTGTCATTTTACAAGCGTGGGAAAGTTCTTTGGAATTTTCCCACGCTTGTAAAATGACACAGAGCACTGTGATTGGATGGCTTGAAAACCATCCAATCACAGTGATCTGTCATTTTACACAGCGTGGGAAAGTTCTTTTGAATTTTCCCACGCTGTGTAAAATGACACAGAGCACTCTGATTGGCTTAAACCAACCAATCAGTGTGTTCTAAGCCTAATTGCAGGGCGGGGCAAGGCTATATAAGCCTTGATCCGCCCTGCGGAGCTCAGTACGCGGCGTGCCCTCCATGGGTGAACATGGATTAATTTTTTTTTGCGCTCGTTTTTTTTTTTTTTTTTTTTTTAAAGTGCGACGGGTATGATGGATTTTTATTTGGCTTTTTTGGGGGCTGAAGAAAGAAGAATTTAGAAAAAAGAAGACGTCAAATGGTAAGTTTAATTTTTTTTTTTACAGGTTAGTTATTTTATTCCCCCCTCACTATTTTTAGGGTGAGGGGGGTAGGTAGGGGATAGAATGTTTTGGGTGGGGGGGGTGACTAGGGGCTTGGGACCCCTAGTCACCTTGATGGGGGGGGGGTTAATTTAGGGCCCCCACCCACCGCTCAGGGGTGGGGGCCAGGGGGGGGAGGACAGTAGGTCCCCCCCCTTATTATTTTATTAGGGCCCCCACCCACAGCGCAGGGGTGGGGGCCAGGGGGGGAGGACAGTAGGTCCCCCCCCTTATTATTTTATTAGGGCCCCCACCCACCGCGCAGGGGTGGGGGCCAGGGGGGGAGGACAGTAGGTCCCCCCCCTATTATTTTATTAGGGCCCCCACCCACAGCGCAGGGGTGGGGGCCAGGGGGGGAGGACAGTAGGTCCCCCCCCTTATTATTTTATTAGGGCCCCCACCCACAGCGCAGGGGTGGGGGCCAGGGGCGGAGGACAGTAGGTCCCCCCCTTATTATTTTATTAGGGCCCCCACCCACTGCGCAGGTAGGTCCCCCCCATCTTTAACCCCCGCGCAGGGGGGGGGGGGTTATTAGGTGTTTTTTTTGTTTGTTTTTTACAGTGAGCAGCCACAGGCTGCTCACTGCTTACTAGACATGCCCCTACTCGCGGTATAGCGAGTAGGGGCATATTATTTACTAATACTAAGTCATCTTTACTTAGTATTAGTAAAGTTGGCTGAAAGACCAGTTTAGGTCTTTCAGCCTTTTAGTAGATAGCTCCCTGATACCGTGGGAATTAGGGAGTTATCTACTAAGCGGCTGCAAGATGCAGCCACAGCAATGAATAGGATCGGAGTTTCATTCATTAGAATGAAATTCCGATACGAACAAAGTACCGAATTGCATCCTAACACCAATGGAGAAACTCTTCTCATTCTGTTAGGATGCAATTCGGCAGTTTTGCCGGCGTTCTGTCTAAGTGACAGGACGTTCGGCAATACTGACATGAAGCATTTTGGGGCAACTGGGAGGAAAGCTAGGGATCATGGGAAAATTGCTCTGACCAGCGGAAATGAAGCACACTTTGCTCCTCCGCTGGTCAGAGCTGGTCAAGCGGAGGAATCCTCCATAAGACAGAGTCCCTACTTTGTCTTATGATTTTAAAGAAAACTAAAGAAGAATGGAAGAAAAGAATAACAGATCCTGAGAGAGGGGGAGAAGAGGAAGAGATTGAGGAAAGGTAAGTTCGGCATGACAGTGCCGCTTTAAGCGAAAAAACTGAATGACAAAACATGTTAAAACGTACAACATTTGCAGACTGACAAATCTAGGCCTATTCCTACGAAGTGCCCCTCGGATGTTGAGTTGGTAGTGCAGTCGTTTTCATGAGAGCAGATGGGCTCTGCTGGCTGTTAAAATAGACTAACAAGCCAAGGTGCCCTTTTTGCCCCCAGCCTGATTTACGTCCAGTGTGATAAACCAAACAGTGATAGCAAAGGCTGCCAAGCTGGCATCATGCACCCAATGTTCTCTTTCTGTGGAGCTAATAAATACCGTGAGATCAGCGGATCCATTATGGTATAATTGGATGCTGTCAAACAGCAGTGGGATATATGGAGAAAAAAAAATGTTTATTAACCACATTTATCACACGCGGTTCATCACTAAACGGAACTGCAGAGACATGACAAGGCAATTAGACTGGAGAAACAGATAGCACTGTTCAAATCTAGCTATTTTGGCCTCAAACCAAAATGATCCATCGCACTTGTCGACTTACAGGTTTATTCACTCAACATTAAAACGAAAACAGACATGCAATCTACAGACCAACATTGTTTTAAAGAAAAAAAAAAAAAAAAACGCTTTATTTCTCAAATGTCCATGACATCTTAGCTGACTAAGCTCTTGTCAACCCCCTCCCAAAAGTATAAAAATCTTTATAAAATATTAACATTGACTGTGTTGACATTTCACTAAAATTCCAGAACAGTCAAAAGATATGCTTGGACAAATTAGAGGCTACTTTGTCTGATGTATTTTTCCTATTCTTGAAAAAACTTGACAGACGTTGGACACGTTTTGTCAGTTCCAACAGCTGTCATTAGTGATGGCTTTGAGGAAAAGGGAATTGTCTATGAAGGCTTTCTGGCTTCCTCCATAAACATCAGTGTAGTAGTCTTGCGCATGTGTGAGAGTGTAGCACTGGTGTGGGTTCCTGGCAGATGTAGCGCCAGGAGCTGAATAGGATCCCAGGGATGGAGATAGTGGCGCCCACTAGGGACAGTAAAACCTACCTTTCAAGTGTCTTTGCAAAATAGGCAAAGTCCCCAGAAGGTGACAGGGCTGCTTTAATCAGCAACAAGACTTTTAATGATATATTGAGGTTAATTCACTAATTTGGAAAGATATTTCAGGTTTAAGGCCAAACAGATGGACTTTCAATTTGTTTTTAAATTCTTCTCCATTCCAAGTTTAGATATATTTGTATTTACAAGACTAAATGCATACCTACCCGCAGTTAGCCATGTTGGCCACAGGTTTATAAAACACTAGGTTCACGTTGACCCATAAAACCAGATTAGAGTAAAAGAGGTAAAGAGATCCAAACATTTAAACACATGTTCATAGCAAGAGTTTGTACCATCCTTGAATAAAATAATACTAGTGTTCCAACTTCCTACCAAACCAGTCATATTTCATATAATGGTAAAAACTACATCAAAATAAACCCATGGTGCTCTGACACGCCCGTGGTGCTCTGATACGCCCGTGGTGCTCTGATACGCCCGTGGTGCTCTGACACGCCCGTGGTGCCCTGATACGCCCGTGGTACTCTGATACGCCCGTGGTGCTCTGATACGCCCGTGGTGCTCTGACACGCCCGTGGTGCTCTGATACGCCCGTGGTGCTCTGATACACCGTGGTGCTCTGATACACCGTGGTGCTCTGATACGCCCGTGGTGCTCTGACACGCCCGTGGTGCTCTGATACACCCATGGTGCTCTGATACACTGTGGTGCTCTGATACGCCCGTGGTGCTCTGATACACCCGTGGTGCTCTGATACACCGTGGTGCTCTGATACGCCCGTGGTGCTCTGACACGCCCGTGGTGCTCTGACACACCCGTGGTGCTCTGACACGCCCGTTGTGCTCTGATACACCGTGGTGCTCTGATACGCCCGTGGTGCTCTGATATGCCCGTGGTGCTCTGATACGCCCGTGGTGCTCTGACACGCCCGTGGTGCTCTGATACACCCGTGGTGCTCTGATACGCCCGTGGTGCTCTGACACGCCCGTGGTGCTCTGACACGCCCGTGGTGCTCTGACGCACCCGTGGTGCTCTGACACGCCCGTGGTGCTCTGATACACCGTGGTGCTCTGACACGCCCGTGGTGCTCTGACACACCCGTGGTGCTCTGACACGCCCGTTGTGCTCTGATACACCGTGGTGCTCTGATACGCCCGTGGTGCTCTGATACGCCCGTGGTGCTCTGACACGCCCGTGGTGCTCTGATACACCCATGGTGCTCTGATACACCCATGGTGCTCTGATACGCCCGTGGTGCTCTGATACGCCTGTGGTGCTCTGACGCACCCGTGGTGCTCTGACACGCCTGTGGTGCTCTGATACGCCCGTGGTGCTCTGACACGCCCATGGTGCTCTGATACACCCGTGGTGCTCTGATACGCCCGTGGTGCTCTGACACGCCCGTGGTGCTCTGACACGCCCGTGGTGCCTTGTTACGCCCGTGGTGCTCTGATACACCCGTGGTGCTCTGACACACCCGTGGTGCTCTGATACACCGTGGTGCTCTGATACGCCCATGGTGCTCTGACACACCCGTGGTGCTCTGACACGCCCGTGGTGCTCTGACACGCCCGTGGTGCTCTGACACGCCCGTTGTGCTCTGATACACCGTGGTGCTCTGATACGCCCGTGGTGCTCTGATACGCCCGTGGTGCTCTGATACGCCCGTGGTGCTCTGACACGCCCGTGGTGCTCTGATACACCCGTGGTGCTCTGATACGCCCGTGGTGCTCTGACACGCCCGTGGTGCTCTGATACGCCCGTGGTGCTCTGACGCACCCGTGGTGCTCTGATACACCGTGGTGCTCTGATACGCCCATGGTGCTCTGACACACCCGTGGTGCTCTGACACGCCCGTGGTGCTCTGACACGCCCGTTGTGCTCTGATACACCGTGGTGCTCTGATACGCCCGTGGTGCTCTGATACGCCCGTGGTGCTCTGATACGCCCGTGGTGCTCTGACACGCCCATGGTGCTCTGATACACCCGTGGTGCTCTGATACGCCCGTGGTGCTCTGACACGCCCGTGGTGCTCTGACACGCCCGTGGTGCCTTGTTACGCCCGTGGTGCTCTGATACACCCGTGGTGCTCTGACACACCCGTGGTGCTCTGATACACCGTGGTGCTCTGATACGCCCATGGTGCTCTGACACACCCGTGGTGCTCTGACACGCCCGTGGTGCTCTGATATGCCCGTGGTGCTCTGATACGCCCGTGGTGCTCTGACACACCCGTGGTGCTCTGACACGCCCGTGGTGCTCTGATATGCCCATGGTGCTCTGATACGCCCATGGTTCTCTGACACACCCGTGGTGCTCTGACACGCCCGTGGTGCTCTGATACGCCCGTGGTGCTCTGACACGCCCGTGGTGCTCTGATACGCCCCCGTGGTGCTCTGATACACCCGTGGTGCTCTGATATGCCCGTGGTGCTCTGATATGCCCGTGGTGCACTGATACGCCCGTGGTGCTCTGATACGCCCGTGGTGCTCTGACACGCCCGTGGTGCTCTGATACGCCCGTGGTGCTCTGACACGCCCGTGGTGCTCTGATACGCCCGTGGTGCTCTGATACACCCGTGGTGCTCTGATACACCATGGTGCTCTGATACAGTGAATTTTGTGTCAGGGCTACTATTTTACAAGTTTGAAAAAAATGAATCCTTACATTCCAAAAATTTACATGAGATAATTCAAATGCTGAGATCATATATATGTGTAATTAGAATATATCTCGGGTGGAGCCAAGCTACTGAGCTGAACGGCCGCACGAGCGACGAGCTCCGGGGTAAAACACCCGAAAACCGGCGATAATCGGCCACTACAGCCGCAAAACGGCAACCAAAACACCCCTAACGAATATGGGCAGGAAGTCCAAGAAACTGAAGCCCGAAAAGCCCAAACCAGGCGCCAGTATAGGCGATTTGCTCCGCCAAGCTTATGGAACGCATGGTCCCAAGATGGCCGCCGCCATGGGAGACTTCTACGACTCCGAGGAGCTATCCCCAGATGAAGAGGGAGAGGGGCAAATTCTGCCAAGACAACTCCCCCAGAGGTCAACAACTAATGATCCGGTGACAGCATCTATGCTGGAGAACATGTTGGGGGCCTTGCAGAAAACTATACAGGCGGATGTGGCCTTACTCCGCGCGGACATCACAGGCCTGGTAGGCCGCATAGGCGCGGTGGAATCCACCACGGAACACCTGAACCAAACAGTGGCCCGACTTCAAGAAGTGCAGGCACTTACCAAGCGTCAGACTGCATCCGATCTCCGATTTGCCGCATTAGAGGATTCAAGGCGCCGCAACAATCTGAAAATCCGGGGAATCCTGGAGAATGTGCCCACATCTGAGCTCCCACACTTCCTCCGGAGGCTCATGGCCCACCTCCTGGAGCCCAAACAGGCGAGGAATATCACCCTCGATGGGTACTTCAGTATCCCGAAACCCAATCGAGCACCAGAAAAGGCCTCTAGAGATTTGATTGTCCGTTTCCGTTCTGGGACCGACAAGGCGCTGGTACATGCAGCACTAAAGGGGGCTACCCCACTCACCTTCGAAAGCATGACCCTCTCGTTCTTCACAGACCTCACCGGGGAGACACTTCACTGGCGCAAAACGCTGCAACCCCTCACGGCACTGCTCAGAAACCACAATGTGGAATACAACTGGAGATCCCCGCGAACACTACGAGTCAAGCAAGGAGAAGCATTATACTCCATTGCAGACATCAATGAGGCATCTGCGCTCCTCACCAAGCTCTCCATACCTGAGGACTCGCTGCAATTACCTGGCACCCAAACCACCAAGCCGCCAACCCAACGCTGGAATCCGAACACCATAACGCCATTCTACCCAAAAGGGAAAGAACCCACAACGTCCGCCGCAGCGAAGACCTGAGGACTGTCCATGCTGTAGTGGATCCACTACGCCAAGTATTTATGGACTGCTACTTAACTAGATGTGGCCTATCTACCACCCTACCCCCCTTCCCCCCCCACTAGAGCAATGTCATCCATTACTAACTCCCATGCCACGACCCATACAGGGGCGCTTACCCCCCCCCCCCCACACACACACACACACCTCCCCTGCCACCGACACACGAGCTTAGCAAAATTGGAAGGCTGGAGGTGCAACTTTAGTCCCAATGCATACCTGCTATTAGCACCACAATCTTGTGGCCCTATTATGTTTAACCCCCATCTAACAAGCAGGATAACTACTAGATTAGATACTCAACTTCATTACATTAACAACTCATTACAGTTAGTTTTTTCTTCGTTAGTCCAGCGATGGTCAGCCTACAATAGAGAGACACCTGTGTATGTTCCTTAGAGTTATAAACCAACAAAAATGTGCATAAGTATAACAAGCCGAAGTTTTTTCTTCTCTGTTTTGATATGTAAATTGAGGCTCTGCGAGCCGTATGACCCTTGTTGCACGCAAAAATAAAGAATTAAAAAAAAAAAAGAATATATCTCATCTGAAACCATGACAAATTGCCTTTAATGAGATTATTTATTAAAATATATTGTGTTTCGTAAACAGTACAATAAGATTAGCATTCGTGCAGTCTCAGCCCTTAACTCAACATGTACTGCATCCAAAACACCCTAAGTACCAACCCAGGGGACATCACCGACACTGAAGAATGCCATTAACAAACAGGACGATAATTAGTCTTCAAAACAAACTGTCATTACAGATTTCCTGCAAATCCCGGAACACTCTGTCATGAGGCTACTGACAATATTAGCACACTTCGTTTCTAATTGGGACCATTAATTCACTTTCCAGAAAATGTTGGCAAGCAATGCACCAACATTTGTGCCTGTGGGCAGACACTGGGGACACACGGACAAAATGAGCGTTTAAGAGAGCAACAAGCGTCAAATCACAGCAGAGGCAAATTTCCAGGCCTGGCACTGAATAACGCTGCAAATAATAACTAGAAAAAAAAATCTAAATATATTAACCCCAAAAATATATAGCTGGATCACCCTTTGTACTGTTTTTAGAAACTCTTAAAGGACAACATACAGTAAATGAAACAACATGGTTTTGGGAAATGGATGTAATGTGAAAAAAAAATAATATTCACATATTATTGTTTTACCCTTATCTAATACTAATTGTGTGCTTCCTGTTCGTGAAATTGCTATGTGTTATTCCCCATGTTTTCACCTGTATTGTGTTATAATCCTGTGTTTTACCTGCTCCCCATTTGGGAGAGCAAATACGAACGAGTTCTGTTGGCCTCCCGAACGGGGACCACCACTAAACCTCAATTAGAATGTTGTCTTAACGTAATGAGGTGACAAAACCCCAAATCGCAAGGGAAGCCTCGGCGCATTGCCGACCCTGTGTGGCGGCCCGTTCGTTAGACGAACACCATCTAGGGGGAGCATTCATTGGCGGTTACCATTTTGGGGGTCCCTGAGATTGGTAAGACACTCTCTTGGGGACAATGGTGGTTTGGTGGGCATTCTGTAGCTGGGTGTCACGGGGCGGGAAACTTTCCCGCTCTGGGACTCCCAGGTAGAGAGGCTCAAGAGATAAAGATACCCTGGTCCACGGAGGTGGGAAACCCTGAGGGTGGGTGGCGGGATCTGGGGACAAAGGGACTGGAGTTTCTGTCACACGCACAGACCCCTGGGAAGGGGGCACTAAGTGGCGGGAAGAGTGGACAAAGGGTTCCATTTCCGTAATGCGACCCCCAGGAGGGGGAGGACCCTGGGAGGGGTCATTGTTGTTGTGTGTGATCCACCCCTTGCATGGGGAAAGTATAAAGCCGAGTGTGGCCAAGTAGTGTTATACCCCCAGGACTGTGTGTCGTCTGGTTACTGGGTGGGAAATGGGTCTCTCTGTGTTATAGCTGATTCCCTTCTCAGGGACAAGATGTGGCTGAGCAAGGACGACCCTAATTGTAGTATATTTAAATTTGAATTGCAAAATTGAGGCTAAATTAGGCACGCTGTAATTACAGCGTAGTAGATATTTTTCAAATGAGCTGTTTTAGCCTATATTTCCAGATTTCAATTTGCTACAAGTTGGAGTATAGTGAATAAATCCCTTTTATATACATTATTTATGTAGATACATCAGGCCAGTAACTGTGCAAAGCATCAAGGGACCTTAACTTAGCACACGCTGGAGGCACACCTATAAGTGCCGCAAGGCATTCAAACACAAGCAACGACTGACCAAACCAATTACGCGTTCTAATGTTAAATAAAAAAAAGTTATAGTTATAGCTATATTTAATTGAGGATAAAACCTACAAAAATGCTGTTTTTTATAAGGCCCCCCAGGGCTTTTGTCTGAGCCAATCAAATAATAGAGAACAGCCACTTCACAAAATGGTTTTGGCAGGAAGAAGGTGTCAAAAAATAAGGCATGAAGGCAATGTACAAAAATGAAAGTATGAGAATAACGCAACACATGTAAAAAGCAAGACAAGATACAAAGTATCCCTTTATCTTCACTGTATCTCATACTGCTGTTTGTGTATAATAAAATGTCTACATCCTACAAAATAAGCATCATAGTGTAATGGGCACAATATAAAAGCAATTAAGTATTTTTAGTGTTTGTCCTGACAAATTGAACACTTAGATTTTGTAGGAGTCATTGATCTTTAATGAAACACAATTTATTTGGTCTCAGTTTACCTCACTTAGATTTTATAAGACTTTAGCAGAGAACTGCCCAAGAACCACTAGAACCAGGGGTAAGCAACCGTTGTCATTCCAGATGTTGTGGACTACATTGCCCAATAATTACAGCAATAATGCTGGCAAAGCATCTGGTGAGATGTAGCCCATAACATCTGGAGTGCCGAAGGTTGCCTACCCCAACCTTTGACAATCAATACATATACATTTAGTTCTCTACATCAGGGGTATCATAGTTACATAGTTACATAGCTGAAAAGAGACTTGCATCCGTCAAGTTCAGCCTTCCTCACATCTGTTTTTGCAGTTGAGCCAAAAGAAGGCAAAATCCCAGTCTGAAGTGCTTCCAATTTTGCAACAAACTACGAAGAAATTCCTTCTTGACCCCAAAATGGCAGTCAGATATCTCCTTGGATCAAGCAGCTATTATCCCACTAATTAGAAAGTATATCCCTGTATGTTATGTTTTTGGAAGTATTTGTCCAATTGCTGTTTAAACATCTGTATGGACTCTGATAAAACCACCTCTTCAGGCAGATAATTCCATATCCTTATAGTTCTTACTGTACAAATTATTTTCTTTGCCTTAGATTAGATCTCCTTTATTCCAGCCTAAATGTGTGACCTCGTGTCCTATGTATAGCCCTGTTTATGAATGGATTTCCATATAAAGGATTTGTACTGGCCCCAAATATATTTGTATAATATTATCATTTCCTGGCCATATCCATGGCAGCACAACATTGGGTAGCTCCTCCCTATCCCCATTGGACAGGAATAATAATTAAGCCGTATAAGTACCACCTCCTGCCCCTCCTTCTTCAGTCTTTTTTTCCTGTCCTATCCCTAGGACATGTCGGTCTTTTCAGACTGCTACATTTTCTTTTATGGCTTACCTGAGGATTAGTTCCTCTGGCCCTTGGGGAGTTCACCCTCTCTCCCCTGGGAAGTCTCCAGTATACGGCCCTGTGCAAAGGTGTCCCCCTGGAGAGAACCCCTTTAGTGACCGGGGTTTTTTTCATTCCAATTTCCCAGTGGTAACATGGGAAGGAACATGGGATTTGGCTGGATTCGGGTTTGGTATTTCCCCACCAGGATCAAGGTAATATGGTTTGGTATTTACCTGCTGGTTTTTTCTTTCATTTGGAAATTTTTCCGTAGAAGCGTTCTGGGGTCCCCTGGTTTCATGTTTCCCTGCACGGCATTCGGGAGTCTCCTGTGCGCCTGCGCGGCGTGTAGGGGTCTCCTGTGCGCCTGCGCGGCGTGTAGGGGTCTCCTGGGCGCCTGCGCGGTTTTCGGGGACTCTGGGACGCATGCGCGGCATTCGGTACTTTCTGGCGTTCGCATAAACGCGCGAACGCCATTGTACGTATTAACGCATTCGCGCGCAAATCTATTCGTTTGATTTCTAATTAGGCCGTTTCGC
This sequence comes from Pelobates fuscus, assembly GCF_036172605.1. Lineage (NCBI taxonomy): Eukaryota > Metazoa > Chordata > Amphibia > Anura > Pelobatidae > Pelobates > Pelobates fuscus. Next base: position 367,687,090 of record NC_086321.1, read on the forward strand.
GCGTCTTTTCGGTCATCTGCGCATGCGCGATGACGTCAGACGCCCTCTTAAAGCACCAGGCCTCCTTTTTGGTCAGTTTGAATTTTCAGCTTCCTGGAGAGTTTCTGGCACCGTTGAGATCTGTGGATTGTTGGTTCTTCGCCTTTTTTCTTCTAAAATAAGTTCTTTTCCCATTTTTTGTTTGGTTTCTTGTAGTTTTTCTTCTTGGTTTTAGTTTCGCTGTTTCATCTATTATTTATAGATGGATTCGCGCTCAAGATCTAGGGAATCGGAGTCTTCTCATCATAATAGGTCACAATCTAAGCGATATAGGTAAGCCATCCATTTTTGGAAAAAATTGATATTGATATTATAGATAACTAAAAGAGTGGTAATGTACTAATATTCACGTTTGGTTTATTACAGTGATAAAAGTACAAAGACTTCAGGATCGTCCAAAGGGAAGTCGCCCAAAAGGACGCTGTGTATATCCTGTGATAACAGAGCCATAGAAGGGAAACGTCTCTGTTCGAATTGTCTCTCAGCAGCTGCTGGACCTTCTCAGTTAACACCGGACTTTAGGCAGCTTATCAAGCATGCAGTTGCCCAGGGCATCAGAGAGGTTGGTAAGACCCACAAGCGACCTAGATATTCTGAGCCGTCAGATTGGTCTCCTGATAACTCGGAGGATGAGTTTATGGACACAGCTTCGCTGAGAGACTTGGCTTTTTCCTCGGAGGAGGATGCTATGCCTGATCCTGACTTCCTGATACCTGCGGAGGTGGATCATTTGATTGCTCGGGTCAGAGAAACCCTTACTTTGAAAGAGCCCTCGGAGGAGGAACCCTCTACATCTAACCGCTATTTCTCAGATCTTAGAAGGAAAAGAGCGGCTTTCCCTGTGCATACCACTATTAGTGACCTTATTAAAGAAGAATGGTCCAGGTCTGATAGGAGATCATCTGCAAAAGGGAAGTTCTCCAGATTATACCCGTTTGATCCCAAAGATGCTGAAACATGGGATCTTCCACCCAAGGTTGATGCTGCGGTGGTTAGGCTAGCCAAGCGCACTACCCTGCCAGTGGATGATGCAGGCTCCTTCAGGGATCCAATGGATCGTAAGATGGAATACTACCTGTCTAAGTCCTATGTAGCCTCAGGCACGAGTCTCCACCCTGCCGTTGCTCTCACGTCTGTTTCAAGAGCTATGAAGGTTTGGCTGCAGGAGCTGGAAGGGGACATCAAGAGGGGCAGGAGCCGTTCCTCTATTGTTGATGCCCTGAAGGATATGCGTCTAGCGATTGATTTCTCTTCGGAGGCCGCAGTGGATCTGGTGAGAAACCTTGCTAGAAATATGTCCTTCTCGGTTTCCTCCAGGCGGGCACTCTGGCTCAGATCTTGGGCGGCCGATGCTTCCTCCAAGAATAGTTTGTGTTCTCTGCCATTTCACGGGAATATGTTATTCGGCAAGAATTTGGGTGAATGCATTAAGAGGGCGGCTGAAGGAAATAAAGCCTTTCTACCCCAAGAGAGGAAGTATAAAGGATCCTTTCGCGCCCGGAAAGAGTACCATTCCTTTCGTGACAGTAGGTCCTACAAGCCTGGTAGGGAATACTTCCGATTTCAACCGAGGAGAGGTGCCCCTTCTGGGAACAGAGGAGGCAGGTCACGCGGGTCATCTTCCTCTAAGGACCCGAGGAATCTATGACTACGTACGGCCCAAAACCGAAGGTGTCGGGGCTTGTCTTCTCCAGTATCTTTCGAAATGGACCATTTCCCCAAGCGACGTTTGGGTGCTGGATATTATTCGGAGAGGTTACCTGCTAGAATTCTTCAAGCATCCTCCCAACAGGTCCTTTCACCTCACAAAATGGCCAGGAGACAAGGAAAAGTGCATGGCCCTACAAAATTCCATCCTTTCCTTGCAGAAGGAGAAGGTCATCGTCAAAGTGCCGGCAGGCGAAAGAACTCAAGGATTTTACTCCCACATCTTCTTGACAAGGAAATCCTCAGGGGGTTGGAGACCCATTCTGGATCTGCACAGACTGAACAAGCATCTGCACATTCGCAGATTCAAAATGGAATCTCTGCAGTCTATAATAAAGGTTGTGTCACCCAACCAATGGATGCTGTCTATAGATCTACTAGACGCATATTTTCACATACCCATTGCCCAAATCCATCAGAAGTTTCTGAGGTTTGCTGTGGAAGAAGGTCATTTCCAGTTCAGGGCCCTCCCCTTTGGACTGAGCACAGCCCCAAGAACATTTACAAAGGTCCTGATTGTTCTCATCGCAGAGCTCAGAAAGCAAAACATTGCTATTTACCATTATTTGGACGACGTCTTGATCTTAGGAAACGACGTGGATTCTGTGACATCCCAAGCTATTACCAGCATTCAGTTTCTGCAAGCTCACGGCTGGAAGATCAACACCAAGAAGAGCCACCTCCACCCAACGTAATCTATGGTTTACTTAGGTGCCCATTTCGACACTCTAAAGGGTACTGTCCAGCTCTCATCAGTAAGAATTCTGAAACTCAGGAGGTTATTGAGGAGAATGCTGAAATCCCCGGTTGCCCCTGCAAAGGCGGTAATGAGCCTCCTTGGTTCCATGTCCTCCACAATAGGTCTGACGAGATGGGCTCAGTGGAGAATGAGACCATTCCAAGCCAACTTCCTGAGTCGTTTCTCATCCGGGAACCTGTTCCAGACCATCAAGCTTCCCCTGAAGGTACGCCATTCTCTGATCTGGTGGCTAAACAGAAAGCACCTATCCAAAGGTTTTCCATTAGGGGACATCGCATGGAGGACCGTGACGTAAAAAAAAATAAAAAATCACATATCAAAATATCAAACCATTTCAGAAGTTAATAAAAAAAAATCAAAAAAAAATCAAGGTCTGTGTAAGTAAGCTTTGGGCTTTATTGTTGTAGTTGTTGTGGATGCCGTTTGATTAAATCACTTTCTATTCTTAGACTTTAGCATATGCTGTCATGGTGTTAAAGTTAACATCAATTCAATCTGTAAACATGTGTATCACACGTCATTACGAAACTTCGTGTTATAATTTACAGGGACATTCCAAGCACCACAACTGCTTATGCACTTTAAGTTACAAAACAGAGTTCCTTTTTCGCTGTATCTCATACACGCAGTTGAAATTCAATTGTAGCAATTTTTGAAAATCACAGGATGTACTTGAAAACCAGAGTAATCTAAATGTACCTTTCCTGGTTAAATACATTGTCATTTTAAGCCCTTCCCACCTGCTGTTCGGTATTATCAATTCCATCCATATTTTAGTGTCAATCATTGACACTCAGCAAGTGGAAGCCAGGCTGCAGGTGTCTCAGAAACACCTGGTTTTGGTCAAACTGTTTGCGAACAGTTCTACTGAAAAGCAGGGACCCTACCTATAGTGTAATGGTACCATGACAACTATAATGGCCTGTAGTGGTTCTAGTGCCAGACTAAACTACAGAACCACAGATCCACAAAATCCTTTAGAAAATGGGGTTAAAAGGCCAAAGTGTCAATTTAATCCCATTTAAAGGGACACTATAGTCACCTGAACAACTTTAGCTTAATGAAGCAGTTTTGGTGTATAGAACATGCCCCTGCAGCCTCACTGCTCAATCCTCTGCCATTTAGGAGTTAAATCCCTTTGTTTATGAACCCTAGTCACACCTCCCTGCATGTCCTGTAAAGAGAGCCCTATTAAAGGACCACTCTAGGCACCACTAAACTACCTGATTTAACAGCCCTATTCTATACCTGACTACTCAGTGCCCCTCTGAACCCCACTTTTAACTTTTAAATTCTATTCTAAATACCCCTTTACTTACCTTCTTTGTAGCGCTACGTCACCGATGGTCGACACCTCCTGCGCGGTCATCGGGTCTGCTGACTGTTTTCCCCGCTGTCCGCCAATGAATTTCCACTCATAAGAAATCATTGCGGCTGAAAAAGGCATGCGCGTCCAGCGCAGTGCTCAGCCAATGAAAATCTTCTCATAGAGATTCATTGACTACAAGCATAGTCTCTAATGCATAGTCTCAGCATAGTCTCTAATGCAGGCGCGCTCACATCTGAGCTGCCTGCATTAGAGGGAATAACATTAGACGTCCAAGAGGACGTCTGACGTCAGCTCACTGTGATTTTAACAGTGAGGATTGAGGAAGCACCATCTAGTGGCTGTCTCAGAGACAGCCATTGTAGGTGGGAATAGAGAAAAAAAATACACTGCTTTTTCTCTGAAACGGCAGTGTATTTAAAAAAAACAAAAAAAAACTAGAGGTACCTGGCACCAAGACAACTTCATTGAAATTAAGTTGTCTTGGTGCCTAGAGTGGTCCTTTAAGGCTTTCTTTATTGCAAGTTCTGTTTAATTAAGATTTTCTTATCCCCTGCTATGTTAATAGCTTGCTAGACCCTGCAAGAGCCTCCTGTATGTGATTAAAGTTCAATTTAGAGATTGAGATACAATTATTTAAGGTAAATTACATCTGTTTGAAAGTGAAACCAGTTTTTTTTTTTCATTCAGGCTCTGTCAATCATAGCCAGGGGAGGTGTGTCTAGGGCTGCATAAACAGAAACAAAGTGATTTAACTCCTAAATGACAGTGAATTGAGCAGTGAAATTGCAGGGGAATGATCTATACACTAAAACTGCTTTATTTAGCTAAAGTAATTTAGGTGACTATAGTGTTCCTTTAATCAAAAATATCCTACCAGATATGTTGCACTTGTATACAATCCAGCTGTTGTAGGATTTTCTAAATCAGAATAACCGGACAGGGACAGATTTTTTATTTTTTTTAAAACAAACCGCAAAGTTGCTATATACAAAAAGAGCACATGCTGACTGCAATGATTTAATGTTGTTTTCATAGTGACAGTGCTGTTTAATGAAGTTATAACACTCATAAATAGAGCAATCACCATTGGAAGGATTTTTAATGACCACATATAAGATCGCACCTTGAACTGGGTATTAGCAGCTGCGGCTGTTAACTGTCTGCGAAGCTGGCCGCACTCTGACTCATGTGGCAAAGAAAAGCCATGTTCTCCTTCAAGTGACTTTGACACTGTAGTTATTTGTGAACCTTTTATAGAAAGAATAATGCTTGCCAAGAGAATTGGTCTCCCTCTTAAGAATGTAACAGATGTCCCACGGGTAATGAAATCTCTGCCTCGAGGTCTCCAAGGAAAAAAAACTTCAAAGAGCAAAAAATATCATGTCAACTTTACTTTGTTCATCCACAAGACCAGACCAGCAATTCCCATATTAATTCAGAGCAGTCAAACCCACATGTATCTCCTTGCCATATCTCTAATGCATTCCACAAGGGTATCAGAAACATTGACCCTTGAGAATAAAGCATACCACTCCCTGAGCAAGTAGGCGAGCCAAGTATCAGGCTAAATCAAAGTGAAGATGTCATTTTGCCATAGTGATTATATATATATATATATATATATATATATATATATATATATATATAAGTTTAGATTTCATTTTAGGGCATATGTATAGTTACTTCCAAGTTGCAATTTTGAAGAAAGAAAATATAAACACACACATACATATACACACATATTTTTTCTTTTTAATACACATAGCACATTCTCAGAAATGTGACGGGGCTCAGCGTGCTCTAAAGACCATGCACTTTGTAATGATGCAAAGTGGCTATAGTATTTATGGTTCACAGCAGACCAGTTTATTCGGAATTAGTAGATACTACCCATACAAAATCTGCTCCAACTGTCCACTTGCCACCACCCATTGGTGAGTAGGAATTCATCCCCAGTGAGTGTGCCACAGGCCATCCAGCTTTGCAGTAGTGAGTCCCATTAATTCCCTGATAGTAGGAGTGTAGGACTTGAAATTGTAAGTCCTGAAATGTTTATATATATATATGTGTGTGTGTTTATATATATATTTTCAAACTTGGTCAATGCTTCTGTCCACTTTCTGAACTTTTATCAAGGTAATGGATATAAGGTGAAGTAAGAAAAACGGTGAAGCAAACAGGTAAGAGTGGGCAATGGACAAGGATATGCACAAAAGAAACCGGTAAACCACAGTGGGAACCAAAGTTACAAAGGAATCCAAACACAATGGAATGAAACCAAATTCACAGAATTCTCCAAAAAGAAGCAGTGTGATAATATGATTCTCCTTCTCCACCTCTCCACCAGTAGGAACAGGGCAGGGAACTGAATCAAGAATGGGGAGGAAATAATTCTCCTTACAATGCAATCAAGACTTAATTTCCCTCTAAGGAGAATTATTTCATCCCATTTCCGATTCAAGTCCCTGGAGTGGAGAGGTAAACAAGAAGTGGTAACTGAAAGAGCATGTAAATGTTTTTGCACCGTATTCCCGATTCAAGTCCTTACGTTATTCCTACTGGTGGAGAGGTGGAGAAGGAGAAGTTGAAGGAGCACTTATACCATCCAATTCCATTATAACCAGAGCCTGCTATAGGTGGCTCTGCAAAGTGTGAGTGGCCTATTAATGTCTCTTAACATTGTCTTTGTATATTACAATCTAAAAGATTTGCCTTTTCCAATTTGTTTCACACCATTCTGAATCCAAAATCTGGGTGCATACTAGCTTTTGACACATTTCTGTATTATAAATGATTATTTTAACCCTGGATGTGTGATGAACTGCTCTCTTTGATTTGGCGTCCTCTCTGTCTATGCTCACTCCACTGGGGTTCTGTGTTTCTCTAGCTAGAGAATTTTTTTTGGTAAAACTTTAGCAATTCCACATGATTTATCACATTTAGATACCTGCGTGCCTTGACGTTTGTTGGTAAACTGGAAAGAGTTGAAGTTGAATTAGCACTTATACCATCTAATGGTATTACAGTCAGAGCTTGCTATTATGTAGCTCTGCAAAGTGTGAGTCGCCAATTACCTCTTACTATTATAATATTTGTCTTTTCTATTTTCAGATTTTTCTGTGACATACATTACCTCCAACTAACAGAAGAAAGAGGATTACGTATGGTCCATCATATTCAGTTTTGAGCGTATTTTTGCCCTGCCTATCTTTTGTCTTTGTAGTGTCTAGTGAGTGATTGTAGACAGTGGGGAAAAAAAAGTTATGCTATTTTTAGTACCAATCCACTCTATATACACTATTCTCGTGTTTTTTTTTTCATTGTACAAATATCTTTTCCATTGTAAGCTTATTTAGGCCCACTTCACCTACTGTTGCAGTATTTTATACATGTTTTGTTATAATTGTACCTATTGTACAGTGCTGTGGTTGGCTTTCTATAATAATTGTAAATCGCAAAAAAAACAAAAAATAGGTGAAATAGAGCACTTCTCATAAATTAGATATTTTGCTGTAAAATTTGGAATTTCCAATTTATCAAACAAACTGGCCATTTGGCTTTTAGCTTTATATACACATTCCTCTGACTATATACACAATAGACACTGCATTTGACTATATATATATATATATATATTTTTTTTTTTTTTAAATGCAGTTTCTATTGTGTATATAGTCAGAGAAATGTGTATATAACCTAAAAGCCAAATTGAGCACACACACACAAATGTTTGTGTAGCCAGAGATCACACAAACAGGAAGCAAAGCCGACTTGGAGAATTATTATAGTTCAGCTATTGTGGTGTTAAAATACACCACACAAACGTTTTTTGAAAAATCCCTATTTAGTAGATATCTATAGTTTATATAATATCTCTTGTCTGCAGCCTTTGCAAGCCCTCCCGTTCTAACCCCGCCCAGTCTTTCTGTGGCTGTCCAATCACAGACTTTCCAATGCAGCTCAATGAGTAGTCTTTGCAAGGCAGATGCTCTGGGCAATTGCTGCCTCTTAACCCCTTAAGGACCAAACTTCTGGAATAAAAGGGAATCATGACATGTCACGCATGTCATGTGTCCTTAAGGGGTTAAAGGACCACTCTAGTGCCAGGAAAGCATACTCGTTTTCCTGGCACTAGAGTGCCCTGAGGGTGCCCCCACCCTCAGGGACCCCCTCCCGCCCGGCTCTGGAAAGGGGAAAAAACTTACCTTTTTCCAGCGCTGGGCGGGGAGCTCTCCTCCTCTGTTCCTCCCCGTCGGCTGAATGCGCACGCGCGGCACGAGCTGCGCGCGCATTCAGCCGGTCACATAGGAAAGCATTCATAATGCTTTCCTATGGACGCTTGCGTGCTCTCACTGTGATTTTCACAGTGAGAATCACGCAAGCGCCTCTAGCGGCTGTCAGTGAGACAGCCACTAGAGGATTAGGGGGAAGGCTTAACTAATTGATAAACATAGCAGTTTCTCTGAAACTGCTATGTTTATAAAACAATTAGTTAACCCTAGCTGGACCTGGCACCCAGACCACTTCATTAAGCTGAAGTGGTCTGGGTGCCTAGAGTGGTCCTTTAAGTTTAACTCTACTGGGCTAAACAACTAGGTAGTAACAGGACAAGCTGTCTGAAAGCCAGAGGGTGAACAAGGTAACAAGAATAATTTATTGAAATCTGCCATTTTTTTGTTAAAAAAAAAAAAAAAAAAAAGACGGACACACTTTTCAAACAAAGGTACTTCAGCAAGCAGAAGTGCTTAGGTTTTCAGAGTTTTACTTTAAATTCAAAAATTCCCTTTGAATCTCCCAAAATTCTCACTTTAGTGACTAATCCTGACCATTTACAAAACATTGACCAATATATAGAACAGTTACATTATTTTGAGGAAGCAGCCATTTTGCTTTCCTACCAGACCTCCTACATTTACTATGTATTCAAATTCAATTTACCCTGAGGAGATTAAAAGGTAAGAATTATAGAGGAAATGGGGCCTAACAAAAAAAAAAAAAAAAAAAAAAAAAAAAACAACCCCACACACAATACTTGTTAGAGTGTTCCTTTAAAGGCAAGATCAATAAATACATTTTTGTTCAACTATAACATTCATCTTCCTGAATTTAGTTCACAAGCTTGTATTACACAATGTATTTTAAAAGGACACGTTCTCTTTTACACCCTATACTCCTTTATAAATCTGCAGTAAGGTACAAGGTGTGCTATATATAGTCTGGCAAAATCATATAAATATAGTAGAAAGGACCGCGCACCAAGGTCTTTGTGATAGTTTTCAAATAAAATTTTACTTTTATTTAATCCATATACAAGTCAACGTTTCAGCCCCCACATGGAGCTTTCATCAGGGCAAGAAAGCTCCATGTGGGGGCTGAAACGTTGACTTTTATATGGAAACAAATATTACAAATGAAAATTTAAAATGCAATTTTTTTAAACAAATTGGTAATGAAATGACAATACACCATATTAAATATTTAGCAAACCATTATGACCATGATTGGAGGAAATATCAGCTGTGACATGGTCCCAGAAAATCAGTCCATGAAAATTGGAAATTTGAAAACTGAAACACATATCTGCAATTTGACTTTATAACTTGTCTACATGGGGGTATTGCTGTACTCCGCAGTGGTGGCATAATAGAAATCTGGGGTATTTACACCCATGGGATATACATGGTCTGTGAAATTACCCGAGAAAGTAGCATGTGTGTAAAAAAAAAAAATAGAAAAACTGGAAGCAGCAGTGACATTTCTGACCTTGGTAAATGACGTTGATTGTATCAGAAGAAAGCCCCATCAGTCCTTTAAATGTTATAAAGTATGCACAGAGGCACTTCTATATAAATAAATGGTAAATGTATGACAAAACAAACACATGGCAAAAGTACAAAATAATCTCAGAGAGTATAAAGGAAATAGTTTTGTTTATAAAAATAATAAATTCATTTAATTTTTTCCCCAAGCTCCAGCAGTACAAGCTCTTTACAGTCGGCAGGCCGTACTAACTCGTGTGTTTGAATTTGCGCATATTGGTTCCAATAGAGACAGAAATCTCTGCGTTATTTTTATTTTGTCCATAATAATCAACAAAGGATCCATCTGGTCCAATCAGATACATGATGATTGTGTGATCCACCTGCAAAGGAAGAGAAACAAACTCGTCATGACTCCTGAAATTCAACCACTTTGTAAAAATTCTAATTCAGTTTAAGGTGGGAGATCTTGCTCACAGTACAAACAAAATGTTCTGCGCATAACCAAAACCCTTAGAGGAACACTTCCACCCCGTCTCTCTCAGCCTATCACTGGCTACCAAGGCAAACCATTTTGGAGTGTACGGCAGACAGAGGAAAAGAAAGGAAGAAAAATCGGAGGCAGATCTTTCAGGCAGCGGGGGACCCACGCAAGGGTTAAAGAACAGTTTAGTCCCTGAAGGTAAGATGGTGTGCAGCCACTCCTGCCCCGATAACCACTGCATGTCAACTCTCACTGCCAATACGAGGCAAAGATTCCCATACAAACATACAACTCGTGTCTAATTTTTCTCATTCCTGAATGCGTTCCACTTCACATTGTTACAGATTATCTAAATAATTCCTATTCTCTGGCTTCAAATACAATCTGACTTTTTGGCCATTTAAAGGAGCAACTTTAAATAGGGAAAACTACCATTGCAACAAATATACATTTTATTAAGCATTGAATAAAAGTAAATATAGAAAAAATATTTTGTCAAGAACATATCAACAAAGCTTATTGGGACATTATTATATTGTCTTTTGTGCAATAGTGAAAATGGTGCTGGGAAAATAGAAAGTCTTGAGATTGTGCACCATAAAAGTTGGCAAATAAAATTAACTATAAATGAATACTACTGCTAAGTAAATCGGAGGTTAAAACTTAAAGTCCTACACTACTAACCAGGCCTTAAAAGTTACATGTGTCTGCAATCCACAGCATATTCACCAAGGGTCAAAGTTTTACAAGCCAGTGTTACATTTTCACTCATTTACGGCTAATAGAAAATTTTAGCCCTGATGTAACTTTGAGAACAATTTCAACCTTCCGGAACACAAGTAGAATTCTGTGAAACAGTTTAACATCAGCAGTCTATGTACACAAGAAGATTGCTTTATGTATCCACTACTTTTACTACACATGTCTTCCTAATCTTCATACAACAGGGCCCAAAATTCCCACTTGCCGCTCGTCAATAGCGAGTAAAAATTGACCCTGGTGTGTGTGACCTGGATCCTCCAGGATTGCTGTGGTGAGGGACTTTTAAAGCGTGGCTAGTGGCATAGGACTTGAAACTGTGAGTCTTGCAGCCAAACACTACAGGAGTCATACAGCTGAGAGAAAATGCTCAGAAATCTTTTTGATTATGTAGACCTAATATACAGAAACCAATGGAATGTTCCTGATGATTGTTCCACGTTTAGCACTTTTCCCTTACTATCATAGATTTAAAGATTTGCTGTGAGCATCGTGACTTACAATGTAATCATTGTCATCGTCCTTTGGTCCTGGGCTGAAATATACTCTGTATGCTTTTGCCACTGCCTCGATCTGTTCAACTGACCCAGTTAATCCAATCAATTTGGGAGAGAATTCTATAAAATAAAATAAAAAAAAGATATTTAACATTATTCACCAGAAATTTTGCACGAGCCAGCAAAAAAAAAAAAAAAAAAAAAAAAAATATTTTTGTATATTTTTTTTTGGCATAGTTTGAGATGTATTCACTTTATGATGGAATTTTAAAAATTAGGTCACATCTAGGCTGAAATATCTATTTACAATGCATTCAAACATGGTGAGATTGAAAATTGGAAAGGAACAAAATGAGTGCACATCAGTGAAATTAGCATCGACGAGACCGTACAAATCACAGTGGGTGCAGGATCACTGCAGGGCAATACTAAATCATTAAATTAGGACAGCAAGCTAAGAAAATATCAGATTAGGAAGAGTGACCTTACCAACCTTTAATATATCTACTGACTGCATCTTTGTCGTCACGTTCAGGATCAATCGTGATGAAAAGAGGTGTTAGATTAGGGATTGATGGAATCTTATCTGTAAAAGATAGACGTTTAAAATACTGTAAAATGTGCATTTTATTTTTTGCATTATTTCAACTTAATTTGTCCACTCTCATATGCAGGTTACTTTCTATGAACAAATTTGGAATTAGTCTCACCCACTCCGACAGATACATATAGAATTACCAATCTCATCAACGACAAGAATCATCTTTTCAATTTCCTCTGGGCAAATGTCTGGACAATGTGTGAATCCGAAGTACAGCAGGACCCACTGGCCATGAAAATCTTTATCTGTTTTAGGTTGTCCATTGTGGTCGATTAAAGAAAAAGGTCCGCCGAGTAACGGCTTCCCTATGGAACGATTTCTTTCTTTTTCAATATCTGCAGTAGAAAGAACAAGAGCACAGCTATTCACAAGAGCCCTGTCAACAAAGCACATCTCTAACTTCACAATCCACGAGGGAAATATATATACACATCTATCAATACACACAGTTCTGAACCTACAGTTTGATTTGGATGCAACTGGCATTGATATCATCAAACTGTTTCTAACACTTTGTCATTAAAGCAGGGGTCAGGCAACATGGTACTCTAGTATAAATAACCACTTCAATGTTATAAAGCAGTGGTACCCAACCCAGTCCTTAAGTACCCCTAACAGTCTATGATTTATGGGATTACCCAGTTGTGTCTAAGGTGTTTTTTAGAAAACAAAAAAGGAAAAATAATAAAAAAAACCAAAAAAAACACTTTAGACACAACAGGGTAATCCCTAAATCCTGGACTGGTAGGGGGTACTTGACGACTGGGTTGGGAACCCCTACTATAGAGGATATGTTACCAGAGAGAGAGAAGGTCAGGGAGGAATGACTGACAAAAAGGACAGAGGCGCCAACATGAGCATGCTGGCATCAGAGTATTGCAGAGATTTCTGCTCAGCAGGGGTTTGTTGGGTATGTAGCAGTTCGATTTATCAGATAAGATGATTGGAACTACTGCTTAAGCTGATGTCAATAATTTAACTTGCCAGCTCTCTTAATAGTTGCATGAAACTGCTCACGATCCTGTACAAGTATTTGGCAAGACAAGGATAAGCATGGGACATCTATGAGTGACGGGTGAGATTGTGGATGTAGGGAGTTTTGCAAATCACTGCAGTTTTAACACTATGGACAGGGAACTATGGTTTATGCTATTTTTAATTTGCATTAATGTAATACAAGCACGGCAAAAATATCAAAATAAACTAGTTAGAGCTCAGAATAAAAAAAAAAATAATTAAAAAAAATGTTTTGCAAAAGGCAACAATACTGTATAAAAAAAAACTAAATAGAAAGCAGTAATTAGAACAAGTGCAACTCAAAAAAAATAAATAAAAGAGGGAAAGGAAATAGTTCACCTCTGACCTGTGTAATAAACACTTACAAATGTCTAATAATGCATACACCACCACCTGCATAGATGTAAATATGCATCTTGCAGGAGTTAAAGGAAAACGACAAATGCCAAATGCACTTCAGTTTCTAAATGCTTTATGTGTACAGTGTGACCTTTATTTTTATTTCATAAAAATTGCAGATTTCAATAGAAATTTAATCAATTATAAATGAACCTTTCCTTCTCCCCCCCCCCCTTTGTGAGAAAACCAGTCCTGTTACTTCCTGGTTTGGGTAGCTTATTTGAACTGAACTAAAGAGGCAGCAATTGCCCAGAGCACCTGGCTTGCAAAGAATTCTCATTGAGCTGTATTGGGCAGTCTGTGATTGGACAGACACAAAGTCGTGGCGTGCAAACTGGAGGGCTGGAGTTCTGCAGCTTTTCCAAGCCGATTTTAGATAAAAGCCCAATGAATAAAATGCAGCAATAAATGCATGCACATGTTTTCATTGCATATCTACAAATGTGTTTTTTTTTTTTTATAAACCTTTGGAATATTTAAACATCATCTACAAATTCACTTGTGATTGTAGGGAAATTTTCCAAATCTATCAATGTTGGCATAACATAGCAACATATGAATAACAATCTTCTGCTCAGTCCTACAGTAGTCCATTCTCAAATGGGTGTCATCTTTGCAGCCAGTTAATAGCCACAGAGAACATTGACTTCTCACGTCTAGACACCATAAGATCAGAGTCATATAGGAAACATAGGAGCTGACAAACAACAAGCTGGTTTCAGCTGGTGCATTTTGTGGTGGTGGATTCACTCTGTCAAAGCTTTTTTGCATCTCTTCTTTTTGGTACCAGGCTGCTTATCCATTTTGGGGTTAAACCCATTCTGGCTACTAGATTCATTGCATCACCCTGTATTAACATAAATGTGAATTCTAAATAATAAGGTGTGTCCCCCTAAAATGGGGTAAATACATCTTTGAGACTCACTCTCTTCCTTGACTTTCTTCAGGTATTTCATTCCACCCATTATAGCCCCTCCCAACGCGACAGTAACCACCAGAGATTTCCATGTAACCGGCTACTAGGAGAGAGATTGGATGAGCTTACAATACAGACTGTTTACCGAAAACTGCATAATATGAATTAAATAAGGGGATAAATAAATGAATGAAAATTATAAAATCACATTACCAAATATAAGAACAAATATACGACAGATTGGTAATGTGTGCAAACATTTTACATAATGCTTTTACATTTGCTATTCAATAGCACTACACAACAACTGCTGTAAAATCATCTCAGCTGCAATGCCCTGGGATTCTCCCGAGGCTGTGAGCGATAAAAGGTATCATGGTGAGAAAGCGAACATTCAGGAGGTCCCCAAGCAGGAGTGATCCCTCTAGCGTCCCATGGTGGGGGAACCAGGATCATTTCATATATGGGGATTGAAAGATATCAGAACTTAATACATTAAATTACACAGCTTTATTAAAGCCATAAATTAACAGCAAGACAAATAACAAAAATTACAATAAATAAGAAAAAGATCCTAATTAAAAAGAAAAATGTAAATGTATTATTTTAAGAGTTACATACCCCATACTTTCTTTTTGGTGCGGAAGGTGGAATTGTACTGAAAAGGCGAAGATTTTTGGCGTACTTGCTCCATGTTTTATCTGTCACAACCTAATGGGAAAAAGTGGACAAAGCAAATATAACTGCAGCGATAAAGCCATATAGCATTTGCTTGCCCATGTCAAACTTTCCTACAAAAAATGCATCTTCCTGGGAACTAATGAATGTAAAACTCTGTCACAATCTCTAAGTCACAGTGTAATTAATTTATAGCAGCATATTATTGGTTTCAGACCCCAGGGTCTCGGGGAAAAATGGTTGCCAGATTTATGATGTGTAGCAAAGGAAAAGAGCTCCTCTGTAGTTGTGTAGAACACATGAGGTCGGAGGTAAATTAAGAAACCAATGCAGATTATTTAAGGAACCCTGCTTTGTTAATGCATTTACTTTCTTTATGTAGAATATTAATTCACAATGCCAAAGCAGCACTATTAATGTGATGCTTATCTACGTGAAGAGACTATGCTTATCCAGGTAAACATTATGAACCGGTTAAACCTACTCGGGTCTCAGAATTTACTACAGGACCCTTTTCTTTAGAACAGAAACAAGACATATTCAGACCCCAGGTAAGTGCCCACCATAAAGTGTTTACTGGGGGAGCATGGCGTTGCTATGTGCAATGGAGGAGATACATTTAACACAAACAAAGTTTTTAAAAAAGAGATGATTAACATGATGCATTGCACTATGCACTGTGTGACAAGCAAAAAAATAGGTCACCAAACTCATGGAGTGCAATTGCATATAATTTGTGTCCATGGGGAAAATGTACTTAAAATTCAATAAATAGAGAACCATGAGATTTATAAAGGCTCAGCAGCTGATTATTTGTTGGCCTCCCCAATATAAGCTGTGCCAGACCCACCTTGCAGGTAGGTAGCCCAAGGTGACCCTCCAATAAGGAAATTAGCATTGTGTGAATGGGAGCTGGAACATGTGTCTACATCCAGCTCACCCCAGGAGACAGGCTCTGTACACAAGAGGATTAGGAGGCTATCCCTGGTTGGGGCCATGCCTCCCTGGCTCTCACTTACCCGCCCAGTGCTCCCAGGTGCTCTGTATACCAGCTGCCGAGCTCCCAGCCGCACACAGAGCACAGCAGCCATCGCCGCCATGATTTACAACCACCGTGACACGCAAAGCGCTTCCTGATCGCTACCATTGCCTTCCGCCGCAAACACAGCACGCACTACTAAGGTTCCGAGCAGGGTGGGCGGGGAAGCATTTACTGTTCTGTACCATGTGCTGGCTGCATTTCTACAGATACATACCAAGGGTCCCTATTTAATAGGGACAGTCCTTATTTTGGACCCAATCCCTCTGTCCTTCAGTTCCATTCTATCTCCCTCTTTTCTAGGAGATCCATATTGTTAGTGTGTCTGAGTGTATAACACAGCCCCTTTCCGCTGGATTATAAAGGATTATACAGATTATACAGCTAGTATTATTATTAAATTATTAGTAAAACACTAAAATTGTCTCAGAATGGCCTCGCCCCTGGCCACGCTCCCACTCGCACCCCTTAAATTAGTGTTTCACTTTTAGACAGGTACCTTTTAGGAGAAATGCGTTGGGTGGGGTCTTTTTTTTTTTTTTTTAAAAGGGTTCCCTTAATTATCATTTGGCAAAGCAGTTTGTCCGCAATCTATCAGCCAAAAGAATCCCAAAGAAAGACAAAACCCTTAATATCACGGACAGAATAGAACAAAATGGAAAAATTTAAAGCGGCACTGTAATGCCGAACTTACCTTTCCTCAATCTCTTCATCTTCTCCCCCTCTCTCGGGATCTGTTATTCTTTTCTTCCTGTCTGCTATAGTAGGGACTCTTTGCCTTATGGAGGATTCCTCCGCTTGACCGGCTCTGACCAGCGGAGGAGCAAAGTGTGCTTCATTTCCGCTGGTCAGAGCAATTTTCCCATAATCCTTACCTTTCCTCTGTGTTCCCACGATGCTTCCTGTCATTTTAGACTAAACTGACGAATTGCGTTCTAACTGAATGAGAACAGTATGTTCGTTTCTTTTAGAACGCAATTCGGCACTTTGTTCGTATCGCAATTTCATTCTAATTAATGAAACTCCGATCCTATTCATTGCTGTGGCTGCATCTTGCAGCCGCTTAGTAGATAACTCCCTAATTCCCACGGTATCAGGGAGCTATCTACTAAAAGGCTGAAAGACCTAAATTGGTATTTCAGCCACATTTACTAACACTAAGTAAAAATGACTTAGTATTAGTAAATAATATGCCCCTACTCGCTATACCGCGAGTAGGGGCATGTCTATTAAACACAAATGTCTATTAAACACTGTAAAAAACACAAAACCAAAAAAACAACCTAATAACCGCCCCCCCTTCCGTGGCTGGTGGGGGCCCCCTAAATAACAATAAGGGGGGGTGGGGCGACTGTCCTCCCCCCCCTGGCCCCCACCCCTGAGCGGTGGGTGGGGGCCCTAGATAAGAATGGTGGGGGGCGGGACCTACCATCCTCCCCCCCGGCCCCCACCCATGAGCGGTGGGTGGGGGCCCTAAAAAAACAATAAGGGGGGGGGGACCTACTGTCCTTGAGCAGTGGGTGGGGGCCCTAAATAAAGATAGGGGGTGAGGGACCTACTGTCCTCCCCCGGGCCCCAACCCCTGAGTGGTGGGTGGGGGTCCTAGATAAGAATGGTGAGGGGGGACCCTGAGCAGTGGGTGGGGGCCCTAAAAAAACAATAAGGGGAGGACCTACTGTCCTCCCCCCCTGGCCCCCACCCCCACCGCTTAGGTTTCCCCTCCCTCACCATTCTTATCTAGGGCCCCCACCCACCGCTCAGGGGTTGGGGCCCGGGGGAGGACAGTAGGTCCCCCACCCCCTATCTTTATTTAGGGCCCCCACCCACTGCTCAGGGGTGGGGGCCAGGGGGAGAGGACAGTAGGTCCCCCCCTTATTGTTTTTTTAGGGCCCCCACCCACCGCTCATGGGTGGGGGCCGGGGGGAGGATGGTAGGTCCCCCCCACCATTCTTATCTAGGGCCCCCACCCACCGCTCAGGGGTGGGGGCCGGTGGGAGGACAGTAGGTCCCCTCCCCCCTATCTTTATTTAGGGCTCCCACCCACCACTCAGGGGTGGGGGCCAGGGGGGGGAGGACAGTAGCCCCCCCCCTCATTATCATTATGGCCCCCACCCACCGCACAGGGGAGGGGGCCGGGGGGGAGGACAATAGGTTCCCCCCCCCTCATTATCTTCATGGCCCCCACCCGCCGCTCAGGGGTGGGGGACGGGGGGGAGGACAATAGGTCCGCCCCCCCTTATTGTAATTTATGTAATTTTTTTTCTACAGTGAGCATCCACAGGCTGCTCACTGTTTAGTAGACATGCCCCTACTCGCGGTATAGCGAGTAGGGGCATTTGGGAGATTTTAATCTCCCTTGTGCTATTATGGGGGTCATATTGACCCCCATAGAGTTAGAGGGGAATCTGGGGGTCTTAGGAAGTGGCAGGGAGCACTGCTCCCTGTCGTTTCTATTTTTACATATTACAAGGAGGGAGCTGCGTGCCGGTAGCTCCCTCCTTGTGATAAACTGAACGAACAAACGAACACTGATACACATTGATACTCAGTGTTTGTTCGTCTGATTTTTCTATTCATTCATTCGTCTGTATGATGAATGAATGAATAGACGAAATTCCCGTTCGCATATCCAGGTGTTTCACTGGGCATGTGCAGGAATCTCAGTGCTATCTAGTGTGGGCAGATGACGTGTCCCACAGGGACATCATCTACCCACACAAAGATGGCGGCGCCCTGAATATAGATCGGGGCAGAAAATAAAGAATAAAAAATAGGTAATATGGGGGCTTAGGGGCATTTGAGGGTGACTAGGGGGTCAATTGGATGTAGTGGAGGCGGGAGGGGGGTTAAAAAAAAAAACGGGATTCGGCATGACAGTGCCGCTTTAATAAACTGTCCTTTATTCTACGAGCTGGTCAGCTCACTGTTCGAGAACGCAGTTCAAACGATTGTCTATGAGCGTATTCTCATTGGCGAGTAGCGGTGAGAGCTCCCATGTGTCTAAGTGAGAAGCACTTGATTGGATCCATGTCTATTGACTATGTGACATCACATGGAGTTTGAAAGGACGATCGCAGAAAAGCTACTAACGGCGGTAGGAGGTAACTAGCAGTTTTATTATTAAACATTTCTAATTGGAAACCAGTTACAGCTTGAATTCTCACTTAAGTGAATAACCCTGATTATTTATAATGAAATATAATATTCAACGTGAGCCAAATCAGCTGGCATTGGAATACAAAATTGTACTCCAAGCATTGTAGTACCCAATAGTACCCCCATCGCTCACATGCCCCCACCTGCAGCTCAGAAAGGGTTAAAAACCTTTCTGTTACTTACCTGAACCCACACTGATGTCCCGCCGCGTTGGTCAGTGTTTCCCCTGTGTGGCTGGCGTTTGTATAACTGAATGCACGTGTGCAAACAAATGGTGGCCATTTTGTCTCTCAAACGCGGGCAGTGGTACATGGCCATCGACAGCAAGGAAATGTTTTCGGCTAGACGACCCCGCAAACACTTGTTAAACTGAAACCGCTGCCCATCCAACTTCCCAAACCACTATGAGAACGGCGTTCGGAAGACATAGACTACCGAACAGGGGGAACATTTGTATGCTAACAGCCAGGGGGAGCCTTTGTCGGTGTTCGTGCGAGAACCCCCGAAAGATGACCAGTCGTTCCCTCATGGTGGGGAACCCAAATAACAAAAATGGTGGGGACATAGTGTAACCTGCGGGTGGGGGCCATAATTAATTAAATAAAAGGGTCCCCACCCATGAACGGCGGGTAGGAACCCTAATTAAATAAAGCAGCGATGACACCTAATGTCACCCCAGGTCTCCACCCATGAGCGGTGGGTGGCGACCCTAATTAAATAAAGGGGGGAACCTAATGTGTCCCCCCCCCAGGTCCACACCTATGACTGGCGGGTGGGGACCTTAATTAAATAAAGAAGGGGACCTAATGTCCCCTCCCGGTCCCCACCCATGACCAGCGGGACCTTAATTAAATAAATAATTGGGGGGTCCTAATGAGGGGTGTAGGTAGGGTATTTTTATTGGGGGGAGATGGAGTGACTAGGGGCTTGGGGACCCCTAGTCACTTTATTATTTGTGGTCCCAACCCGACGCTCATGGGTGGGGACCTGGAGGGACATTAGGTCCCCCTCATTATTCATTTAATTAGGGTCTCCTGCTTCAGGGAGATCCAGTTTTTTTTTGTTTTCCCTCAGTGCTGTGGGGGTTAATTGTCCTGCAGTGCTTTGCTATAGATCTCCGTACAAACAGAGAGATTAACACTTCTGCTGACGGCATCGTCACTATGGTGTCATCGGTCAGCCTGGAGTGGCTAATGTCAATTCTGTGCAACTTTCTATGCACAGAATTCCATTCATTGCCGAGAGTGGTGAGCAGACAATGAATACCAGGCAGGATAGGCTTGTCATCCATTCTGCTTCAGATTAGACCCAGGTAAGAGGGCAAACCATTTGTTGTAAACACTTTGCCCCATTACTAGGGAATAAGCCCAGAGTTCTCCTAGTATTATAAGTGCTACAGCAGGCTGTAGTGTTTGTGATGCTTGGAGTAAGCCTTAAATACATATTTTTAAATGGATATTTCTGCTATGACCTGCATTGGAACCACTACATTACTACAGACTATTATCTACACCATGGGTCGTCAACCTGGTCCCTACCGCCCACTAGTGGGCGTTTCAGGATTCCAGGTGGGCGGTAGGGATTTCGGCGGCTAAATCCTCTGTTTGAGAGAGTGGGTGGCTGGGCTGGTGGGGCTGGGGCTGGGCTGACAGACCTAATCATTCTGATTAATCCTCCCCTCAGACTGTGCCAGCCTGTCAGTCCGAGGGGAGGAAGGAGGGAGGAGCTGGGGGCTGGTGTGGCTGCCAGCAGCTGCAGGGAGACCTCTCAGTCTCCCTGCACACTCTAAAATCATTCCGGTCGCATGCCCCGCCCCCAAACAGAAGCTCTGCCTCCTGCCCTCAAGCTCCACCCCCACACGTTACTGGGAAGCTGCCCACCATACTAAGAGGACCCTGAAAGGTATTTACCTTTTTCAGCCCCCTACCCACCATTCAAACGCCCCCACCTCACAGACAGTCCCTCTACCTACCTCACAGCCCACTATCCACCTCACAGCCCACTATCCACCTCACAGCCCCCTACCCACTATACTGCCCCCCTACCCACCTCACTGCCCCTACCCACCTCACTGCCCCTACCCACTATACAGCCCCCCTACCCACTATACTGACCCCTACCCACTATAATGCCCCCTACCCACTATAATGCCCCACTACCCACTATAATGCCCCACTACCCACTATAATGCCCCACTACCCACTATAATGCCCCACTACCCACCTAACAGCCCCCTACCCACTATACTGACCCCCTACCCACTATACTGACCCCCTACTCACTATACTGACCCCCTACTCACTATAATGCCCCCTACTCACTATAATGCCCCTACTCACTATAATGCCCCTACTCACTATAATGCCCCCCTACCCACTATAATGCCCCACTACCCACCTAACAGCCCCCTACCCACTATACTGACCCCCTACTCACTATAATGCCCCTACCCACTATAATGCCCCCCTACATACCTCACAGCCCCTCTACCCACCTCACAGCCCCCCTACCCACCTCACAGCCCCCCTCCCCACCTCACAGCCCCCCTCCCCACCTCACAGCCCCCCTACCCACCTCACAGCCCCCCTACCCACCTCACAGGCCCCCTACCCACCTCACAGGCCCCCTACCCACTATGCAGCCCCCCTACCCACCTCACAGCCCCTACCCACTATAGAGCCTCCCTACCCCCCTTACAGCCCCCTACTCACTATAGAGCCCCCCTACCCACCTCACAGTTCCCCTACCCACTATACAGCCCCCCTATTCACCTCACAGTCCCCCTACCCACTATACAGCTCCCCTACCCACTATACTGCCCCCCTACCCACCTCACAGCTCCCCTACCCACTATACTGCCCCCCTACCAGCTATAGAGCCCCCCTACCCACCTCACAGCCCCCCTACCCACCTCACAGGCCCCTACCCACCTCACAGGCCCCTACCCACCTCACAGACCCCTACCCACCTCACAGGCCCCTACCCACCTCACAGCCCCCCTACCCACCTCACAGCCCCCTACCCACTATAGAGCCTCCCTACCCCCCCTTACAGCCCCCTACCCACTATAGAGCCCCCCTACCCACCTCACAGCTACCCTACCCACTATACTGCCCCCTACCCACCTCACAGCTCCCCTACCCACCTCACAGCTCCCCTACCCACTATACTGCCCCCTCCCCACCTCACAGCCCCCCTCCCCACCTCACAGCCCCCCTCCCCACCTCACAGCCCCCCTCCCCACCTCACAGCCCCCCTACCCACCTCACAGCCCCCCTACCCACCTCACAGCCCCCCTACCCACCTCACATCCCCCCTACCCACTATGCAGCCCCCCTACCCACCTCACAGCCCCCTACCCACTATAGAGCCTCCCTACCCCCCTTACAGCCCCCTACCCACTATAGAGCCCCCCTACCCACCTCACAGCTCCCCTACCTACTATACTGCCCCCTACTCACCTCACAGCTCCCCTACCACTATACTGCCCCCTACCCACCTCACAGTTCCCCTACCCACTATACAGCCCCCCTATTCACCTCACAGTCCCCCTACCCACTATACAGCTCCCCTACCCACTATACTGCCCCCCTACCCACCTCACAGCTCCCCTACCCACTATACTGCCCCCTACCAGCTATAGAGCCCCCTACCCACCTCACAGCCCCCCTACCCACCTCACAGCCCCCCTACCCACCTCACAGCCCCCCTACCCACCTCACAGCCCCCCTACCCACTATAGAGCCCCCCTACCCACTATAGAGCCCCCCTACCCACAATAGAGCCCCCCTACCCACAATAGAGCCCCCCTACCCACAATAGAGCCCCCTACCCACAATAGAGCCCCCCTACCCACAATAGAGCCCCCCTACCCACAATAGAGCCCCCCTACCCACAATAGAGCCCCCCTACCCACAATAGAGCCCCCCTACCCACCTCACAGCTCCCCTACGCACTATACTGCCCCCCTATTCACCTCACAGTCCCCCATCCACCTCACAGTCCCCCATCCACCTCACAGTCCCCCATCCACCTCACAGTCCCCCAATCCACCTCACAGTCCCCCTATCCACCTCACAGTCCCCCTATCCACCTCACAGTCCCCCTATCCACCTCACAGTCCCCCTATCCACCTCACAGTCCCCCTATCCACCTCACAGTCCCCCTATCCACCTCACAGTCCCCCTATCCACCTCACAGTCCCCCTATCCACCTCACAGTCCCCCTACCCACCTCACAGTCCCCCTACCCACCTCACAGTCCCCCTACCCACCTCACAGTCCCCCTACCCACCTCACAGTCCCCCTACCCACCTCACAGTCCCCCTACCCACCTCACAGTCCACCTATCCACCATGCAGCCCCCTACCCACCTCACAGTCCCCCTACCCACCTCACAGTCCCCCTACCCACCTCACAGTCCCCCTACCCACTTCACAGCCCCTCTACCCACTATACGGCCCCCTACCCACCTCACAGTCCCCCTACCCACCATACAGTCCCCCTACCCACCATACAGTCCCCCTACCCACCATACAGTCCCCCTACCCACCATACAGTCCCCCTACCCACCATACAGAACCCCTACCCACCATACAGAACCCCTACCCACCATACAGAACCCCTACCCACCATACAGAACCCCTACCCAGCTTACAGAACACCTACCCAGCTTACAGAACACCTACCCACCTTACAGCCCCCCCATCCACCTTACGAAAATCGAACCAGATAATATTTAGTCTCGCAGCATCAACCTCAAGGACCTCATTAATCACTAGTAAAGGTAATTTCAATTTACTTTATTGTTTTCTCATTAAACTTTATAAAGTTAAAAAAAACATTATAAACATGGATAAAGTAGAAATAAAAAGATAAATGTACATACATTTATTTTATTTTTAAAAACACCCTCCTTTCTAAAAAATATTCCGCACTTGCGCAAAAACTGGTGGGCGGTAAGGAAATTTTTCCATCAAGAAAGATGCATTAGTGGGCGGTAGGTAGAAAAAGGTTGACTACCCCTGATCTACACAGAGAATTTATGATATACTGTTACAAGGTAGTTTTTTAAAGCTGAGGCAATGAAAACGTAGGCCTCCCAGCTGTGTTGGAAGGTTACGTTTTAGACACACCTGTTTTAAAGGGTGCTTGAAATGGCTCCCAACTACTAGTGCTGCAAGGATAATTCCTAGCTTGAATACTAAATCTGGTGTCAATTATAGTTATAGATGTATAACTATGAAATAAATACTTTAACATTATAAATAAATATTGGCTACTTACCTCTGATCCAGAGGAGAGAAGGTCTGCATGTTAGTGATCATCTCCTGGCCAGTCCAGTATTTCTCATAGGGGGCGCATGCATGACAATTACTGGGCTATGCTGGTGCTGCTTCCCATACAGGCTTATTCACTAACATGAGAATTGCCAAAAATAGCTAAACTGAACACAGTGTTTTCTGGATCGGCTATTTTGGTCTATACATTTTTTTATTCACTTTCAATTTCTAAAACATTTCTCACGAGAGTGAATAACACGGTTAGAGAAGCATTGAACCCAATGCTTCTCTGTGAGTCATGTTGCTTTACTGTTTGTGCTATTGAACGAAGTGTTCTGAAAGCCTACCTTCTCACCTGCCCAATTTACAGCGGGGGATGTTAATTTAAAAATGTGATGATATCTCTTAAATTTAACTGGCTATTTTCTAGAGTAAGAAAGATAATAACTGCTAAAGCATTTTTGCTGTAGGGGTTTGGATCGTTTTTATAATCACTAGTGACTTCGAGGCTGTTCTGTCTTACATCACTCCTGTGCGTGATGACGTCACGCATTCAAGTCGATTATGTTGTTAAATAAATATCCATAACACAAACAACACAAACAACTGCAGCGCCTAAAGTGGAAAAGCTTAAAAAGGATATTCACAAAAACAGTACAGTCCAGGGACCTCCTCAAGAAAATGGGAGGCCCAATCAGGATCTCTATGGTATTCCAAGCAACCGTATATAAGAGAGGTTGTATCCTACATTATCAAGGTATTCTGAAGCTATCCCATAGCCTCCTGCTTATGTGGCTATATTGTACAGTGAGTTGGAGAGTTGAGGAATAGAAGTAGTTTAACGAAGTTTAGAAAAGGCTGTGTTTGAAAGCTTGTGTTTACGACATTCCTATCAGAAAGGCCTGATTTCCCTTACTTACACTTACATGTGTTCTCATTCTGCTGTGTGGAGTGCCTTCTGATATGTACGTCAGTGGGAGTTGAACCTTGGAGAGGTGTTGGAATGTACCTCTTGGGAAGACATATGGGAGGCCACTGCAAAGGTTTGTTTGCATAGCTTCTAAGGAACAAATGTATCAAATCATTTTTAGGTGGTATACCAACCCGTGGCATTTATACAGAATGGGCAGAACCTCTACGGGTTTCCGTCGGAGACTATGGGTCTTATTTATAAGTGTGGTATACTTGACCTAGGATGGCCTCGTACTGAAAGGATATTAGAGAGTTTACTTAACTACGGTTTTTCATAGACCGTTTGATGTAAACCCTCGGACGGTATTGGAATTTTATCCTATTGAGAGCTTTCCATCTCACTCACAAAAGTTAAAACAAACTTACTCTAGCAGCCTCACTGCAGTCAGGAAGGTAAATGTCAAGGTTGCCAACAATTATTTAATGGAAAGGCTCACAGCCATGGCTCGCAGCTCCATTCTGTCTTTTCATAAGACTTGGGACTCCTGGTTAGAGTATTCTTTTTTTTAATTATGGGCCATTCACAAGGACGACTCCTCTCTCCACCTAATTGCAGCTGGTGGGTACTTATTTTCTCTCCACTATCTCTTATCTTTCCTTCTAACTTTCTCTTTTTAATTTTCTGCTGCTGATAATGTCTTCATTAAAAAATGGTCACAATTTGAATCTCGTCTTGCCAAGTCTATTTTTGCCTTTGGTCACATATTGTCATTGTACCATTTTTGACATGTCTTATAAATAAAGACTTTTAAAAAGGCAGTGTTTTTATTGTCTAAAGTGTCGAACATTCAGGAGTAATGTACATGAGTCAAATTGTATTGCTTGCGCATGCATGAAATGTATTGTATAAACATACACTGTTCTAAATTGCCAAACAAAGAAATGTGGAGCTTTGGCAAAGGAATTGCTAATGTCAGGCCAAAATACATGAAAAGGGAAATGTTTGAATTCCCTGATGTACTGATGTTTCTGTTTTTAATTCATCCCTTTATCGTACAGAGATTTTGAAAGTAATGTACAGAAAATATGTTGTGTATATAAAAGCCATTTGAGTGAACCATATAAAACAAAAAAACAATATTTGATCTTGCAATTCCCACAGTGTGTAGCTAGAGGGCACCAGTGCAAAGGGTAATATATTTTGCAGAGTCTATTGGCCTCTCGCATAGCTTAGTTACTACGTTAACCCCTTACGGATGGAGCCAATTGTACACGTTCTGATCAAATCAAAATAAAACCTGGAATATGACTGTGTCTGTTCAACCATAATTTACCTCTTTCATATTAACTGCTCCCACACTTATTATATATATATAATTTTGTTCAGGAGAAACATGGCTTTTATTTCACATCAAATATTCATATTTGAAGCAGAATTTAATATGAATAAAATTGTGAGAAATAAAATTTTTTTTTTTTTTGTTCTGCACAGCATTTTAACTGTAAATGTCATAATACTGTTAGCTTTCACTGCAATGAAATACACATTTTTGTAGTCCGTGATGTCTCACGAGTACAGCAGTACCCCCCAAGTACAAGTTTTATGATGTTTTGGAAAGTTACAGGGTCAAATATAGCACGCTCTATTTTTAGCTCATACACATTGAAGTTTGCCAGATTGGTTTTATTGCCTTTAAGACCAGATTGCAGCCTAGGAATAAGAATTACCCCCACCACGACATACAATTTGCAAAAGTAGACAACCCAGGGAATTCAACATGGGGAGTGTCCAGTCTTTTTTAGTAACCACTTAGTCACAAACACTGGCCAAAGCTAGCATTCAAATTTGTTTGTGTGTGAAAAATGCAAAAAATACATTCATGAAAGCCAACTTTGGCCAGTGTTTGTGACTGTCTACTAAAAAATATTGGACATACCCCATTTGCTATACCTTGGGATGTCTTCTTTAGAGAATTGAGCAGTGAGACAGCAGGGGCATGATCTATACACCAAAACTGCTTCACCTGGGTAACTATAGTGTCCATGATATCAGTACTAAAAAGAGAAAAGCCAGCACAAGACAAAGTATCACGGTTTTTTTTCCGTTGCATGTGGTCTTGTGAGTTTATTCACTACATTCCAAAATGCAGTGAATCGAAATCTGCATGGCATCATCGCTGTACAAATGTGGACACAATTGATATTGCTAATGCGGACGTGTAAATTCTTCTTTGACAGTACAGTAAGTGCCTAGGTAGCCCCCGTATTTTTTTTTTTTTTATTAAACCACCTAAAAAAATATCAGACCTTTGTATACCCATAGTTCAGTCAATGTTGTCTACAGCAGGCCTTGCGTGCCTTTTGTTTGTTTATGTCTGATACTGTCACCTTCATATTCATCTGTGTTTTTGTGTATGCTCAATACAACAAAGATTGACAACAACAAAAAATGTTCGGCACAAAACCAGGGCAGCTAGCTACTACCACTGGATGTAGTCTTTATGGTCCCTAGCCTGTTTAAAATCCAAAGGGCAAAGCTGACGCTAAGAGAGACAAATATAGCAGATAGAGATGGTGAATCTTTCCAGATCAGCTGGTTTAACTTGCCATTGAGGTTTTCATTTATTAAAGTTCGTGTAAATGACTATATTTGCATATTGTGACCCTATGAATACTCTGCAGAACAATGACCCATTCACTTTTACGTCTCTAGGCAGATGTTTCTTCTTCGTTGCGCTCTTTGTTGAAATTGCAACTTTAAAACAGCTATCATTGCACTAGTCCAGATGTTTAAAAACAAAAACAAATTCAATATCCCACGAGAGTTTGAGATTTCTGTGTAACTCATTAAATTCTTGGACAGAAGTGCAGAAGACACTGGCAGGGCTCTATTTCCTCTTTACATCTGCGAGACGAGAGGCTTAGAATAATAATTTAATGACAATATACTGTTTTCTAGAGGATTTACTGGAGATGTACAAGTCACCCCTTGTGTTTTCTGTACATCTCTTTATATATGTATCTCTTGCAAGTAAAATATAATAATAATAATGTGTGTGAACCAGAAGTAGACATTTACATTCTAGCTGCGTTTTCGGGACTCATTAGCTAAGTGTGTTGTTCACAGAAGTTACAATAATTTAGTCAAGATTTCTTCATTTGTGGGGGGGGTTCTCCATATACAACTGAACAAACCTCTCTGTGCTCTATATACAGCTAAATGGACCTCTCTATTCTTCATGTACAACTGAACGAACCTCTCTATTCTCAATGCAGGGCCGTCTTTAAGGAGGGGCAACCTGGGCAGCTGCCCTGGGCCCAGTTACTCATGGGGGGCCCAAAGCAGCTGCCCCGTGGGCCCCGCCGCCTGCAATAATTTTTTTTAATTTTTGTTTTAATATTTCCCTACCTAATGGGCCCGCGGTGCTAGTATTGCGGCTGCACCGGGGCCCATACCCTTAGGGCCACCCAGTGAGCATGTTCCAGCAGGGGTCCGGTCGGCGCTGTGGCCCTTTAACATCGCGACCGGGCCCTTGCTTAACGGCTGCATGGGAGGAAGTGACGTCCGCAAATCACTTCCTCCCACCTCAAAGACATCGGGCCGCGCGGGAGGCTGCTGAGCCAGCATCCAGTGAGGAGGGGGAGCAAGGAGAGCCAGTCCCCCAACTCCCAACTACCCCAGCCAGCACACTGGACCCCAGGGAAGGAAGCCTCTTTCAAAGGTAGGAAACTGAAGAGTGTCTGTCTGTGTGTCAGTATGTTTGTCTGTGTGTCAGTATGTATGTATGTGTGTGTGTCAGTATGTTTGTCTGTGTGTCAGTATGTATGTGTGTGTGTTAGTATGTATGTCTGTGTGTGTGTGTCAATATGTGTGTGTGTGTGTCAGTATGTTTGTGTGTGTGTCAGTATGTTTGTCTGTGTGTCAGTATGTCTATCTGTGTGTGTCAGTATGTCTGTGTGTGTGTGTGTGTGTGTGTGTCAGTATGTCTATGTGTGTGTGTCAGTATGTATGTCTGTGTGTATGTCAGTATGTCTGTGTGTGTCAGTTTGTGTGTCAGTTTGTATGTCTGTGTGTGTCAGTATGTGTGTCAGTCTGTGTGTGTGTCAGTATGCATGTCTGTCACAGTGTCAGTATGTCTGTCACAGTGTGTGTGTGTGTGTGTCAGTGTGTATCTGTATGTTGTCAGTATGTATGCATCTGTGTGTGTGCCAGTGTGTATACCTGTGCATGTATCTGTATGTAGCCAATGTGTGTATCTGCATGTGTGTCAGTGTTTGTATCTGCATTTGTCAGGTTATGTATCTGTGTGTCTGTATGTTGTCATTGTGTGTGTCTGTGTATCTGTATGTTGTCAGTGTATCTGCGTGTGTGTGCGGGTGTGCATCTGTGTGTTGCATGTGTGCCAGGTTGTGTGTCTGTATGTGTGTGTGTCAGTGTGTGTAAATGTGTCTGTATAGCTGCATCTGTATGATTGTGTGTATCTGTGTATCTGCAATTGTTTCTGTGTGTGTATGTGTATCACAGTGTGTGTGTGTTTGTGACAGTGCATGTGTATTTGTGCATATATCTCAGCATTCAACACTACACGCAAATACACACCTGCATTCAAACTTCAACACTACATATAAACACACCTCTTTTTAAAACAACAAAATTATATATAAACACACCAGTGTATTCATAAACCAACACTACACATAAATGCATACTTGCCTTTAAATGCCATCTCCACATACAAACACACCCCTACATTCACACAAACATACTCCATACAAAAACATGCTTACACTCAAACACACAAATACTGCTCAGTGCTAAATACAACCCTGCATGCATGGGAAAATGGTAGCGCCCCAGCTGTCA
Source organism: Pelobates fuscus (assembly GCF_036172605.1). NCBI lineage: Eukaryota > Metazoa > Chordata > Amphibia > Anura > Pelobatidae > Pelobates > Pelobates fuscus. The sequence continues at coordinate 367,717,288 of NC_086321.1, forward strand.
AAGCATTGTTGGAGTTGCATGACAGATGGGGATCTACCTTTTGCCCCCTCTTGCCCAAAATAATTCATGCACCAGAGCCCTCTCTACTTTACGTCCGCCTCTGCGTTGTGGTGGGGGGCATGATTGCATGCCAGGGAGGGGACGACAGGGTTCAGGGGGCCCAAGCAAATGTTTGCCCAGGGTCCAATCCATATTAAAGATGGCCCTGTCGCCATGTACAACTGAATGGACCTCTCTATTCTCCACGTAGAACTAAACAGACCTCTCTATTCTCCATATACAACTGAATGGACCTCTCTGTTCTCCAAGTACAACTGAACGGACCTCTCTGTTCTCCATATACAACTGAACAGACCTCCCTATTCTCCATATACAACTGAACAGGCCTCTCTATTCTCCATGTACAACTAAACTGACCTCTCTGTTCTCCATGTACAACTAAACTGACCTCTCTGTTCTCCATCTACAACTGAACGAACCTCTCTGTTCTCCACGTAGAACTTAACAGACCTCTCTATTCTCCATCTACAACTGAACGAACCTCTCTGTTCTCCACGTGCAACTGAACGGATCTCTCTGTTCTCCACGTGCAACTGAACGGATCTCTCTGTTCTCCATGTACAGCTAAACGTATCTCTCTGTTTTCCATGTACAACTGATTGACCCTGAAGGTTGAGGCATGAGAATAGATGGGTGAATGGTTGTGTGGGTAGGAGTATGTAATTGTGATACAATATAACAACTTCCTGGTTGTTCCAAGTTTCTTGCTCTGTCATTTTTTCTGTATACCTGATAATGCGTTCTATTGTTATACTTATTCAGTTGTCTGAACTTGGCTTGTTTGACCATTCTTGCTTTGTGTAACCCTGACTTTGTCTTGTTTCTCGATTCTGTGTATCTGTTATTTCTGAGCTCAGCTTGTTGACGTTTATTCTGCGTTTGCACACATTCTGACGTATTTCTCAGATCTAGCTCGGCTACTCTAAGGACCGGTACACATACCTACCTAGTTTCAACCTCGGTTTGTGTGTAAGGGTCATGTCAGTCCTGACACTACGTGATTTGGTGAAGGTAGGGGACTGGTTATGTGATTAGATCATGGGTCGTCAACCTGGTCCCTACCGCCCACTAGTGGGCGTTTCAGGATTCCAGGTGGGCGGTAGGGATTTTCAATTTTTTTTTTTATAAATTGGGCAGGCGGGCGGGCGCGAGCCGGCGGTACCACTGTGACTGGGTACCGCCATCACCACTTGCGGCCCCGGCGGCAAACCGCCGGGGCCGCATATGGAGGGGTCCATCGGGTGGCCCATGCTGTCAGGGCCACCCGATGGATGTGGATTGTGAGGGGGCCCGGTCAGCGCTGGGCGCTTTAACAGCGCGACCGGGCCCCCTGTGATGACATCAAATCTGCTGGGAGGAAGTGATTCCCCGGTCACTCCTCCCAGCATACAGAGAGCCGCGCGGGAGGAAGGAGGAGGAGGGAGTCAGAGTGGGAACTCTGACTCCCATGCACCTGAGCCACCACTGGACCCCAGGGAAAGTCACCCTCCTGCACCTTAAAGGTAGGAAACAGGAGGGTGACTTAAATATAATGTGTGTTTGTTTGTGTATGTGTCTTTGTATGTATGTCTTGTGTGTGTCTGTATGTATGTCTTGTGTGTGTCTTATGTAAGTGTCTTGTGTGTGTATGTCTGTATACATGTGTCTTGTCTTTGTATGTATGTCTTGTGTGTGTCTTATGTGTGTGTATGTCTGTATATATGTGTGTCTTGTCTTTGTATGTATGTCTTGTGTGTGTCTTATGTATGTGTCTTGTGTGTATGTCTGTATACATGTGTCTTGTGTTTGTATGTATGTCTTGTGTGTGTGTCTGTATGTGTGTCTTATGTATGTGTCTTGTGTGTGTGTGTGTGTGTGTGTGTGTATGTCTATATATGTGTGTCTTGTCTTTGTATGTATGTCCTGTGTGTGTCTTATGTATGTGTCTTGTGTGTGTGTATGTCTGTATACATGTGTCTTGTCTTTGTATGTATGTTGTGTGTGTGTCTTTGTATGCATGTCTTGTGTGTGTGTTTGTATGTATGTTTTGTGTGTGTGTGTGTGTCTTTGTATGTATGTCTTGTGTGTGTGTGTCTTTGTATGTATGTCTTGTGTGTGTGTCTTTGTATGTATGTCTTGTGTGTGTGTGTGTCTTTGTATGTATGTCTTGTGTGTGTGTGTCTTTGTATGTATGTATTGTGTGTGTGTGTGTGTGTGTGTGTGTGTGTGTGTGTCTTTGTATGTATGTCTTTGTGTGTGTGTGTCTTTGTATGTATGTCTTTGTATGTGTCGTGTGTGTGTGTCTGTCTGTATATATGTGTGTATGTATGTGTCGTGTGTGTGTCTGTCTGTATATATGTGTGTATGTATGTGTGTCTGTTTCTTGTGTCTGTCTGTATATGTATGTGTCTTTGTATGTATGTCTTTGTGTGTGTGTGTGTGTGTGTGCCTGTCTGTCTGTATGTCTGTATGTGTGTCTGTATGTATGTATGTATGTGTGCCAGTCTGTTATAGTGGGATACCTAGCTCAGCCTTCCTACTGGGCATTGCTATAAGGAAGGTTAAAAAAAGGGGGGAAAAAGGTGGGGAGGGGAATTGAGGAGGGAGAAGAGGGGAGCTGACGCACAGATGAGAAATCATATTATGCGCAAACAGAGAAGTCGTCTGAATATCACCGAAAGAGGAGACCTTCGTTTGTTCCTTACAACCTCAAGGATCTCATTAATCACTAGTAAAGGTAATTTCAATTTACTTTATTGTTTTCTCATTAAACTTTTTATAAAGTTAAAAACATTATAAACATGCATTAATTGCAAATAAAAAGATAAATGTACGTACATTTATTTTTTTTAAAACACCCTCCTTTCGAAAAAAATATTCCGCACTTGCGCGAAAACTGGTGGGCGGGCGGTAAGGAAATTTTTTCAACCAAAAAGATGCATTAGTGGGCGGTAGTTAGAAAAAGGTTGACTACCACTGGATTAGATGGTTAAATGTGACTTATTTGATTGGATGGTGGTTATGATTGGGTTTGTGGATATAAGACACGGTGAAGGGAATATGTTGCTGTGTATGAATGTACATTTAGTGAGGGTGGGCATAGATGCAAATGACAAAAAATAAATGTTTTTTCCAACTACAATTTCTTCAGTGAATGAATGCCATTAAGAGCAACTTGCATTGATGGGTCTGCTATCTCCATCACACTATATTTGTCAGTGGCTGAACGTTAGGTGAATATTTAACTTTAACTGACCCTTCAACTGATTTTTGTAAGTGAGCAAACAGAAAGTCCTGTGACTTGAGAATCAAATATCTAAAGATTATTTTTAGTATGCTTTTGCAGTTTTATCTTTTTTTTGTTGTTTCCTGCCTGTTGCTGTTCTTAGGAGACTGGCTCTAAATTTCATCCACTTGCCCACTACCCACTACCCACTGGTGAGTGGTTATAGCCCTGCAGAGTAATTCACTCAAATTACTTCAGTACCCTACAAAAACAGGCAATCACAATATATAAGGTAGGCCGGAATCAAATGGAATATCCTCTGGAATTACCCCAGGATAGTAGATTCCACAGTGGCACAACAAGCAATGAGTATCAGTAGAAAGTGGGAAAGTGGTTCAAATCCCACCAGAGCCAGTCAGAGAGTGTTTCCTGATAGGAACATTAGGAAGGGACACTTTGAGCACCATAAGATTCTCTTTTTTCTGCAACAATGCTTCATACTCCACATTAATTTTACTAATCTGTGCAGATTAATTACTGGCTCCCGTATGATGAATGTGTCTATATCAGGGATGCCCGAAGAGTAGATCCCCAGATGTTTGAAAATCACAGCTTCCATGTTTGTCATTCTAAAGGCATGCAAAAGCGTCATGGACGTTGTAATTCTACATCATCTGGTGATCTACTTTTCGGTCACCCCTGGTCCATATCATAGAATGGCAAATATGTTTAAAGAGATACTAGACATTTGCAATTTGTTTCGGTCTGAATTTAAATCCGGACGAATTACGGCAATTCGGACATTCGGATGCCTCCGAATGTCCGAATTGCTGAAGAGCCGAATTTCAGGAGTGCCGAACCGAGTTGCCGAAATGCTGAACCGAATTGGCGAAGTGCAGAATTTCGGTAGGGCTTCGGATTTCTGAAAAGTGACAAATTAAGGGAAAATTAAGGGAATGATGACAGGAATCTAACCCTATCCCTACCCCTAACCCTATCCCTACTTGGGTTCGGGGTATGGATAGAGTTGTTGGTTAGGGTTTAGGTTAGGGGTAGAGTTAGGGTTGTGTTAGGGGTAGGATTAGGGGTAGGGGATTGCCGAAGTCCCAAATTTCGGATTGCCATACAGAAGTGCCGAAATGCGAATTCACGAATTTCGGAAGTGCCGAATTGCCAAAGTCTCGAATTTCGGAAGTGCAGAACCGAATTTTTTACCCATGCACATCCCTAAGAGATACTGTAAGCTGCAAAAGCTACCTTGGCTGAATGAAGCAGTTTTGGCGTATAGATCATGACACTGCAGTCTCACTGCTCTTTTCTCATATTTAGGAGTCAATCATTTTGTTTATGCAGCCCTAGCCATGCCTATCCTGGCTGAGACTAACACAGCCTCCATGAAAAAAAAGGTTTCATGGTCAATCAGATCTCACAGCACACTATGTTTATTTTAGAAGTTTTGAACCTGGTATTTTAATTTTAACTACAACAGGATGTTCCTGCAGGCTTTAGCATTAACTTAACAGAGCAGGAGAACTAGATGAAACACACTGTGCAATAAGGGAAGATTTCTTTTTTTTTTTTTTTTAAAAAGGTAGACTTCTTTCACAGGAAGGTTGTGTTAGTCAAAGGCAGGGTTGGTGAGTCTATGGCCGCATAAACAAAGTGATTTAATTACTAAATGGCAGAGAATTTTGCAGTGAGACTGCAGGGTCACAATATATACACAAAAAACACTCCATTAAGGTAAAACTGTTTTGGTGCTTAGAGTTTTCCTTTAAGAGTTGGCAACAGGCTTTTTCATTTGAATGCTCCTTTTGCTTTCTCCAAACGTAAACCCATCCAAATGTAGAAACTGTTGTGAAAGAGGACTTGTCAGGACATACTAGTTAATTTGTTTAATCAGATAGTCTGCTCCTTACGCCTTTTTTAGTCGTGGGTACACATGCCTTCTCAAAGTTGTTGATCCTGTGTATTTTACATCTTTGTGAAGCACTTAGACTTAGCTGATACTACGTCACAGAGGTTTTCGTTCAGGTTTGGGGTAATTTTGAGGCTATCTTAAAGGTTGAACTTGATGGACTTGAGTCTTTCTTCAACTTTGATTACTATTTTACTTTGTGCCTCTTTGGTATTTTGCAACTTCACTTTGCTATCGCCGACTCTTTGCTGATACAGTTTGACATATGTGTCCTATGCTATTATTTATAGAGCGGCATTATATTTGTGGAAAGCTGTGAAATCATTCCTGAAACGTTGTAACAGCTTATCACGGGCAGCCTTCCATGTTTGTTTTAATATTTTCAATCAGATGATAATCAGAGAGACGTAGTATGGTAACTTCAGTGGTAGCTGAATAAGATGACAGTTACAACAAGTGGTTGTTGGAAGGAGACAGTTAGAACTGTTGGAATCGATGACACGTGTGCCTGTTCTGCTCCATGCAAGGACCCAGCACAGCTGCCAAAGAACGCTTCAAATTATATATCCAAGTGTTTGTATGTGTAAACTGCAGTAGAATAGAATCTTAAGAGCTGGTAACCCTAAACCACGATTGGCCGGAAGGCAACCACCCAGCTGTTGGATAGTTGCCTAGCAGTGACATTAAAATTGGAGCTCTAATGATGCTGAACCCCGATGAACGCACTTTCATTATAGCATTGTTCAAACAAAGCTTTCTCCTTTTTATTAATGAATTTAAAAAATGCACTGTCCACGGTGGATAACAAACAATTCACTTGCAATGATCATGCAGAATGGGGCTGCAGCCATTTAGTTTCTTCCAGGGAAGCACCACTCTGAACCCAAACCCAAATGAGTCCAGAACATCTATAGACAAAAGTGACACATTGCTCAGCTTCCCAAAAAGTGTAAACATTCTGGGAAATGTGAGCCATTGATGTGATCTGGAAAGCTTTAGAATTGGACTGGAGATACTCAGGTTTGTTGAGCAGAACATCTGGTGGGAAGGAAACATCTGTATCTCAAACTGAGCGTGGTCATCCTTGGTGATGTGCCAAGGACATCCGGCAAGCAGGGGATCACTGCCTCTACTGATAAAGCTGGGAACTGTGTGAAGGGTGGATTGTATACACATTTCAACCCTTCGCTGGGGCCAAAAAGTGTCCTTTGGGTTTTACCTTCTCGAACGACAAAGCAGTGCAGGGTGACCTGCTAAATAAACTGTAAATAAATAAACCCTGTCATAAACTGACGGAATTCAAGGAACACATCACGTTGGAGTTGGCTTTCCACTTTTTAGTACATTTTTGAATATATAAATAATAATAATACATTAACAGTGGTATAAAATATACCACTAAATGTCTGTTGTTAAATATCAATCCCCATAAAGTGCAAATACCTGGGAACAGCTGAAAATTCATTCAGATCATTTGACTCCTATTGTTTTCAGTGGGTGCACTTTCATAATTTACAGGATATATAGTTCAGTAGTTGCAAGTACCTTCATTGATTACAAAAAATAAACTGCTTGGCCTATATATAATAGCCTCATTACAGCAACATTCATAGGTTTTTGTTTCATCATGAAAGGATTTGTAGCCATGCATGTGCACAACTACTTAGCAATCTCTGTCATAGAAAACCATGAGAGAGCCTGTGCAAATAGCTAGGTGTTTTGTGCACACACCACGTTCTAGTATGGATCAGGAGAGACTCTGTTACTGCGATGTTCTCCGGGAGAGTGTGACGAACAATTATAGCAAACCACTTCAACTATAATGGTTAGGATGATTGGCAGTAGATAGATGGACCTCCGTGCCCTGTAACCTATACAAGGAGAGTGAGTGGTTATAGAAACATTTGGACAAGTGGATATACCTCATGTAGGCTTCTTCACTGAAGCAATTTAAATGTTTAGGCAAAAATAGCTACATTGTTAAAACAAACAATCAAACTCGAACATGTATTCAGCTTGGCGGTCTTTTCTTAAAGGTTTACTCCAAGCATCATTACCACTTCAATGTTTTGAAGTGATCATGGTGCCTGGAGTCTGTATGTTTAGTGTTTCTCTACAAAACCCTTTTGCTACCGGATGTCTAACTCTGGCTGTGTTATTGAGGCATCATTATTCAGCATGGCAAAATGGCTAATGTCAATTTTGTGCATATTACCATGAACAGACGCTCATTCATTGGCTAAGAGCAAGCAGCTGATGCTCTCAGCCAATGAATGAGCCACAGGATCTCCATCCGTCTTCTGCCGCTCAACCCCTGCGACCATGGGCTGCCTAGATGCCGCCCCCTCCGTGTTCCCCCTGTCATAGGGGGGCCCAAGAGGTGGCCCACTGGCCACTGCGCGGCAGAGTTCCTGTCAGACGCAGCGAGGCAGCTGTGTTGTCTCTGCTCTGCTCCCTCACGTGCCGTTTGCTGATGCCGGGAGCTGGAATATGACGCCCGCGAGGGAGCAGAGAGAACACAGCTCCCTCACCACGTCTGACAGGAACTATGCCGCCCGCCACACTGAAGCCCCACTGGACCTCAGGGACAGATCTACGCCAGATCTCCAGGGAGGCTGGGTGGACATTTAATATAAATAATTTGTATGTGTCTGTAAGTGTCTGAATGTGTATATGTCTGTAAGTGTATGTGTGTGTTTGTAAGAGTGTGTCTGAATGTGTGTGTCTGTAAGTGTATGTCTGAATGTGTATGTATGTGTTTGTAAGTGTATGTGTCTGTAAGTGTATGTGTGTATGTGTGTCTGAGTGTATGTGTCAGTAAGTGTATGTGTGTCTGAGTGTGTCTGTGAGTGAGTGTGTCTGTAAGTGTATGTGTGTCTCAGTGTGTGTGTGTGTGTGTCTGTGAGTGTGTGTGTCTGTAAGTGTATGTGTCTAAGTGTATGTGTTTGTCTGTGAGTGTGTGTGTCGGTCAGTGTGTGTGTCTGTGAGTGTATGTATGTGTTTGTAAGTGTATGTGTCTGTAAGTTTATGTCTGTCTGAGTGTATGTGTGTGTGTCTGTAAGTGTTTGTGTGTCTGTAAGTGTATGTATCTGTAAGTGTATGTGTGTCTCTGTGTGTGTGTGTCTGTAAGTGTATGTGTCTTTAAGTGTATGTGTTTGTCTGTGAGTGTGTGTGTGTGTCTGTCAGTATGTGTGTGTCTGTGAGTGTATGTGTCTGTGAGTGTACGTGTGTATATGTCTGAGTGTGTATATGAGTGTATGTGTGTGTCTCTACATGTGTCTGTATGTATGTCTGTATGTATGGGTCTCTGTGTGTATGTGTGTGTCTGTATGTATGTGTCTGCATGTGTATCTGTTTGCATGTGTGGGAGGGTGGTAGGGGGCCGGGACGTGTGGGGTAGGAGGTAGACGTATGGGTGGCCCCAGGGCAATTTTCGCACCAGGCCCCGTGGTACTTTCTAGTTACACCTCTGCATATAGACACACATGCAGATACACAGACCCACTTAATGACAAACATTCAGATACACAGAATGACACTCACTCAACAGTGACATACATACAGATACATAAGGGCACACACTGACACACATGCTGATTTCATTATTTTCTTATATTGTAAAACAAAGGAATTTAAAAAATAAGAAAACAATATATTTCTAAGAATGAGTGATTTTTTTAATGTCATCAACATTTTAGTGATTTTTGCATTTGTTTGCTAAGCAACATTTCTCTAACAACTGTTCTTGAGACCATTATGCTCCCGTCTGTACTCGTCTCGAAAGTCACTAAAGGATTTATTCATGAGTGGCCGTTGTGGAGAATCGATGTGGGATTTACAAATGTTCAGGCAAAATAGTCCAACTGCAGGAATCGCTGAGTTCAAATGTTTTTTTCAATTCACCTTTTTTTTTTTTTTTTTTTTTAACCTAAAAAAAAGAAAAAAGTAAATAAAACAATTCTCTGCAGTTCCCATTTTAGTGCATAAACCCCTAAGACTGAGGGAAATATTATATTCCGTTTTATATAAAGTAAGTGTTGCTTTGGTGTGGGTGTTTTTTTTTTTTGTCATTGCCAAAGAACTCTTTACAGCGAAACTTAACTTTGTCCTTTGCTCATAAACTGGAGGCCCTTGAAGGGATGAGACTGAAAAGGGCAGCATTTGTCACAATGGTTTTTCTGCATATAGAGCAATTGAGGGGCAAAGAAGTTCAATAATTATCAGGAACATTCCACAGGCTTTTTAGATACGTTTCATTGTGACTATTACAGGCTTGGGTTCTAAAACTCTTTTACAAAGAGAAGACCGGGCAAAAGAATCGGATAAGACCTAAGGCAGAATTATTGAACCATATAAGACAACGTTTTAGCTTCTCGCGAAAAGCTTTGCATAGCCAAAATGCTGAAATATATGCTTCAATGAATCTGCCTTGGGTCTTATCGAATCTTGTGCCTGGTCTTTTCTTTAAATTTTTGCTTTAGTGAAGCTGAGCTACTCTGGACTGGCGACACTTGGGTTTTCCTATTATTTAATGTGTGTCTTCTCACTTTTATATAGTTGATTGTGTGTTCTATAGCTCAGCTGACTATTTAAAGGGTCACTCCAACAACCATAAACACGTATGCTCCAATCATAGCTTCTGGTGTAAGGAGCTTGCAATCTCTATCCCCTTTTGATCTATAGTGGTTTACAGTTGATGCAGCAATAAGTCTGTCCTTGTTGACATCACAGCAGGAAGCTCCCCCAGCTGAACAAGTTTTTGTATGACATGTGCATGCCAGTCTTATTTATTTAAAATGTATTTATCTCTTTTCCTAAAAGACAAAACTTTTTTGCTTCCAAGACAATCCCTGTTTTTTATTGTAGTCTCAAACATTTATAAATTTTAAATAGAGGAATCATCACTAACTATATAATATTATAGCTAAGATATCTGTACGGTTAGCCCTGCTAAATTCTATGCCTTAAGACGTTATAGTGGTAAATAGGGGAACCAGCAGCGGTTACATAACTGCTGAACTACATATCCCTCGAAGCAGTACTGTACTGAGTACATTTGCACTTGGATAACAGGAAGCTTGGTAAGCAAGCCCTGACTCCAACCCAGGGCTGCCAATATGCAAAGAGATACGCTGACGTACCTACTTATTTGCAAAATTCCCGGAGTTAGCAGAGCACTGTGCAAGCAATTTAATGACAAGCTAGAATTGTGCTTTCTTTGGACTTGTCCCTAGTGCCTATGAAGCTCTGCTTATAGGTTAAGCTCAGCAGGGCTGTATAAAGTTAAGTAGACATGATTGCTGGAGCTACTTCCTGGTTTGGTAAGAACACCTTGCAAAAGCTAAAAAAAATAAAATTATAATTCTTTACTTGTGGTAAACACATAGAGAAAAATCACTCAGCGAGTACATACATAATATGGTAGAGTCTCGCAGGACTTGCAAAAAGAAGGTCAAGAGTAGGTTGATCAGTGGTCATCGTACATACAAGACTACTCAAGTACCGTGAAGAGCCACGCAGGGCCAGGAGAGTACTAGTGAGCACTCGCAACAATCCACTAATCTGCATACTTCTCACTGAGCATGCAACTCCACATGTATTATTTTATGTGCAGAGGAATAAAGAGGGAGGGGGAAAACACATATCCACTGACCCCTGTGATTCCCCCTAGCTCGCTTAATTCTGATTGGACATGTAGTGCCTCCATGGCTCTTAAACCTTAGTAAAGGTGGCCATCATTCTGATACGGCAAACACATGTGGCCTAATCTGGCTGGTGGCCTGGCGATGGGGGGATGCGGCCGACCCCCCCCCCCCCCCTGGCGCGGAGCCAGCTCAGCATGACAACCATTATGCAGCCCCACAACCCCCCGATGGACCAGTAGGGGATATCCCGGTCCCCACTGGAGGCACTCACCGCTCCCCTGCTATAGAATCTCCGAGTGGTCCAAACACCGCATGGCAGGCCGAACATGGCCGCTGCACCTCAACACGCTTCCTTACTGGAGAGCACGTCACTTCAGGCTTGGAGGGAAAACTTTGACACACGCTTTGAACAGCTATGTCAAGAATTCTGGAGGCGAATAGAGAGCCGAAACCCTGCAATCACCCTGTCTGTGGAATCTCCGACCCAGACCTCCAGACTGGAGCACCGACCCCACTCCGGGGTGGGAACCCATATGGAGGCACTACCTACTGATCGCCCGATCCCACAACGTGCTCTCCGCACTCCGAAGATCTCATGGGTCCACAAACGCACGCCGCAGGAAGATCCCTGGAGATGCTGATAAAGCTCCCATTAAAGCATGGCATTCAGGAGCTTCAGAGCCCGGGCACAGCACACTACTCCAGACAAGCAAGCAGGAAGCCTGGCTGATGGGAGAGCACAACATGGAGGCACATACCGATACTAGTCCAAGCAGGGTTACAGACTATCTAGCATGGCCTACACGTGGTGTGGGGTAGACCTGAGACATAGTCCTCCTGTTAATCAAAAGCCACTCCCGTTAATGCAGGGACATATTGCCTCTCCATATTGCTTTCACCTCCCTGCCTTTTCTTTTCTGTTCTTCTCTTTTCTCTTTAGTTTAACTACCTGACTGGTGAGGTGAACCCCAGTGGCACTCAAGCTTACTAGCTATCGCCAGCTGAGTTTACAGCTGCTTAGTGTAGCTTAACACAGAGCTAGCTCATCATATACCGTAAATTAGTTCTTGAATACAATATCTCAGTAACATAAGCATGTTTCACAACCTACCTTAATACTTTTTTTTTTTACCATGTCTATGACTTTGCATAGCTTGGCATCTTTCTTAATAGTTAATCTAGACATGTTATGTGTAGCCTGTACTTTACATTACATTTAAAAACATGTGCAGTATATCCAAATGCCCTGTAACTATTATGCTTTGTCGTAAACTGTCTCACAAATGCTGCTAGGGCATTGTACAACTGTCTGTTAACCATATGCACACAAAAAATAAAGAATTAAAAAAAAAAAAAAGGTGGCCATCGTGTGCCTCACTTTGGCTGTTAACCCGTCTGTAATATAATTGTCCCCTATTTTCAACGATAACTTCCTGTAAAGATGACGTGGGTTGTTTTTTGAAGTAAAATACAGGAATGTGCAATTGTTAAATGGAGGAAAAAGACACAATAAACCAATCATTCTGAATATTTAACCTTTCCAAATATCCTTAACCTCTATTCCAAAGGGACTGGAGCTACGCAATTTGCCACAATGTTGTCTCTTGCTTTTGATCAATGGTCTTCGTTTTTATTATATTGTAGTAAAATTGTTTGTGTTCCTCAAAAAAAAACTTGGAAATTTGTAACTATTTCCTGAGAGCGGGTACAGTTGAGAAATATATAGCAGAAAATAGGAAAAGCCGAAAATAGTTGATAAAATTGTTAATGGTCAGCAAAATTGTCTTATGGCAGATAAACATTTTAGCTGACATAATATAAATGCTGATTGAATCCCTGGCAAGATGTTTGTGCAAATTAAAGCAAAAAGTATTAAAGAGGAACTGTCGCTTCTTTGGAATTAATGTAATTGAAAGATTTGAAAATTACCTAAAACGTGGGTTCTAAAATTTTCCATGGGGAGCTCTATTTTCTTTTAAATATAGGTTAAATATTTAGCAGATTACTTAATAATCCAGTTCAGACAAGGAAATGTCCGGTCGAACATTGCTAATGAAGAGGGGAAAGGAAAACATAGGGAGTGACATGAAAAAATTATGCATTCACTTTCACCTCTGCGTCAGTTTTGTGTTCTTTCCTTATTACACAGTTACATAGTTCCATAGTTCCATAGTTCCATAGTTACATAGTTACATAGTTACATAGTTCCATAGCTGAAAAGAGACTTGCGTCCATCAAGTTCAGCCTTCCTCACATTTGTTGTTTGCTGTTGATCCAAAAGAAGGCAAAAAAACCTAGTCTGAAGCGCTTCCAATTTTGCAACAAGCTAGGAAAATATTCCTTCTTGACCCCAGAATGGCAGTCAGATTTATCCTTGGATCAAGCAGTTATTACCCTACATTGAAAGATTATATCCTTGAATATTCTGGTTTTGCAAGTATGCATCTAGTTGCTGTTTGAACATCTGTATGGACTCTGATAAAGCCACTTCTTCAGGCAGAGAATTCCACATCCTGATTGTTCTTACAGTAAAAAAAAAACCTTTCCTTTGCCTTAGACGAAATCTTCTTTCTTCCAGTCTAAACGCATGGCCTCGTGTCCTATGTAAAGTCCGGTTTGTGAATAGAGTCCATGTAAAAAAAATTTACTATATCCTTTTTACCCATTTTTTTTTTCAGTAAAGCTCTAAAACTGACATTCTTTCTGCTGTTTTTTGGGGGTTTTAATTTCCTGATAATTTTACCATTGATTTCCTTCACAAAAGACAAATGAGTAATATTTCTCAGAAAAGAAGATGCATTCGCATTTCGAAGGACTTTTCTTTATTCCTTAAAGGAACATTCCAAGCACTAACTATAACCACTACATTGTAGTTGTTATGGTGTCAGGAGTGCCCTAGTACCACGATTTCCCCCATGTAATTAGTTAAACCATTTGCGCACACATTTCTATCAGTCATGGTAATTAACTCTGAATTGTCTTTGGTTAAAAACAAATACATTCATGAAAGCAGAAACAATCAGTATCCATTGCTTCTATTTTTCCTTTTCCAATGCAGTATGCGGCTTGGAATTTAAGACCTGGATTGTTTTGTGATGTCATCTGCTAAATCTTATTATCAATTTAAAGTTAAACCGGGCATAACTTTAATTTAAAAAATATATATTTTAATCAATTATTTTTCGTGTTTTCATTTCCAGCGATGTAGCTGTGCCCCTTTAAACATCCTCAGCAGCGCAGACCTGCTACTGTAGAACCTTGGAGGCTGAGTTCTGTGAACTACATATCCCGGCTTAATGCATACGAAGGAAAAGCATTTCTCAATAATTTGCAGCGACCCATCACTGCTTAGATATCTTCATTCAGGCAAGGCGAGAGCGAGTTTTGGTTTGCATTGTTTTTTTTTATTGTGATTTTTCACAATATACACTTGTTTTGCAAAATGTGATAACAAAGGCAGGGTTATATTCTTCGGGGAGATGAAGAGGACATTGTATTACAGTGAACTCACCATTACTGAGAACGTGATTCCAGGAATTGAACAAAATATAATTTAGAACAGATGTAAACAAGAACAAATATATAACATCACTATCTCCCAACATGTGGCCTCTTCAAATCAGGAGTTCTGAGGGAACATGGCCAGTGATGTGAGCCACATCACTAATGATACCCACAACGAGCGGGTCTGCCCAGAACACCATCAGGATTGGGAGGGGAGGTCTCGCCCACTGAAAATCTGTCTGGCTGGCCCCAAGCCTTTAGGACCATGCAGAGAGTGTTGTAAAAGTGCTCCCTGGATGGTGTCAGGATCACTCCTGATGTGGAGTCTGACGTGCAGAGTTATACGCTCACCCTTGCAAATAAACACAGACCAAGGTGCCAGGTAAGAAGCCACCTGGGATTTGAGTCTGTGCACGGGGGCTGTGCAGGAATATAGCTCCAAGTCGCAGTACAGGCAAGGACAAGCAGAAGAGTAGTCGTGGAAAGCCAAAGCCAGAGCTCAGAGTAAACGATGAGATAAGCCAAGGTCAGGAGCCGTCTGGAGAACACTGGATCAAGATACACAATAACAGGAACCAGAGTCAATGAACTGACACTGCCCTCAGAGAGGCAGTGTTTTATACCTGGCTAATCAGCGATATGCCTCTTGTGGACCGAGATAAATAGGAGTAGCCACAGGAAAAGTTCAGCCCCCAGTGCAGGAGACAAGGCAAGGATAAACAAAAACATCAGGCAGAAACAAAAACTGAAGTATGGCTCAGAGACAAAAAAAAAAGCAGGCCCAGGACACAGAAGGATCCAGTTTCTTGTCCCCTGTTGGGCACTTCTGGAGCGACCATGTCTGGATGTCACGGTGAGAACCGTGACCGATAGTCATAGTGCCTCTAATGATGTGCTCATGAAATGCAGAATTATTGAACCATATAAGACAACGTTTCAGCTTCTCGAGAAAAGCTTTGCATAGCCAAAATCCTGCCTTGGGTCTTATCGAATCTTGTGCCTGGTCTTTTCTTTAAATTTTTGCTTTAGTGAAGCTGAGCTACTCTGGACTGGCGACACTTGGGTTTTCTTATTATTTAATGTGTGTCTTCTCACTTTTATATAGTTGATTGTGTGTTCTATAGCTCAGCTGACTATTTAAAGGGTCACTCCAACAACCATAAACACGTATGCTCCAATCATAGCTTCTGGTGTAAGGAGCTTTCGATCTCTATCCCCTTTTGATCTATAGTAGTTTACAGTTGATGCAGCTATAAGTCTGTCCTTGTTGACATCACAGCAGGAAGCTATAATCCCTCCCCCAGCTGTACAAGTTCTTGTATGACATGTGCATGCCAATCTTGTCAAATTAAATTTATTTATCTCTTTTCCTAAAAGACAAAACTTTTTTGCTTCCAAGACAATCCCTGTGTTTTATTGTATTCTCAAACATTTATACATTTTAAATAGCGAAACCATTACAAATTATATAATAATATAGCTAAGATATCTGTACGGTTAGCCCTGCTAAAGTCTATGCTTTAAGATGTTATAGTGGTAAATAGGGGAACCAGCAGTGGTTACATAATTTCTGAACTACATATCCCTCAAAGCAGTACTTGACAGGTGCATAGTCACCATATGGGCAGGGGAGGGATAAATGAACCTAAACCCAACCCACCCAGTAAGACACCGACACTCATGGGTATGGGTCAAAATTGTCAACAGCTTTAATGATAAAAATTAATAATAACTTATGATATACAATTATATATAAAGGTCATTACCTGACACCCCCCCCCCCCCCCCCCAACATTATATCATCTCTCCCATATTTGAATCAAGGCAATGACCCACAACATAACTGTCAGGATCGGGACAGGGATCCAACACGCAGAGTACAAACAGTAGCCAGATACGTATACCGGACCTTAGAATGGCCGGACTAACGTAAGTAGTACAGTATAGAATGGTCAAAGACAAGCCGAGGTCGAGGGTAACAGAAGACAGGTAAGCGAGAGACAAGCCGAATCAAGGGTAACAGAGATAAGCAGAGTAAGGTAAACAAGCCGGGTCAAAACCAAAAGGGATAATAGAATACACAAGCACTGAGTGACTAGAACAAGCTAGAACCACGACAGGGCAATGAGCTAATGAAAGAAGCTCTGTTAAATACCCTGTTCAGAGCAGTAACCACGCCTCCGAGGCGTCCTGATTGGTCCTGCAGCAATTGAGTGACAGGTCGTTCTGGAGGAGTGTCCTGATGACAACTTCCTGCCTAGATGCTGTAAAAGGCAGTCACTCCCTCGCGGCCGGCCTTGCATGACCGGATAGACCGTGGGAAAGGGAGCCATCAGGCCGTCTGGATGGAGGAACAGCTAAGTCTCTACCTCTTTCGGAGGTAGAGACCGCAGGTACCCTGACAGTACCCCCCCTCTCAGATACGCCCACCGGGCGGAATACACCAGGGCGAGAAGGGAATCGAGAGTGAAACGCCCTGCGGAGACGGGGAGCATGCACCTCCTCCTGAGGTACCCAACTTCTCTCCTCAGGACCATAACCCTTCCAATCGACCAGATATTGCAGTTTCCCCCGGGAGATTCGAGAATCAACGATGGAATTGACCTCATACTCCTCCTGACCCTCCACCTGAACTGAGCGGGGAGGGGCGATCGTGGAGGAGAACCTGTTACATATTAATGGTTTTAGCAAGGAAACATGAAATGAATTAGGAATGCGTAAGGCATTAGGCAACGCTAAACGATACGCAACTGGGTTAATTTGAGACAGTACCCTGTAAGGTCCAATATATCGAGGAGCAAACTTCATGGACGGCACTTTTAACCGAATGTTTCTAGTACTTAACCATACTCTATCGCCTGGAACAAACACCGGTGCTGCCCTTCTACGTTTGTCAGCGTGTTTTTTAACCAGCGTAGAATTGTGCAAAAGAATTTGTCGAGTTTGATCCCACAACTCTCTTAAATTGGCAACATGAACATCCACCGACGGTATCCCTTGAGAAGAAGACTCCGAAGGAAGGATGGAAGGATGAAAGCCATAATTCAAGAAAAAAGGGCTAGAATGCGTAGAATAACAAATGAGATTGTTATGTGCAAACTCTGCCCAAGGAATCAAACCGACCCAATCGTCCTGGTGTTCTGAAACGAAACAACGTAAATATTGTTAAACTTTTTGGTTAGTGCGTTCAGCAGCTCCATTGGACTGAGGATGATAGGCAGAGGAGAAATTCAATTTGATGCCTAGTTGGGAGCAGAATGATCTCCAAAAACGGGAAACAAATTGGGAGCCTCTGTCAGAGACAATTTGGGAAGGTATCCCATGCAAACGAAAAATCTCCCTGGCGAATATCTCCGCTAATTCGGGCGAAGATGGGAGTTTAGGTAAGGGAATGAAGTGAGCCATTTTAGTAAATCTGTCTACCACAGTGAGGATGACAGTCTGCTTTTTAGAGATAGGCAAATCAACAATGAAGTCCATTGCCAGGCAGGACCAAGGCTTTTCAGGAACCTCTAAAGGGTGCAGAAATCCGCATGGAAGCGAATGGGGTAGCTTGGTCTTGGTACAAACTTCACATGCCCCGATGAATTCTTTAATATCCTTGCGTAAGTCAGGCCACCAAAAATCTTTAGAGACCAGCGCATAAGTCTTGCGGATGCCAGGATGCCCAGCCACCTTGCTGTTATGGAGACAGCGTAGCACCTCCAGTTGGAGAGCGGCAGGAACGAAGTGTCGATCCCCAGGAGTCTGTTTGGGTGCCAAATGCTGAAACTTCATGATCTCAGAAAGCAATGGAGAGTGAATCCTGAGATTCGTGTTTGCGATGATATTCCCCTTAGGAACTATGGAGGACAGAAGTGGTTCAGTTATAGTGGATGGTTCATATTGACGAGACAAAGCATCGGCTTTAGAGTTCTTAGAACCAGGTCTATACGTAAGTACATAATTAAAGTGAGTGAGGAACAAAGCCCAGCGAGCCTGCCTGGCGGACAAGCGCTTAGCCTCCCCAATATAAGACAAGTTCTTATGATCCGTTAGGATAGTAACAGGGTGTAGTGTCCCTTCCAGTAAATGTCTCCACTCCTTTAAAGCCTGAATGACCGCTAACAGTTCCCTCTCCCCGATGTCATATCTGCTCTCAGGCCCAGAATTTTTTTTAGAGAAGAAACCACAAGGGTGTAACGGTTTATCCACCCCTAACCTTTGAGACAGAACAGCCCCAACTCCTGTCTCAGAAGCATCGACCTCGAGCAAGAAAGGCAGAGTCGTATCAGGATGAACTAGAATGGGAGCTGAGGCAAAAAGTTCCTTGAGAGTCTTAAAAGCACCAAGAGCTTGCTCAGACCAGAACTTAGTATCAGCCCCTTGTTTGGTCATATTGGTAATAGGCGCAATGATAGAGGAGTAACCCTTAATGAAGCGCCTATAGTAGTTGGAAAAAACAATAAACCTTTGGATAGCCTTGAGTCCTTTGGGCAAAGGCCAGTCTAAAATAGATTGGAGTTTACCAGGATCCATTTTAAAACCTTCCCCAGAAATCACGTACCCAAGAAAGTCTACCTGAGACTGATCAAAACTGCACTTTTCCAATTTGCAGTATAAACCATGTTGCAGAAGTTTGTGTAACACCTTTCTGACCTGTCTATGGTGAGTCTCAATCTCCTTAGAGCATGGGTCGTCAACCTGGTCCCTACCGCCCACTAGTGGGCGTTTCAGGATTCCAGGTGGGCGGTAGGGATTTTCAATTTTTTTTTTTATAAATTGGGCAGGCGGGCGGGCGCGCGCGAGCCGGCGGTACCACTGTGACTGGGTACCGCCATCACCACTTGCGGCCCCGGCGGCAAACCGCCGGGGCCGCATATGGAGGGGTCCATCGGGTGGCCCATGCTGTCAGGGCCACCCGATGGATGTGGATTGTGAGGGGGCCCGGTCAGCGCTGGGCGCTTTAACAGCGCGACCGGGCCCCCTGTGATGACATCAAATCTGCTGGGAGGAAGTGATTCCCCGGTCACTCCTCCCAGCATACAGAGAGCCGCGCGGGAGGAAGGAGGAGGAGGGAGTCAGAGTGGGAACTCTGACTCCCATGCACCTGAGCCACCACTGGACCCCAGGGAAAGTCACCCTCCTGCACCTTAAAGGTAGGAAACAGGAGGGTGACTTAAATATAATGTGTGTTTGTTTGTGTATGTGTCTTTGTATGTATGTCTTGTGTGTGTCTGTATGTATGTCTTGTGTGTGTCTTATGTAAGTGTCTTGTGTGTGTATGTCTGTGTGTATGTCTGTATACATGTGTCTTGTCTTTGTATGTATGTCTTGTGTGTGTCTTATGTATGTGTCTTGTGTGTATGTCTGTATACATGTCTTGTGTTTGTATGTATGTCTTGTATGTGTCTTGTGTGTATGTCTGTATACATGTGTCTTGTGTTTGTATGTATGTCTTGTGTGTGTGTATGTGTGTCTTATGTATGTGTCTTGTGTGTATGTCTGTATACATGTGTCTTGTGTCTGTATGTGTGTCTTATGTATGTGTCGTGTGTGTGTGTGTGTATGTCTGTATATATGTGTGTCTTGTCTTTGTATGTATGTCCTGTGTGTGTCTTATGTATGTGTCTTGTGTGTGTGTATGTCTGTATACATGTGTCTTGTCTTTGTATGTATGTCTTGTTTGTGTCTGTGTGTATGTCTGTATATATGTGTGTCTTGTCTTTGTATGTATGTTGTGTGTGTGTCTTTGTATGCATGTCTTGTGTGTGTGTGTTTGTATGTATGTTTTGTGTGTGTGTGTGTGTGTGTCTTTGTATGTATGTCTTGTGTGTGTGTCTTTGTATGTATGTCTTGTGTGTGTGTGTCTTTGTATGTATGTCTTGTGTGTGTGTGTGTCTTTGTATGTATGTCTTTGTGTGTGTGTGTCTTTGTATGTATGTCTTTGTATGTGTCGTGTGTGTGTGTCTTTGTATGTGTCGTGTGTGTGTGTCTGTCTGTATATATGTGTGTATGTATGTGTCGTGTGTGTGTCTGTCTGTATATATGTGTGTATGTGTGTCTGTTTCTTGTGTCTATCTGTATGTGTATGTGTCTTTGTATGTATGTCTTTGTGTGTGTGTGTGTGCCTGTCTGTCTGTATGTCTGTATGTGTGTCTGTATGTCTGTATGTATGTGTGCCAGTCTGTTATAGTGGGATACCTAGCTCAGCCTTCCTACTGGGCATTGCTATAAGGAAGGTTAAAAAAAGGGGGAAAAAAGGTGGGGAGGGGAATTGAGGAGGGAGAAGAGGGGAGCTGACGCACAGATGAGAAATCATATTATGCGCAAACAGAGAAGTCGTCTGAATATCACCGAAAGAGGAGACCTTCGTTTGTTCCTTACAACCTCAAGGATCTCATTAATCACTAGTAAAGGTAATTTCAATTTACTTTATTGTTTTCTCATTAAACTTTTTATAAAGTTAAAAACATTATAAACATGCATTAATTGCAAATAAAAAGATAAATGTACGTACATTTATTTTTTTTAAAACACCCTCCTTTCGAAAAAAATATTCCGCACTTGCGCGAAAACTGGTGGGCGGTAAGGAAATTTTTTCAACCAAAAAGATGCATTAGTGGGCGGTAGTTAGAAAAAGGTTGACTACCACTGCCTTAGAGTGTATTAGTATGTTGTCCAGGTAAACAATAACACAATCATGCTGAAACTCCCTAAGTACCTCATTAATCAACTCTTGAAATACTGCAGGAGCATTGCATAGTCCAAATGGCATAACAGTGTATTCGTAATGGCCATACCGAGTATTGAATGCCGTCATCCACTCGTGACCTTGCTGGATTCTCACCAAATTGTAAGCCCCTCTGAGATCTAACTTGGTGAAGATTTTGGAGCCCTTAAGACGATCAAATAACTCGGTAATCAGTGGGATAGGATAGGCATTTCTGACAGTTATTTTATTCAAGCCTCGGTAATCGATACAAGGTCTCAGCGTGCCATCCTTCTTCTTAATGAAAAAGAAGCCCGCCCCGGCCGGAGAAGAAGACCTCCTGATGAATCCCTTTTCTAAATTCTCCTGAATATACTCCTCTAGAACCGAGTTTTCCTGAACAGACAAAGGATATACATGGCCCCTCGGAGGCATAGTCCCGGGTAGAAGCTTAATTTTACAGTCAAATGACCTGTGTGGCGGCAAAGAATCGGCATTCTTCTTGTGAAACACTGCCCTTAAGTCTAGGTAAAGGTCTGGTATTTGTCTTTCTGTGGACTGAGTAGGATTCTCCTGTATGTTAATATTAGCTAATGGAGAAACCTTGCACAAACACCGATCCTGGCAGCCCTGGCCCCACGAGAGTATCTCCCCTAACTCCCAATCAATAATAGGGTTATGTTCTTTCAACCATGGGTACCCCAGAACTATGGGAACGGAAGGAGACGAGATGAGCAGAAGAGATAAATTCTCCACGTGTAGGATACCAACATTTAACTCAATGGGTATGGTCTCACGAAAGATAACATGGTCTAGTAGTGGCCTACCATCTATGGCCTCAACGGCCAAGGGTGTCTCCCTTAGCTGGGATGGGAAATTGTTTTTACTAGCAAAGGCTTGGTCGATAAAATTCTCAGCAGCACCGGAATCTATCAAAGCCATAGCCTTTACTACTTCCCTCCCGCAAGTTAAGGAAACTGGTAGCAGAAGCCTGTGATCTTTATAATTAGGAGTAGAGGACAAAATAGAAACACCCAAGGCCTGTCCTCTAGAGAGACTTAGGTGCGAGCGTTTCCCGGGCGGTTAGAACAGTTCGAGAGTAAATGACCCTTAGCTCCACAATACATACACAAACCCTCTCTTCTCCTGTACTGTCTTTCCTCCTCAGAGAGGCGGGTATACCCTATCTGCATAGGTTTAGGAAGCAAAGATACCGTGGAGTCAGGACTTGGAAAAGCGGGGGCTAACCTAAAAGAAGGTCTCCGGTTCCTCTCTCGAGTGTTCTGTCTCTCTCTTAAACGTTCATCTATACGAGAGATGAACGAAATTAAATCCTCTAAAATCTCAGGGAGTTCTCTGGTAGCAACCTCATCAAGGATTACTTCAGATAAGCCATTCAAAAATACATCCATATACGCCTGCTCATTCCACTTGACCTCTGACGCCAGAGACCTGAACTCTAGTGCATAATCCACCAGTGTTCGGTTCTCCTGTCTCAGACGCAACAGTAATCTGGCTGCATTAACCTTTCTACCTGGAGGGTCAAATGTTCTTCTAAAAGCAGCTACAAAGGCGTTATAGTTATAAACTAATGGGTTATCGTTCTCCCATAATGGGTTGGCCCATCTCAGAGCTTTCTCAATAAGTAGGGTGATAATAAATCCTACCTTTGCCCTATCTGTAGGATAAGAGCGAGGTTGCAATTCAAAATGTTACTAATTTGGTTTAAGAAACCACGACACTTCTCAGGAGCCCCACCATAGCGTACTGGGGGGGTAATGTGAGAAGAAGCACCCACTGTGGCTACCTCTAGACCTGAACCGACAGGAGAAACAGGGGTATTACGTATCTCCTCTGGTGGGTTATTGGCACGAGATAATAGAGCCTGTAGCGCAAGCGCCATCTGATCCATTCTGTGATCCATGGCTTCAAACCTAGGATCAGGAGAGGCAAGCTGACTGTTTGTACTCGCAGGATCCATTGGCCCTGTCGTAATGTCAGGATCGGGACAGGGATCCAACACGCAGAGTACAAACAGTAGCCAGATACGTATACCGGACCTTAGAATGGCCGGACTAACGTAAGTAGTACAGTATAGAATGGTCAAAGACAAGCCGAGGTCGAGGGTAACAGAAGACAGGTAAGCGAGAGACAAGCCGAATCAAGGGTAACAGAGATAAGCAGAGTAAGGTAAACAAGCCGGGTCAAAACCAAAAGGGATAATAGAATACACAAGCACTGAGTGACTAGAACAAGCTAGAACCACGACAGGGCAATGAGCTAATGAAAGTTAAATACCTCTGTATAATGAAAGTTAAATACCTCTGTTAAATACCCTGTTCAGAGCAGTAACCACGCCTCCGAGGCGTCCTGATTGGTCCTGCAGCAATTGAGTGACAGGTCGTTCCGGAGGAGTGTCCTGATGACAACTTCCTGCCTAGATGCTGTAAAAGGCAGTCACTCCCTCGCGGCCGGCCTTGCATGACCGGATAGACCGTGGGAAAGGGAGCCATCAGGCCGTCTGGATGGAGAAACAGCTAAGTCTCTACCTCTTTCGGAGGTAGAGACCGCAGGTACCCTGACAATAACATATTTCCCAATATATAACAACCAAATAAATATAACATGTAAAGTGCCAACATTCATCAACTTCACCTGGTAGGGGTATACCCAGATAAACCTACACCACCGATGTTCTGAGCCACCAACGGACTCGAAACCTACCAAAACAGTACGAACAGTGTACCCTTTTAACCAATAAACTAATTCCCCTTACTCCTATATTAACTAAGGCCCATTTTTCATTAATGTTGCTAACCCCCACCCCGCCGCTGTGACCAAGCAGGGAAAAAAGGCTGCAAAAGGGAGGGACCAACTCTGCAAGGTAAGAAATTAGAATGAGGGCTCACAAAATGGCCGACCCTTTATATCAGCCAACACCCAAACACTGACCCACCAATCCCCACTATTGCTCCCGCCCCTAGCCCGCCTCCAGGCCCGGTCAGGGCCCTATTCCCTAAGCTGCGCTTTCTCCATGGGCTTCAGGACTGAGTACATTTGCACTTGGATAACAGGAAGCTTGGTAAGTAAGCCCTGACTCCAACCCAGGGCTGCCAATACGCAAAGAGATACACTGACGTACCTACTTATTTGCAAAATTCACGGAGTTAAGAACAGCAGGCCCAAGACACAGAAGGATCCATTTCCCCTGTTGGGCACTTCTGGGGCGACCACGTCTGTCTGTCTGGATGTCACAGTGAGAACCGTGACAGATGGTCATAGTGCCTCTAATGATGTGCTCATGCTGTGCTGGTTGGAGACAGTTCCTGATGAGCCCAAAGGTGGGAACTTAAGTGGGACAGCTCTCCAAAATTGGGGCTGTCCAACCAAAAAAAGAACAGTTGGGGTGCATGTATTCTATGCATATTTTATTGTAGTTTGTCTCTGACCACAGATTTACAAGTATATTTGATATTTCTGTCTTTTTCTCTCTGAGGACCACTTAAAAAAATATATATAACCAAGATAATGCATGCTTATGTACCGTGTTTCCCCGAAAATAGGACCTACCCCGAAAATAAGCCCTAGCCGAATTTTCGGGGTGGGCTGCAATATAAGCCCTACCCCGAAAATAAGACCTAGGCATTTTACCTTTGGCGGGACTTCCTTCTTCTATGAGGAGGGGGAGGAGCGTTGCGGGCCGCGGCATCGCGCAGCGTGATGACGACGTGCGCAGCGTGATGACGACGTGCGCAGCGCCGTCAGTCTGCCTTCACGGATCTTCAGCGGAAGGATCCATTCCGGGCGGTGAGGCACCCAGTGGTCGGACTCTTTGAACTGTGAGTAGATACCGGTATTTTATGCCTGGGACTTAATTAATTAAAGGGGGGGGGGGGTGAATTGATTAAAGGGGGGGTGAATTAATTAAAGGGGGGGTGAATTAATTAAAGAGAGGGTGGATTAATTAAAGGGGTGGTGGATTAATTAGAGGGGTGGTGGATTAATTAGAGGGGGTGGATTAATTAGAGGGAGGGTGAATTAATTAAAGGGGGGTGGATTAATTAAAGGGGGTGGATTAATTAAAGGGGTGGTGGATTAATTAAAGGGGTGGTGGATTAATTAAAGGGGTGGTGGATTAATTAGAGGGGGTGGATTAATTAGAGGGAGGGTGAATTAATTAAAGGGGGGTGGATTAATTAAAGGGGTGGTGGATTAATTAGAGGGTGTGTGGATTAATTAAAGGGGGTGGATTAATTAGAGGGGGTTGATTAATTAGAGGGGGTGGATTAATTAAAGGGGGGGTGCATTAATTAGAGGGGGTGGATTTATTAAAGGGGGGGTGGATTAATTAGAGGGGGTGGATTAATTAGAGGGAGGGTGAATTAATTAAAGGGGGGTGGATTAATTAAAGGGGGTGGATTAATTAAAGGGGGGTGGATTAATTAAAGGGAGGGTGGATTAATTAAAGGGGTGGTGGATTAATTAAAGGGGTGGTGGATTAATTAAAGGGGTGGTGGATTAATTAGAGGGAGGGTGAATTAATTAAAGGGGGGTGGATTAATTAAAGGGGGGTGGATTAATTAAAGGGGGGGTGGATTAATTAAAGGGGTGGTGGATTAATTAAAGGGGTGGTGGATTAATTAGAGGGGGTGGATTAATTAAAGGGGGTGGATTAATTAGAGGGGGTGGATTTATTAAAGAGGGGGGTGGATTAATTAAAGGGGGGTGCATTAATTAGAGGGGGCAGATTTATTAAAGGGGGGGTGGATTAATTAGAGGGGGTGGATTAATTAAAGGGGGGGGTGGATTAATTAAAGGGGGGGTTCAATGTACATACCGGAACCGTAAATAAATAAGCCCTACCCTGAAAATAAGCCCTAGTGTGTTTTGTGTGACTAAAATTAATATAAGACCCGGTCTTATTTTCGGAGAAACACGGTATAACTGCAGTTACCATTTAGATCATGCAGGATCAGGGAATTTGCATCTCAATTTTCAACTTGCTGATAAAAAGTACAAGGCTACAGAGCGCATGTGCTGTCAACACCCAATCAGAATCAGAGATTTGCGTCTCCTTTAGTCTCCATCGGCTCGCAGACATTTCATTTATGTTTCTTAGGAACTAGCCCGGCCACTCCAAGGAGCGGTACGTGTTCCTTCACTGTTTCCTCAAGGTTTGTATGTTCTCCATTCCTGACAGAACCATGGGCCTCAATGTATCTCCAGCAAGTTGGGCCTGAGTCTGGTACTTACACAGTACTTAAATGACAGTAGTTTGTATGCAGTTTCCTGGTGTTTACGTGCTAAGGACCAATGAGGAGTCAGAAAGAATTCCGTCCAGTCTTCTACCACTGCCAACACATTGTGCCTGTCTAATTCTTTATTTATTACTGGTATTTAGAAAGCGCCAACATATTCCTCAGCGCTGTACAATTAGGGGAGGACATACAATACACAGACAAATAAAAAAGGTAGAGAGGGCCCTGCCCGTAAGCTGATATCTAGCCACTGAAGCTCTTTTATACAAAGTGCTTGCTTAGCTAGATGGCCCGTGAATTAAAAGAAATACAGTATTACCAGTGGAACACACATATGCTAAAATAAACCAAGAGATTCTCATACACCTTAGTGAGTACCCTTCGCCCTCACAACAAACAGAATATACATACAATATAAGGTGGAGTGTCTTCTTGTTTAAAACGAATTTAAAACAACCTGGAGATAAAGCAAAAAGAACACATAATAGTGCAATATTGTCTAAAATCTCCTATAAACGTCAGGGAAGTATATGAAAATAAACTCACAAGGCAGGAGCCTATAAAATAAGGCTCAATCTTCCAGCGTTGTGGGATTTAGGTTCCCACTCCCTTCTTTCTACTGCCCAGAGGTGATGAATAAGGTGATGTCTTTTCACAGGTGAGTTGAAATAGTAAAAAGTGCTTTATTGAATAAAGTGCACAATAAGTATAAAAAACACAAGACCTTACGATTAAGGGAAATCTTGTAGAGATTGTCTCTGTTAGCAAAACGCGTTTCGCCTCCTATGGAGGCTTCCTCAGTTGCTGTGGGTCCTTGCTGTAAGTTCTCTTTATATGTGGTTTCAATTTCGCGCCCTTTTTCCGGCCTGAGTGCTCGATCGCGGCATTTTTCACTTCCGCGTTCCACAGGTGGAACGCATTCGTTCAGTCATTTCCGGTTTCGGCTCTTGCGTTCCAACGGTGGAACGCATACGTTAGGATTCCGATTTCTCTGTATTGGGACGTGCTCCTGCGTTCTATTTGGTTCCATTTTCGGCTGGCAATCCGTTTTGCCCTTAATGAGTCCCATAAACAGCTGGCAGTCCATTTTGGATAATTTTCATTGTACAGATAAGTCTCTCAAAACGAAGTTTGAATGGAAAGAATAAAATATAGTAAATGTATATTCTGGATACAAAATTTATGTAAATATAATATAGAAAAACTTATAAATGACCAGGAAATATAAAATTATACACTTTAAAATTACTGTGTAGGTCTGGTTAAAAATAAAAAAAAATAAAAATAAAAATAAAAAAATAAAAAAAAGGGGACTAAATGAATAAGACATATGAATGAAAAAGTGCTGATAGTAAGGCAAGGATAAAATGAGCTTAAGAACATTTCCAAATTAGACTTAAGATCAAAAACCTTTATATAAAAAACTTGCTATAAAAGGAATTGGATATTTAAAAGTGGCAAACCTCAAAATCTAAATTGAGGCCATGGGGGATAAGGGTTTTAAAAGTATATATAAATTTCATTTCTTCTTTCCCTAATGTTTTAATATAATTACCCCCTCTCCAGTCTCGTTTCACTTCCTTAATCGCACAGAAAAATAAATTCTCTGGGTTTTGATTATGAGTTTCTTTAAAATGCTGCGACACACTATGGGTTTCCAAGCCATTTTTAATGTTCCGAATGTGTTCGGCGATTCTAACTTTGAGAGGTCTAATGGTTCTCCCTACATAGAGCAGATTACAAGGGCATTTTAGGAGATATAAAATGCCCTTGGAGTGGCACGTGAGATGGTCTTTTATAGTGTACGGTTTCTGAATAATACTCTCCAAATTTTCTAGATGTCTTTTTGTCTGTTTAGTTGTTCTGCATGGGAGACATGTGCCACAACCATAGAATCCTTTAAGATCCTGAATAAAATGCTTAGGTTTTGTGGGTTTTAGGTGACTCTTAACTAGTATATTTTTAAAATTTTTTGCTCCTCTGTATGTGATCCTAGGTCTTGAAGGTAAAATTTTATATAAAATTGGGTCGTCTTTTAGTAGGTGCCAATGTTTATTTATGGTCTTATGAATACGTTTGTTGTGTCCGTTAAAGTTACAAATGAAAGGAACTTCATTAGTGTTGGTTTGTATTTTCTTTGGTTTGTATTGAATAAGTTGGCTTCTTTTTAATTTACCTACATCTTCTAAGTCTTGATTCAAAGATGTTTCGTTATATCCCTTTTCCATAAATTGCTGTTTGATGTACTGGGCTTGCTCTAGATAATCACAGTTTAATTTACAGTTGCGGCGAATCCTTAAAAATTGGCTCCTAGGGGCGTTACTTAGCCAGGGTTTATGATGACAGCTATTGGTGTCGATATAACTATTGGCATCCACTGGTTTAAAATAGTTTTTGGTAACTATCATGGCATCTTGGATCCTGATATCAAGGTCCAAAAAATTAATATTATGTTCGCTATAAGTGCTAGTTAAATTGATTCCATAGTTGTTAGTATTAAGATATAAAATGAATTCTTGTAGAGCCTCTAAAGTGCCAGTCCATATAAAAAAGATATCATCTATGAAACGGCAATAGGACACCAAACTCGCCCCCCATGGATGTCCTTGGAGTACAAATGCTTCTTCCCAAAATGCCATAAATAGGTTGGCATAGCTTGGGGCGAATTTGGTGCCCATTGCCGTTCCACAGATTTGTAGGTAAAAAGTATTCTCAAACCAAAAATAATTGTGGGTTAAAATTAGTGAGATTCCTTCCAAGATATACTGTATTTGCTCTTCTTTAAAATCGGATTTTTCTAAAAAATGTTTCACTGCTGCTATTCCTATATTATGGGGTATGATACTATATAGCGCAGTTACATCGCATGTGACTAATCTGTTGCCTTCTATCCATTTTATTTTTTCTAAAATCTGTAGGACATGAATAGTATCCTTAAGATATGTGGGATTTTTTCTGACAATTGGCTGGAGGATGGTATCAATATACTCGGAAATTCTAGTAGAGATTGAATCTATGCCAGATATAATTGGTCTTCCTGGGGGGTTGGTTACATCTTTATGAATTTTAGGTAATAGATAAAAGACCGGTATTTTGGGGTTGTCTATCCACAGATAGTCTGCCTCTTTGTCTGTAAGGATTCCTAAGTTTTTTCCTTTGTCCACATACTGCTTAAAGATTTTTATGGTTTCATTCGTAGGGTTATATGTTAATTTCTGATAGGTCGAGGAATCTGAAAGTATTCTGTCTGCTTCTTTTATGTATGAATCTTTATCCAGAATTACCGTCCCTCCCCCCTTGTCAGCAGGTTTGATCACTAATTGGTCATTATTTTTAATTTCTTTTAAAGCTTTTTTTCCCTTTATCGATAAATTGTGTTTATATTTGTTGATTTTTCCAAATTTCTCTACATCCTTCATTACCATTGTTTCAAAGGTTTGGATTGCATCTGAAATCAGATGTCTTGGAAAGAACTGGGATTTAGCTTTGAGTGATGTGTGAATGTATCCATCATTTTGTTCTTCTTGCACGTTATTTTCTTTGTTATAAAAAAATTTTTTAAGGCATAATTTTCTTTTAAACAAATTCATGTCAACAAAAAAATCGAAAGAATTAAAATCGGCTGTGGGGGCGAATTTAAGACCTTTATTAAAAATGTTTGCCTGTTCTAAAGTTAGGGTTTTATCGGTTAAGTTAAAAATTCCTTCTAAATTGATGTCTTGCCTCTCTTCTCTCTGTGTTGTTTTCCTCTTTCTTCTCTGTCTCCTTCTTCTTCCATTGATCGTTGTCTTTTCCCCTGTATTTCCCATGGTTGTGTGTCGTCTGTCCACTTCCTTCTGTTCTGTATTAAGTCCCTCCGAAAAAACGATGGTGATGGTGGGGTATCTGGGGGGGATGATGTATCAATATTCTCTCTTCTTGATTCTCTATATTGGGAAATTGATCTATCGTGGGATTGGTGAGAGGGTTCTTCCTTGGATCTATCGTGAGATTGGTGAGACGGTTCTCCATTGGAACATTTTTCTTTTTCTTTCCTTTGGGTTCCTTCTTTTACTACATCGCTATATTTTCTAAGATCCTTATTTTTGGTGGTAATCTCGGTGGGTTCGTAATTAGTGCGTTGGTGTCCCCTATGGATTGGTGTACGATTATGTCCTGTTTGGGGTCTGACAGTCTTGTTATAGTAGGTTCTTTTCTGTGGCTGCCATCTATTTTGTTCTCTGTCTGAATATTTCTCTGCTTTATTAGTGTGTGGCGACTTCCTACTATTCTCCCATTTAGTATTCCTATCATCTCTCTCTAATTGATGTTGAGTGGTATGTAGACGTTTGGAATGGGTATTTTTGTCACCTCTCTCTAATTGATGTTGGGTGATATGTGGACGTTGAGAATGGGTATTTTGGTATTGTTTTCTTTGGACATGGGTATTCTGGCGTGTGTTGTTCTTTTTATTGTCCCTTACATTGCCTGTCTCATAATCAATCGTATCTCTTAAATATTTTTTCTTTTTTATTTCTATAATATCTAACTCAATTTTATCTACCTTAGATTGGATTTCTTTTAAGATATTGTTGTAAATTTCTGGACTTGTAGATTCTGCCAGACAATTTTTCCATTTGTTAATTTCTTCATCAAGTTTAGGGAGGGTTTCCTCTCTTCTTGCCACAATGTAACCCATTGTGCTAAATGAGAAACCATCAAGGAGTTTATCCCAACCGGCCATAAAGTGTGGATCTTCCCTATCGAAACTTGGGTCCTTATAGAACCTAAGTCCTCTAGGGGTGATCCGATCTCGAACATATTTTTTAAGGGTTGCAATCTCCCATTTTACCTTCATCTCTTTTATGAGATTTCTCTCTAGGTTGTATCTAGATTTATTCTTGTCGTTATATTGCGGGACAGGATTTTGTCCTATGGTTGTTTCAAAACAAGCATCAATATTGTTTGTGCGATATTCTCTATTATCTAAAAAAGACATTTTAGTGTGATAACCACTTCAAATACTGAGAAGGGAATCGTATATAAAATATACAGTGCTGTACAAAAATTAAAAGAAATACAGTATTACCAGTGGAACACACATATGCTAAAATAAACCAAGAGATTCTCATACACCTTAGTGAGTACCCTTCGCCCTCACAACAAACAGAATATACATACAATATAAGGTGGAGTGTCTTCTTGTTTAAAACGAATTTAAAACAACCTGGAGATAAAGCAAAAAGAACACATAATAGTGCAATATTGTCTAAAATCTCCTATAAACGTCAGGGAAGTATATGAAAATAAACTCACAAGGCAGGAGCCTATAAAATAAGGCTCAATCTTCCAGCGTTGTGGGATTTAGGTTCCCACTCCCTTCTTTCTACTGCCCAGAGGTGATGAATAAGGTGATGTCTTTTCACAGGTGAGTTGAAATAGTAAAAAGTGCTTTATTGAATAAAGTGCACAATAAGTATAAAAAACACAAGACCTTACGATTAAGGGAAATCTTGTAGAGATTGTCTCTGTTAGCAAAACGCGTTTCGCCTCCTATGGAGGCTTCCTCAGTTGCTGTGGGTCCTTGCTGTAAGTTCTCTTTATATGTGGTTTCAATTTCGCGCCCTTTTTCCGGCCTGATGGCCCGTGAGCTTACAGTCTAAAGGCTTCTTCCTTTGTTTACTCTTCTGACCTTACCTGTAAAGGGATCACACCCAGAAACCAGCGGTCCACCACTAAATTAGGAATAATAAAGCTTCCAGCAGGTCTAGAGCCTTACTAGTGTTTCCTGTCATGTAGCCCCATGTAGCCGAAGCACAGCTTAGCGGAAAAGGTGCCTTGACAGGGGTTAGGAGGAAGCGGCTAGGACTGGTGGGTTGTGGGAATAAGGGGTTTGGCTATTTAAATAGGTAGCCATTTTGCAATGTGCACTTTTAATCTCCTACCTGGTGGAGTTTGTCCCGCCCACCCTCCCTGGATTTGTTTTATATGGGGTTATCCCGTTTTGTCACAGCGGCCGGATAGGGAGCTGAGAGAGAGGAAATAGGCTCCCTATGAGGAACGTGAGGAACATGGAGAATTGTGGTCACTGGTGGTTGGTAGGTTTCGAGTCATGGAGGTGGCTCAGAACCTGGTGGGGTAGGGGTATCCGGGTATACCCCTGCCGTGGTTACTTATGGTTGGCACTTAATTTGTTCAGGTTGGAGTAAGGTTAAAAATTGTCATATATATATATATATATATATATATATATATGTGTTAAGTATGTTGGGGTCATTGCCCTTTATTAAAAAGAAGGATACGGATACGAGGGGCGGAAGGTGGGGGCAATGACCCATGTTTATATGTTAATTTATTATTATCATTATTATGATTGTTATTATTAATCATTATTATCGTTATATTATTATATTTGTTTAATAAAGCTGTGGACAATTTTACCCATATACCCTAGTGTCAGCGTGTTATTGGGATAGGTATGTGGGGGGGTTTTGTCCAAGGTTCCGACTGCCCATATGGCGACTATACACCGGTCATGCAATGCCCTAGAACAGGCTCAAAGTACCCTGTCCTGTGACTACACAGCTTAGAATCCTGACTACATTTTGGATCATTTTAGAGATCTATGGATTGGATGAAGCTGTAAAGAAATGTGTTCAAAGCAGAGCAGGGTCTTCAGCAAATGCTTTCTCTACCTCCCAGGTTTAGCTCAGTAACAGTGCTCTAATGCTACACAAACTGCAAGTGTAACTCAATGAGTACCTATTACCACTCAATGCTAGTTATTATTATTATTTTATTATTTATATAGCACCAACAAATTCCGTAGCGCTGTACAATGGCTAGTTCCCTGGTGGTAAGTGTATCTGAACAGAAGGACCTCTCTGCATCATGTACCAACCACCGATGGCCCCCAGAAACCACGTGCATAGCAGGTGTTGGCAGGATGTCAGATTTTAATGTAGCTGATAATAATTGGCTGTCTAAATGTGATTTTATTGAAGGATGACTCTTTAACTTATTCTACAAACCAGATCCTTCCAGGCCATGGCTCAGTGACTCAGTACTGAATATTATAGTACAGGTATATACATTTCAGAATGTGTGCCATGATATGAAACGATTGGGGAAGATCAGGAAACAAAGTGTGACAGCTGATCATCTGCTCAGTAAACACACTGAAGAATGAAATGCCTTTTATATATTAAAATAAAAGCCCTCCCTCTGCACCCCTTACTATTCATTCTCACTAACCCCTCCTTCCTTTTTACAATTGGTTTGTCCAGAAAATAGCAACAACAAAAAAAACAAAAAAAAAAAAAAAAACTAACTTGTTGAGAAAGAGAATCGCTGTTTGAGAACTGGAGACTGGGACTGGTTCCAGTATCTCCCAGAATTAGCACAGAGTATTAACTGCCTCCGTGACTACCGCAGAAAATCCTAAAAATGAGGAGCACATAGACCCTGCTTTCTGTTATAAATCCAAGGCTGCTTCCAGAGGATCCTAACTCATCATTTCATGGTAAGAAATTATACCCCCTTATGATCTCTCCCCAACATGGCAACTAAATAACTCTCTCTCTCCCTTTCACTGTAGAAAAATAACTGTTTCATTCTCTCACAAAGTTAACCCTCTCTAGTCTCACATTAACTAGCTGTCCCCCTTTTAGTCTAATGGTAAGTAATCCAATTTCTGATGAGATGTAATACTAACCTCAGAACCCTCCTACAGTCCTTACTCTTATGATGGTATAATCCTATCCTGCTCTCATAGTAAATAACTAGAACTACCCTGCTCTCATAGTAAATAACTATAACTACCCTGCTCTCATAGTGAATAACTATTCTCCTATCCTTATCTCACGATAAATCCCATTTAACGTCTCATCTTACAGTATATTATTCACTATGGCAGGCTTTACATGCCAGCCACTGTTGATAATGTCTACACATTGCTTGTTAATACAATGTTGCAACCTCAGAACATGCTGCTCAGACACAGCTACAAACTAAAACATGCACATATTACAGACATAACAATGTTAGTATATTAACCCATTTTCCTATTAACCCCTGCAGTGCCAGTATTAGCCTCTCAGTGACCATATCAGACCCTCCCCCCTTCCCTTCCTCTTGTGGTCATGGCATTCCATATATTAACCCCTTCCATGCAGCAAATGGCTAATCATAGCTCTTGGGTAGCCCTGATTTCTTATTTAACCCCATTCAGTGCAAACAGCCACACTTTATGCTTCATGCTGTACAGTCCTACAATTTAACCCAATTCAATATAACCTCTTACCGACCATTCCCAGCCCTATTCTAGACATTACTACTTCCCTCCCCCTTATCTCAGGGTAAACAGCTTTCTCCCCATCCTTATCTCATAGTAAATACCTCTCTCCAAATCTAGAGTTCATGGTAAACAGCTCTCCCCCCTCCTCATCTTTGTGTTACTAGAATGAATACAAGAATTGGTAAATAACCTCTTTTGCCTTATGGGTGGAGGGAGACTTTTTTTTTTTTTTTTTTTTTTAAAGTTCACGTTTCACAGCTGCTCCAATGGGTTTTCTTCATTTCCCACACACAATTATTATTATTATTCATATTCATATTGCGCCAGCAAATTTAGTAGCGCTGTACCATTAATTTAGGCAGAACGTTTCAGTCAGTGGGAACCCCCTTACAGCCTATATTAGTATAAGAAGTGGGGGTGTTAATTGTACCCCCCCCCCCCTTCCTCTCCATAGAGAAAACCAATGTTTTGAGTTTATTGTTTAACTTAAAGGGACACTATAGTCACCTGAACAACTTTAGCTTAATGAAGCAGTTTTGGTGTATAGAACATGCCCCCGCAGCCTCACTGCTCAATCCTCTGCCATTTAGGAGTTAAATCCCTTTGTTTATGAACCCTAGTCACACCTCCCTGCATGTGACTTGCACAGCCTTCCATAAACACTTCCTGTAAAGCGAGTCCTATTTAGGCTTTCTTTATTGCAAGTTATGTTTAATTAAGATTTTCTTATCCCCTGCTATGTTAATAGCTTGCTAGACCCGGCAAGAGCCTCCTGTACGCGATTAAAGTTCAATTTAGAGATTGAGATACAATTATTTAAGGTAAATTACATCCGTTTGAAAGTGAAACCAGTTTTTTTTTTCATGCAGGCTCTGTCAATCATAGCCAGGGGAGGTGTGGCTAGGGCTGCATAAACAGAAACAAAGTGACTTAACTCCTAAATGACAGTGAATTGAGCAGTGAAATTGCAGGGGAATGATCTATACACTGAAACTGTTTTATTTAGTTAAAGTAATTTAGGTGACTATAGTGTTCCTTTAAGAACACCGCTTCAGAAATAAAAGGCAATTATGATGGAAATTTCCGTCATGTGTCCTTAAGGGAGTTAGGGGCAGTTTGACAATTAAAAAATAAAACACATGGTTCTAGTATTGCCAATGCACATAGAGGTCCAAATACTAATAGAATTGAATTTGTATGTTTAATTTTTAAAGGCATTACATTTTGAAGGCGTTATGTTCACATTGCACTAAAAATGAAAAGAGAGGGGGAAAAAAAACAGAGAAAAATAAACATTATTGCCTGAAACGTTTTTACTTTGCAGACTTCTCTTATTAAGGCTGCTGCTGCTGATTCAACAACAACAAAGATGTGGTTGAATATTTTTACAAACAAGCTGGAATTTGATCTAAATTCTGCAGATTTTGTATTTCTTGCAAAAACTGGAACTTGGACTGTCCCTTTAACAAAGCTTAAAAAAAAAAAAAACAACAGGGATATTAGGAAACACCAGTGGTAAAACTAATAATATATTTCTTAGGTTTAGCGAGTACCTTCTTTGATTCTAAATAGCTGGTTTGACATAGATACATTACACTTTCTCTCTTACGTCCAGCATTCTTTCAGAGTTAAACTCTGTGAAAAGCCAGGAAGCGCCTCACGTGGCTGTCAGGAAGACAGTCACTAGAGGCAGTCTTAACCCAATGTTTTACCTTGCAGGGTTAAGGGGGCAGGGACACTGCACCCAGATTAATTTAGGGTCAGGAACACAAACATGTATTCATGACGCTATATTGTTTAACCCACAATTTAGGTGGCTTTCCCCTCCCTTAGCACCCCCCTATAAAAGTTTAAAACTCACCTTATTTCCAGCGGTACGCGGGACTGCCGGCGTTGGCTCCTCCCCCTTTGTGGCATCATCAAAATGGCCGATTTTTAGCCAATCCAATGCTTTCCGTATGGCTAAAATCGGCATTGGGGCAGGGACAAATGCCGTTTTGGCCAATCAGGACCTCCTCATAGAGATGCATTGAATCAATGCATCTCTAGGAGGAAAATTCTGCATCTCCATGCAGAACGTGGAGACCCTGAAAGGCAGGGCTGCTTACTGTGCAGCCCTAAGCCAGGAAGCCCCTCCAGTGGCCATCTAAGAAGTGGCCACTTGGAGGTGTCCCTAGTGGCAATGTAAACACTGCCTTTTCTCTGAAAAGGAAATGTTTACATGAAAATGCCTGAAGGGAGTTATTATAATCACCATAACAACTACATTAAGCTGTAGTTGTTCTGGTGACTCTAGTGTCCATTAAATGAGATGAAGTGGTCTGATTGCCGATGGTGCCCCTTTAATATTTAGTAAGAAGGGTTATCTTCTCATCCTAACAGCCTTTGGTTTTTGTGCCGTGATGCTTCACAGTGCATGGTTTTAGGATTTTGTTAGAATGAACCAAGTTACTAAAAAACGTAGTAACGTCAAGGAGTAGTTTGTCAGCAAAGGAAATATTGCTGTTATAAAGAATAAGTGAAGAACAGGCCAGGCAGGCCTGTTGATGAAGAGGAGCATGAAGACCAGATAATATCCTATCCAAGATTGTCTTAATTAGGTAGCCATCTTGGGCAAATCTTTTCAATGCGACAAGTTAGGGATGGTCAAAATGTAAACCGCCAGCTGTTGGAGAACTACAACTTCCATGATGCTTTGTCAGCTGTAAGGTTGGAAAACCACCACCAGAGTTCTAGTTTACAACAGCTGGAATTTACTTTTTGGCCACCCCTAGTGCTGAGTACCTAACCTGGAAATGAATACTCTGTGCTAATGTTAATACCACAGCAACCTTTTTTAGAAGGTTATAGGGTTTATATATTGGAGCTTAGTAAGGCATTACATTATTACGTATTATTATTATCGCCATTTATATAGCGCCAACAGATTCCGTAGCGCTTTACAATATTATGAGAGGGAGGGAGGGATTTAACTATAAATAGGACAATTACAAGAAAACTTACAGGAATGATAGGTTGGAGAGGGCCCTGCTCAAACGAGCTTACAGTCTATAGGAGGTGGGGTATATGACACATTAGGACAGGATTATATGTTTTAATGTGTTGGGCCACCTCTGGTATTCAGAGCTGGTGCCCGCTTCACCCAGTTTTGGACTTTCTTTGACACAATTCATTATTTTCCAGTGTTCCCTCCTGAGATGTGGAGCTAGGAGGTAAAATTATTTTTTTTTTTTCCAGATGGCCAGAGAAGATGTAAGAGAGGCCAGTTTGTGTCAGCAAACACTAGCTCTGCTATGGAAGAATCTCCTTCTCAAATGGCGCAGGAAGGGGCACACCATCTTGGCAAGTGAACAAAATAACTCACTACGGAATATGGGGTCAAACCAGCTGCTGTGAACTGTAACTCTCATGATCCTGAGCCAGATTTGGCAGTCGGTTTAACTGCCGACAATTTCTCAGGGCCTTTGTAATATGTGTGGAAATGAGAGTCCTCGCTTGGTTTAGTAGTTTTATAGAATCTATTAATATGACATCTGTAATCCTTAATGATTTGTGAATATATATTGATAGAGGATATATATATATTGGTGACCATATGCATGTGCAGTCTATTGCATAAGGGTGTGCACCCTAAAGCACAAACACACACACACCGCATATATATATATACACACACACATACACTGCTGTGTGTGTGAGGGCGCTGTGTGTGTGTGAGTGCGCTGTGTGTGTTTAAGGGTGCTGTGAGTGTGTGTTTCTGTGAGGGTGCTGTGTGTGTATGTGTGCTGCGTGTGTATGTGTAAGGGTGCTGTGTGTGTGTGAGGGTGCTGTTGTGTGTGCTGTGTGTGTATGTGTAAGGGTGCTGTGTGTGTGGGGGTGCTGTATGTGTGAGGGTGCTGTATGTGTGTGTGTGTGAGGGTGCTGTTAGTTTGTGTGTGTGAGGGTGCTGTGCGTGTGAGGGTGCTGTATGTGTGTGAGGGTGCTGTTTGTGTTTATTTGTTTGGAGGGACTGTGGGGGTGGGGGGACCGTTTAGGAAATAGCCTTCTTACCTTTTTTAGGGAGGTGGGACCGTGCTGCTGCCATCCCTGGTGGTCCAGTGGTGAGTGATTGCCGCGGCAACGCTCCAACCTCGCGAGAGGAACCCGGCGGAGCTGCTTGCTAGAGCTCCCTGGGTACTCTCCTGCCTCCCTCCCGGCCTGTGGGCCGGTGAGGGAGATCTTTGATCTCCCTCACCGGCCCATGGAGGCACATAGCGCGAGCCGCAAGGATTAGGGTGTGCCCAGGCACACATGGCACACCCCGTGTGCATGCCTATGTTGGTGACCTGTTTATTATTAAAAAATAATGTCCTTAAAGGGCCAATGTAGGCACTTTAACCTTTTAATCTCATTGACTTTGTTATAGTGCTTGGAGTCCCTGAAACATGCGTTTCTAAGCAGAGGTGCTGCTGTAAAGACCATATTTGTGTACAATATATTAATTACATATATTTTAGTTAATTTAGCGCTAGCACTATTTAATTTGTCTCCCATGTTAAAATTAGTTTGGGACCCCCAATATACTGTGGCGTAGTGGTGGGCTTAACACGATATGGCAATATGGTAGAACAGAATCCTTATATTTGTTTGCTGATATAGGTGATTTTTAGTAGCCTTGTAAAATGTAAAAGTGTGTGTGTGTGTCTTAATTATCCAAAATAGCATATTTAGAAAAAAAAGACCTTCTTGCTGTTTTTTTAGCCATAATTTAGCATATTAGATTTCAGGTGCTCTGAGTTTAGCTCTTGAGCTTAGTCCCAGTGAGCTAAGCCAACCAGGAAGTAATACTACTAGTTGTCTGACTGACAGCTGGGGGAATCGAGGGGTGTGTGTGTGTGGAGGGGGGGGGGGGTTATAAGGTTAATTTATAAAAGTGCAAGTGTCTGTTAAAATCTGTACTTTTTGTAAAAATGAAGAAAGAGGTCTGGAGTGTTTCTTTAAGCGCTATATTAAATATATAGAAGATTTTACACAATCATGCAATGTGTTTTAGCTCAAAGTTTGAAAAAATGCCTGCCCATCAATGTCATGTGGAGCAAATTTTATTATTTTTATTTTTTTCACCAAGATGCTTATTCTGTGGCTATTTTTTTTTTCTTTTTTTTTGTGTGTGTGTGTTTTTTTTTTGGTAAATATTTATTTTTGACCAGTTTCCATTTTTTTTTTCTCACTCAGGAATGGCTGCAAGACCTGGCCTTTGTGTTTCTACTTTTTATTATCGCCATGACTGGTGGGAAAATTGACTCAGACAATTTCGTAGCACCAGCAGAGGTCCTTGGACGTTTAGATGAGATTCACAATCTTAGCATTGGCTATGTGTCGCCCTTTCCTGGCACCAAAAACATAATGGAAAAGGTTTCGAAAAGTATCATCCTACCAGGTAAAGCTAGGCTCTTGCTTGTAGTTGTATGTTGCCTGAAATTTTTCACGAGACCTATGCAGGTCTGGTACTGTCAGCTCTGGAGAACACCTCCTGCCCTGGGGGTGAGGGTATGCTCACAGAGGTTTGTGATTGAACAGAGATTATTAGAAACCGTTTCTATTTTAACCCATTGGACAATTTGTAGTAAATACTATATACAATATATTTTTTCCACAAATTATTGTTTAACTTAAATTTAGCTCAATATGATAATACAACAAGAGGGATTGATATAATGCCATGTTGTGAAGTGTATATTAATGCCATATACAGTGTTTTATTTTGGCGGCAAATTTCAATTTAGTTTCAGTCATAGTCTTTTGACTAAAAAGTCATTTTAGTTTAAATCATGTTTTAGTCATCTGAATTTTTAGTTTCAGCCTAGCTTTGTTTTTTTTTTGTGAATTTCTCTTTATTCAGTATTTCCAATTTTTATAAGAGACCGTCGATGTGGACGCGCAGGTCCAGCATTAATACGTTTCAATGAATACTTAGAAATTTAGCAGGCTCAAAGAGCAACAGTGGTGGCGTGCAAGTCACCAGGTAAAAACAAGAAACATTTCCCAGTCGGACTCGCAGGTCCTATAACGAAGATGTTCGGATAGGCCATTCCCCTTATTTGTTTAGTTGCTATAGCCGTTCTGGGTCACCCATTGTGGCAGGGGTGGGTCTTATCCTGCTTCCAAGTTATTAGCGTGTTGCTCCCTACCGGGTGGGGGAAGTCAGGGTGGTGTCCATGCCCTGTAGGTTCAGACCTAAGGTCTTCCTTGTCAGTGGTGTTATCGTCTGCTATTCTGGTTCGAGTATTGGTTGTTTATTCTGTCGTGGCCGTGTTCAGCCTAGTTTTAGTCGACTAAATCTCCAGTAGATTTTATTCAACATGACTAAAACAGGTTTATTTAAAGCCTCTATCTGTCTCTTTTGCCGCTTCCCCAGCCCCTTTGTGTCTCTTTGTGTCCTCCCAGCCCCTCTAGCTGTCTCTCTGCCAAGCCCTGGTCTGTCTCTTTTGCCCCTTCCCCAGCCCCTCTGTGCCGTGTTAATTTTGGTGGCAAATTTAATTTTAGTTTTAGTCGTATTTTAGTCATCTGTATTGTTTTAGGTTTAGTCTAGTTTTAGTCGACTAAATCTCAAAAATCTTAGTGGACTAAAATTTGACAAAAATTGTTAGTCGACAAAATGAACACTGACCATAAATGCTCACAGTCCCAATACCCTCACTGACATTTGCCCTTGTGCTCTCACCCCAGCTAGTTTGGCACTTCTTCCACCATTGTCCCACCAGTAAAGACAAAAAGGGATTGGAAAACATGTATTTTACAGAGATGGTGCTGCCATAGAGACAAAAATGTATACATAATACAGACTAAGGAAAAGTACACACATAAAAATACAATCTAGAACTTTACAGGGCTTCTTAAATTCACCTAACTATTTCATTTGTCTCCCATGTTGGAACTAGTGTAGGACCTACTGATATTGGGGTACTGTGAAGTAGTGGTGTGAACTGAATCCCCATATTTGTTTGCTGAGATGCTAAGATAGGTGATTTTTAAGTAGCTTAGTAACATTTAAATTTTTTTTTTTTTTTTTTTAAATTCTTTATTTTTGTAGTGCGTATATTAGTCACAGGCATACATATGGTACCCCAACGGCATTCCATATGCAGGTTTCAATACATCAGTTACAGTAGGGGGTCAATAGACAATGCACTTTTTTTGTTATAAAACATGCATGAAAAACAGGCGTATAAAACAGGCTTAGAAGACAGGCATATAAATCAGGCTTAGAAAACAGGCTTATATATCAGGCTTAGAAAAACAGGCTTATAAATCAGGCTTTTAAATCAGGCTTTTAAATCAGACCTATAGGACAGGGAGTGTGTCCAGGGCCGTGAAAGGCAGCAAGGCCATGCATGTCGCGTATTAACAAGTGACTGGTCCCAGAGGGGCAGCAGGAACCTTCAGGTAGTTGCTTAGAAGTGGTTTGTTAGAGGTATTGGGCCTGCAAACTTACAGCGTGCAGTAACAGTGGGTTAAAGTAGAATGAGTGAGAGACTAATAGAGTGTGTCTGACGTGCGAGGTGTGTGGATAAGACAAGAGTGGGGTGTCAGACAGCGTTGGAGTGTGGACAGTGTGATGTTAGAAACTTAAAACAGAAGGCATATAACATAAAATAAAGTTCAAGTGTCAGCATATGGTTGCGGGGTAACCTCGGGCAGTCTCTGATAGGCATTCAACCCACTCCTGACTTCAGGATTCGCTGCGGCACAGCCAGCTGTGCCTCCATATCCCAGCGATTCCATCCGGCACTGATGA
This sequence comes from Pelobates fuscus, assembly GCF_036172605.1. Taxonomy (NCBI): domain Eukaryota; kingdom Metazoa; phylum Chordata; class Amphibia; order Anura; family Pelobatidae; genus Pelobates; species Pelobates fuscus. The sequence goes on from NC_086321.1 coordinate 367,759,621, forward strand.
GGCAGGATGACTGCAGAGATGTGAGGCTGTGAGACATGGGCATTTTGCTCGGGAGGTGATTCCGCTGGGTGCCCTGCCAAGGTGTAAATTGGTGCGTCGGGCCCCTGGTCCGGCATATGGGCACAGGCGTCGGCCTCGTGGGTTTCAAGCTTGTCCCCTGGCTCCTTGTGGGCAGATGTGGTCTCGACTGTGCTCGTTGTGGGGCAGAGTATGGAGGAGGGTGCCCGTGCAGGAGCCTGGGAGGAGTAGTGTGTTGGGCTGCGGGGTTGCATGCAGTCATCCGTTTCACCCGCTGCTTGCGTTTTATCCGCCGCCCCTCCGCTCCGGAGACCCATAAAGGTCGCTTCTGTTGCCGTCTTCGGTCATTTGGGCGGCCCCGGTTTGGAGTAGCTTGGTCGGCTGACCCGTGAGTGCTGGGGGTATCAAGCACGGCTAGCCTGGCCCAGAAGGCGTCGAACAGGCGGTCTAGCCGCTCCGCCAGAGGGGGCAGAGGTGCAGGGTCCCATGCTTCATCCGCCATGTTGGGTTGTCCTCGTTTTTCGCGGCAGGTAGGCCTCTGTTGGGGCTTCCCTCCTGTGTCACACTCTATGCCGGGATATCCCTCACCGGCAGGGGGGGGATAGAGTGTACTGGGGATACCTCCGGTCCTTGGTGCTGCAATCGGCAGAGGGAGCGGCCGTCTCCCCCATGTCGTTCAGATAGGCCTCGTGCAGGCCGCAGATCTATCCCCAGGTCGTGGCGGTCAGTACCGGCTTAGAGCTTGCTGGCGTTTTGCTGTGTTTGTGGTCCCCCCGTCGCCAGGGTCAGTGCACTAGCTTTTGGGGCCACTTGCTATGGGTCTTGGCAGGCTTCAGGCTTATTGCAGGATTTTTGGCCCGGAGCTCGTCCGCCATGCGACCGCTCAGTTCGGCTGTTGGCTCCGCCCCCTAAATTTTTTTTTTATGTGTGCGCTGTTCCTTAGTCTGTACAGTGTCCCAACAGTGGCACATCTTGTACCTGGCTCTCCAGTTGTCACTTAATATTGTTTTTTCTTACGTTTAGTAAAAAGACATTTGACAATAGGGATGTGCATGGGCAAAAAATTAGGTTTGGTTCGGAAATTCGGGTAAGTAAAAAAATTAGTCTGCTTCAGCAATTCGGACAAATGGCATTCGGTTCAGCGCTTCGGAACTTCGGCACTATGGACATTCGTAAGTGTCCGAATGGCATGAAATTCGTACGAATGTACATTCGGAACAAAACAAATTGCACATGTCTACGTCACATAAATGCAAGCCAACACCCTGACAGCCTGATTTATATACTATCCCATCTCAATGACTCTGTGTGCCTTCATTGGCCAAGTGTCAGTGACAAAATCACCATTAATTGGCTGTCCTCTAACATCAATCACAAAAATTTGCTAATTTCATGGGACAGGGATTAGTGAAACCAGATTGAGCAAGCATTACATTCACAAAAGGAATTAGCTTATTGGTCAAGATTCATGTCATCATTCACATAATTTTCCCTCCCTCTCTGTTGTTTTGCCACTTTTCAGAAATCCGAATCGCTTCAGCACTTCCGAACTTCGGCGCTTCAGGACTTTGGCACTTCAGACATTCATAAGCAACCGAATGTCCGAATGGCATGAAATTCGTACGAATGTACATTCGGAACGAAACGAATCGCACATGTTTATTTGATGACATTAATTTATTTTCATGGTTGGCCTCTGATAGTTGCTGCAATTTTTTTCCCTCTGCTTGCAGGTCTAACTGTAACCCAGTATTCCAGTGAAGAACAGCTGGTGAAAGACATTCAGAATGTGACCTTGGTTGGCGTCATCTTTGAGGATCAATTTAGATATCACATCCGATACATAATTAGCCGTGTACCATCTCCAAATCCCTACATTTCAATTCAGGGTAATGAAAATGTCTTGTTTTGTGTACCTTCGGGGTTTTTTTTTGTTTTGTTGCTGGTTTGTTTTATTCATCCATCAGTGCAATGTCTACCATGATGTATGAGGTGATAAGTGGGCAGTGCATGGGACGTCATTCTGAAGTGAAATCTAGAAAAAAATGTATGTGGCAATATGATATGAAAATGATTGCTGCAAAAACTTGCTGATAACTTGGGATTGGATGACTTGAGACAAGGCGTTAGAGCAGTTAAAGAAAATTAATGTAAATAAAGCTCCGGGGCCTGACAGTATTCACCCATGAGTACTTAAGGCGCTAAGTGGGGAAATAAGTGAACCTCTGTATTTAATCTTTCAAGATTCTTTTGTTTCAGGTATTCTACCAGAGTATTGGAGGAAGGCAGACGTCGTCCCTCTATTTAAAAAGGGTTCAAAATCCTTGCCTGGAAATTATAGACCTGTGAGCTTAACTTCTGTGACTGGGAAAATATTTGAAGGGCTATTAAGGGATAACATTCATTGGGAAGAACTTTGTTATTAGCAATAATCAGCATGGTTTTATGAAATATAGGTGTGTCAAACTAACCTACTTGCATTCTACGAAGAAGTAAGTAGAAGTATAGATTAGGGTGTTGCAGTGAATGTGATCTACTTGGATTTTGCCAAGGCATTTGATACGGTTCCTTACAATAGGTTAGTCTTACAAACTAAAAGAAATTGGTCTAGATGAATATTCTTGTTTATGGGTAGAAAAATGGCTTAAGGATAGAGTACAACAAGTTGTCATTCATGGTAAATTTTCAGGCTGGACAAAAGTGGTAAGTGGTGTCCCTCGGGGTTCTGTTTTGGGACCGCTTCTATTTAACATATTTATGATCTTGAAATAGGCATTGGAAGCCACGTTTCAGTGTTTGTAGATGTCACAAAACTTTGTAATGTATTAAAATGTGAGCAGGTTATTGCTTTGCTGCAGGCATTTATGTATGAAATTATCACAGTGATTTTATATCAACCCTACAGCAGGTACTCCTCTTAAAAAGCCCTCAGGTACTGGGGAGTCCATGGCTCATACGTCAGGACTGAATTTTCACTCACCAGGGCTACATTTCTGCTTGCCGCTGGCTAGTGAGCCCCGGTAGAACTCCCATATACAGTATAGATATAGTGAATAACTTTTTAGATTCTGGGTCCTTCAGAGCCGACTGCGTCCCCTGTAGTTTAGACACTGTTTCTAATGCTGCTTCTCCCGGGTGGAAGTGATGACTGCACTTATTAATAAACACAATATTATCTATAAATTAATGTGTTCAGTATTTGTTGCATACTTCCTCACATTATGTCTGATTTGCAGGTAAATGTAACACCTCCTCTTTATATTGCTTCCCTACTATGTACTGGAGGAATGGGTTCCTGTCCATCCAAGCCAGCATTGACTCTGCTATTATTGAAGTAAGTAAAGATGCAGTTTTATTTAGAGATTGTGATCATGGAGTTACCATGACAATGATATGACATATAATACACCCCCTCTCCCCTCCCCCCAATGAATTACACAGGCACAGGAGTGACTAGAGAGGTTGTAGTATTTATGTATTAGAAAAATGCTGTAACAAAAAATTTGCGATTCCAATGTCAATTATCAGCTTAGTGAATGTACAGCCAAAATGTATGAAATATTTGTGCCAGGATAGCGTCTTGCTTTGTAGCGTCCTAGGCTTTAGTGTTGAGCTGCTATAAAAATGTTGCATCCATTTTTTTTGCTATTTACATTTCCTAGTCATTTGTTTTAAGGATGTTTGTATTTGAGGATAGAATTAGCCTGGAATTGTCTTGGATTGAACTAGATACAGAGCGTGCAGTAATGGTGTAGAGCCCGGTTTCCAAAATTCGAGGGTCGCAACTCCACAGGTGGGTCGCCGGCTGATTTTTATTGGGTCGCGCTGATCCACGCCGGGGACTCGGGAGACTGTCAAACACCAAGAGGGGTCCCAGCGGCTTGCAAAAAGTGCTGCTGGGTCCACCCCCTCTGTAACAGAGATAAAGCCCTGCGCATCCTCCGGTCTGCAGCTCCGCTTCCGCCGGAAGTAAATGTCAGTGAGCTCTAGAACTGCTTGCCATGGTGTGCCAATTGTATGCATCTAGAATTGCTTGCCATGGTGTGCCAATTTTAGGCATCTAGAATTGCTTGCCATGGTGTGCCAATTTTATGTATCTAAAGCTGCCAGGATATGGCAGTTTTATGCATCTAAAAACGATTGCCATGGTGTGCCTATTTTATGCCTCTAAAGCTGATTGCCACGGTGTGTCAAATGTATGCCTCTAAAACTGCTTGCCATGGTGTGCCAATTTTATGCATCTAAAGCTGCCAGGATATGGCAATTGTATGCATCTAAAAATGATTGCCATGGTGTGCCAATTTTATTCCTCTAAAGCTAATTTCCATGGTGTGCCAGTTGTATGCCTCTAAAACCAATTGCCATGATGTGCCAATTTTATGTATCTAAAACGGATTGCCTTGCTGTCAATGTATGCCTCTAAAGCCGATTGTCATGGTGTGCCAATTTTTTGCCTCTAAAGCTGCCATGGTGTGCCAAGTTTATTCATTGAATATATAAAAAGCAAGTGGGTCTCGAAAAATTATCGTTTTCAAAAGTGGGTCTCGGCCCAAAAAAGTTTGTGAAGCCCTGGTCTAGGGTAAAATCTAGGGTAAAATCGGACAGACTGAGGGAATACATGAGCAAAATGTGGTATTTTGAGAAAAAGTTAGCAGGTAGATTGACGCAACTGGGTAGAGGGCAAAAAGGCAGCAGCGGACACTCTTAGTGCAAGGGTTGTTAATACTTACTGTCTGTTGTAGTTACATCTTTTTGGAATGGTATGCATGCAGTTTTGTACATCCGATTGCGTTTCATACACTGTGACTATGGCCTTAGTTTAATATTGTTGGATAAGCTTTCAAAATGACTTTATAAAAATATAAAAATATCATATATAACAAAATATGTAAATATATATAAAACACATTTTAAAATATTCAAAAATTTAAAGGAACACTATAGAGTCAGGAATGCTAACCTGTTTTCCTGGTCCTATAGTGTTAAAAAAACAAAACTGTTAGCCCCTCACCGCTCCAATGTGCCTCCTTGGAAGACATCATCAAAACTGACTGACAATTATTATTATATTATTTCTATAGCGCCAACAAATTCCATAGCGCTGTACAATGGCCATAGGAAAGCATTGGATTGGCTGAGATTGTCAATTCTGATTATCTCAGCCAAGGAGGCATGGCAGTGGGTGGGGCCAAATGTCCCGCTTGCCAATCAGCATCTCCTCCTAGAGATGCATTTAATCCATGCATTTCTATGGGGAAAGTTCAACATCAATATGCAGAGCGTACAGATGCTGGACGTCATTTGGGGTGACCACTGGAGGTGTTCCTAGGAAGTAATGTAAACACTGCCTATTCTCTGAAAAGGCCGTGTTTACAGCAAAATGCCTGCAAAGACATGCTGTAGACACCAGAACAACTACATTAAGCTGCAGTTGTTCTGGTGACTATAGTGTCCCTTTAAATTTTTTTAATTTACATAAACCATTCTAACAGTTTATCCAGAATTATTAAATCGTTTGGAAACCGTATCCAACAATATTGTTGAAAACCCATGTTCGAATCCCGATCAAGCAAACCTTACCAGAAAGTGTCCTTGGGTAAAACATTATATATATATATATCTACCACAGATTGTAAGCTCATCTCGGTACAGCGTTTCTCACTCCTTTCTTTAATTGTATAGCACTGCAGAATATGTTGCCGCTATTAAATACTATTACTACTTGTTCCCAGGTCACCACCAATCATTCTGTGTGGCAAAGTATGGCTTCCACGGTGGCCGTGAAAATGATATCTCCTATATATTCACAGAGAACAAACTTGCACAAAGGTTCATTCATCTTTGCCATGTGCATCAGTTACATCTCCATGACCTACCTCCTCTCGCTTTACGTAACTAGAGAGAGAGGCGAAATGCGTGAGATCATGAAGATGATGAGGTTAAAGGATTTGGCATTTTGGTGAGTAGTTTATTTGTTGTTTTTTGTTTATTGGTTCTTATTACTTGCCAGGTACCTTCTGTGCCACTGGTTGTTCTTTACCTTAACCTTATGGGTGATGAAAAAAGTGGCCACTTCTAGTATGAATTTAGTCGCAGCTTGTCATACCTCCGGCTGTTGCGTGGCACTTGCAGGCTTTGGAGGGAGCCGGGTGGCAGCCTCGATGTCCCAGGTCTTGCACCTCTCTGGTTGGGTTGAATGAAGCGCGTTTGGTCACCTCCAAGTTGGAGGACGTGCACGGTTTCTCTGCTCCATGCTGCACGTAGATGATCTTGAAAGGTTGCCGGATCACCATGGCAACCTCACTCCGCCTACAGGAGTCCTTAAAGTTACAAGACCCTGTAATTTCAAGTCTATTTATAACAAACGTTTAATAGGTCATATTAGTGTGGCACATCATCTCCCCCTCTCAAGTCACACCCCTTTTTGTGATTTGGTGCAGGGTGATGATGCTGTCCAATAATATTGAAGTAGTCCCTATAAATACTTCACTTTTTTCTTAGGATCATTGCCCTGTCGTGGTTTATTATTTCCCGAAAGTGCGTACTGATTTCTGGTTGTTTCTTGTTACTGACCCGGCTTTGTATTGACCATTCTGCTATTCTGATTCCTTGACCCCTGCTTGCTTAATTGTTTTTTGAGTACCTCTTGAATCCTTAACGTTGGTTTATATACTGACTCTGTATTTTTGCATATGTAGGGCACACACTAAGCCCGGCCACGGTTCAGTATACCTATCTCGCTCTTTCTTTTAATTCTAGCTATTGTTTCCCTATTTTCTGTATGTAGGGGTTACCCCATCCTGACAATGTGATAGAGCCATGGACCCTACAGTTCGCTAACAATTAAACTCACTTGAAAGAAAATGGACTAGTTTGTTACAGACTATACTAAATAGGACTGACTGTCTCCAACAGGAGCCACAGTCAGGTTCCACTAGTAGCGTCCCGATTCTGCTCATTCAGAATTGCCCAGTCATTCTATACATCTTACTCCTCCTAGATATAGGAGAGATCCAGGACATTGCAGAGTTTTCCTAATTAGGTAGGGGTTCATTTTGAATTGTCACCCAGAATCTTTTCCTCCGATAGAGCTAAGATAGCCATCATCATGAGCCTTCTAATTGACAAAGCCTGGAATAACCCTTTGTGGGAGAACAAGAATCCCATTGTATACAATTTCCCTGAGTTTTTCCCTTCTTTTAAAAGAGTGTTTGATCCTCCTGGAAGAGAAAAAAAGTGCTGGCAAAGCACTCATGAGGATCAATGCACGAATACTGCCTTTACTGCCTTGATGCATTATAAGTTAGGAAGCTATCTGACCAGTTGGAGGAACTGATTTAATATACTTCTCATGTTGATAAGAGAATGAGGCAGAGTAGTCAGACCAGAAATGTTTACAGATTAGCTCACAGGTTTAGCAACCCTGCGCAATTTGCTTTACCAGCACCAGAACCGATGCAGTTAGGTTCCATGAGGTTATCTGAGGAGAAGAAATCATATAAAAGAAAAGAGGCGTTATGTCTTTACTGTGGGAAAAAAGGACACCTCAGGAAAGACTGCCCAAATAGTCCAGAAAACTCTCACACCTAAGTACGATTAAGGGACCGGCCTTGGGTGTTATGATGTTGTCACCTAAAAAGCCCCACACATGCTTTCTTCTGCCAATCACCTTGACTTGGAGTTCTTATGCCACTCATACTCAGGCCTTGCTAGACTGCTAAGAGTTTCATCGATTTAGCTTTCTTCACCCGGCCAAACATACCCCTTAAAGGATCACTATAGGGTCAGGAACACAAACATGTATTCCTGACCCTATAGTGTTAACACCATCTAGCCCCCCAGGGCCCTTCATGCCTCCATAAATATAGTAAAAATCTTACTGTATTCAAGCCTGAAGCTGCATGCTGTTAGACTCAGAAAAACAAGCAGTCTGCTGACATGTGGTAGCCTGATCCAATCACAATGCTTCCCCATAGGATTGGCTGAGACTGACAAAGAGGCAGATCAGGGGCAGAGCCAGCATGATTCAAACACAGCCCTGGCCAATCAGCATCTCCTCATAGAGATGAATTGAATCAATGAATCTCTATGAGGAAAGTTCAGTGTCTGCATGCAGAGGGAGGAGATACTAAATCACAGGATGCTGTGCACAGTGCTGCCCTGTGCTCTGCTGACAGCAGATCTGAGTGGATGGAGGCATATTATGCCTCCATCAACTCCGAAGTCCTTCTGGTTCACTCTGAGTGACTGCAATTGGAGGTGTTCATAGCTTTCAATATAAACAGGATAAAAAAGTAAAAAACATTTTAGCTTAAAGGACCACTCTAGTGACCAGGAAAACACACTCGTTTTCCTGGCGCTAGAGTGCCCTGAGGGTGCCCTCACCCTCAGGGACCCACTCCCGCCGGATTCTGGGGGGAGGAAGGGGTTAAACTTACCTCTTTCTCCAGCGCCGGGCGGGGAGCTTTCCTCCTCCTCTCCTTCTTCCTTGCGACGTCATCGGCTGAATGCGCATGCGCGGCAGGAGCCGCGCTCGCATTCAGCCGGTCGCATAGGAAAGCATTTACAATGCTTTCCTATGGACGCTTGCGTGCTCTCACTGTGATTTTCACAGTGAGAAGCACGCAAGCGCCTCTAGCGGCTGTCAATGAGACAGCCACTAGAGGTTTTGGAGGCTGGATTAACCCTCAGTATAAACATAGCAGTTTCTCTGAAACTGCTATGTTTATAAAAAAAGGGTTAATCCTAGAGGGACCTGGCACCCAGACCACCTCATTAAGCTGAAGTGGTCTGGGTGCCTAGAGTGGTCCATTAACATCAGGGCGCCAGGATGGATGCGCCAGGTCACCTTCTGGACCCCCGGCGCGGCGTGCGGATGAATTGGATTCCGAGGTGGCGAGGGAGCTCTGATCTCTCTGATCTGCTCCCTTGCGCGCCTTTTGCTGATGCCGCGGGAGCCGGAATATGACGTAATATTCCGGCTCCCGCGGCATCAGTAAACAGCCTGCGAGGGAGCAGATCAGAGAGATCAGAGCTCCCTCGCCACCTCGGAATCCAATTCAGCCGCACGCCTCCCAGCAGCCCCACTGGACCACCAATGAGAGAACCACGCCAGCTCTCCAGGTAGGGAGGCTGGGTGGGAAATTTAAATTAAATTTATATTATTAATTACTGTGAGTGTGTGTGTCTGTGTGTGTGAGTTTGTGTGTGTCTGTGTGTGTGTGTCTGTCAGTGTGTGTGTGTGAGTGAGTGTGTCTGTCAGTGTATGTGTGTCTGTCAGTGTGTGTGTGTGTATGTCAGTGAGTGTGTCTGTGTGTGTATGTCAGTGAGTGTGTCTGTCAGTGTGTGTGTGTGTGTGTGTGTGTGTGTGTGTGCATGTGGGTATGTGTGCCTGTCAGTGTGTGAGTATGTATGTGTGTGTGTGTGTGTCTGTCAGTGTGTGTTTGTCAATGAGTCTGTCAGTGTTTGTGTGTGTGTGTGTGAGTATGTGTGTCTGTGAGTTTGTGTCTGTCAGTGTGTGTGTGTGTGTGTGTGTGAATGTGAGTATGTGAGTATGTGTGCCTGTCAGTGTGTGTGTGAGTATGTAAGTGTGTGTGTGTGTGTGTCTGTCAGTGTGTGTTTGTCAATGAGTCTGTCAGTGTTTGTGTGAGTATGTGTGTCTGTGAGTTTGTGTGTGTCTGTCAGTGTGTGTGTGCATGTGAGTATGTGTGCCTGTCAGTGTGTGTGAGTATGTATGTGTGTGTGTGTGTCTGTCAGTGTGTGTTTGTCAATGAGTCTGTCAGTGTTTGTGTGTCTGTCAGTGTGCATGTGTGTGTCTGTCAATGAATGAGTGTGTCAGATAAGTGAGTCTGGCTGTCAGGGAGGTCTGTGTGTAGTGTGGCCCCTGACTGTAGTGTGGCCAAGCGGAGTGTACCGTGTTACAGGAACTTCTGTTTCCTGTACCTGGCAGGACTGACAGGAAAAGCTCACTCTACCGGGATTCGCTCCGCTCAGCCACGCTACAAGAAAGGTAGGAGGCACACCAGGAAGAGGAGGGGACCACTATGGGGGTGGGTGGCGCACCACGGGACAGGGAGATGAGGGGAGAGATACCCTAAGGTACAGGAAAAGGAGGGGGGGGAGGAACACTAAGCGACAGGGAACAGAGGGGGGAGGGGAGAGGAACACTAAGGGACAGGGAAAGGAGGGGAACATTAAGGGATGGGGAGAAGGGCTGTATGTGAAAGAAACACACAGCGGGGCTTGAGAAGGAAAAAGACACAAATGCAGGGATGTATTAGCCGCGAGGCAAACAAGGCATTTGCCTTGGGCGGCATTTTCCAGGGGGCGGCAAAAAAAGCCGCCCCCAAACGCCCAGGGCAAATGTCTTGTTAGCCTTGCGGCTAACAGACATGCCGGATGGGCTGGCTGTTAGGTGCGGGCGGCAGTGGCGAGGGAGCACTTTCCCCTGAGCTCTCAGCTCAGCTCCCTCGTGCGCCGTCCGCAGAGTGAGGCTGGGAGCCGGAATATGATGTCATATTCTGGCTCCGCCTCCCAGCCTCACTCTGCGGGCTGCGCGCGAGGGAGCTGAGCAGAGAGCTCAGGGGAAAGTGCTCCCTCGCCACTGCCGCCCGCGCCTAACAGCCAGCCAAGCAGCCCGACCAGCAACACCAGAAAGAGAGAGAACCCTCCCCCCCCCAGCATTCCTAAAGGCAAGGAGGCTGGGGGGGTTGTTAAATAAATAAAAAAAAGTGAGTGTTAATGTGAGTGAGTGTGTTTGTCTGCTAGTGTGTGTCTCTTAGTGTGTGTGTCTGTCTTAGTGTGTGTCTGTTAGTGTGTGTCTGTCTGTTAGTCTGTCTCTTAGTGTCTCTCTTAGTGTTAGTGTCTGTCTCTTAGTGTTAGTGTCTGTCTCTTAGTGTCTGTCTCTTAGTGTGCGTCTGTTGGTGTGCGTCTGTCTCTGTGCGTCTGTCTCTGTGCGTCTGTCTCTGTGCGTCTGTCTCTGTGCGTCTGTCTCTGTGAGTGTGTTAGTGAGTGTGAGTGTGTTAGTGAGTGTGAGTGAATGAGTGTTTCTGTCAGTGAATGAGTGTTTCTGTCAGTGAATGAGTGTTTCTGTCAGTGAATGAGTGTGTGTGTGTGTGTATTTAGAATGTGGGGCAGGGTGGAAGGGTTGGGTGGGGGTGGCGCGTGGAAGGGTTGGTTGGGGATGGGGGGGGGGGGGGCGCCTGAGTTTTGTCCTGCCTAGGGCAGCACAAAACCAGAATACACCACTGCACAAATGGGCTGGGAGAAAAGGAGTCACACAAAGGGGCTGGGAGGAGTAAGACACACAAAATGTGGGAGGATGTAAGAGTCATACAAAGAGGAGAGATAGGAGACACACAAAGGCAAAAATAGGAGATAAAATACACTAAAGGAAGTCAGATATTTAAAAGACGGGATAAGAAACACAAAAGGGAGATTAAGAGGCACACAGGTGAAGATGTTTTTGGGGGGGCGGAAAAATGCATCTTCGCCTATGTACCCAAAATTCTTTGCACCGGCCCTGCTTAACATGTATAGCTTGGAGGAAAGACGAGATAGGGAAGATATTATAGAAACATTTAAATACATAAAGGGAATCAACACTATAAATGAGGCGAGTATATATAAAAGAAGAAAAACTACCACAACAAGAGGACATAGTCTTAAATTAGAGGGGCAAAGGTTAAAAATAATATCAGGTAGTATTACTTTACTGAGAGGGTAGTGGATGCAAGTGAATAGCATTCCAGCTGAAGTGGTAGAGGTTAACACAGTGAGTGAGTTTAACGATGCATGTGGTAGGCATAATGCTATCCTAGCTATAAAATAAGGCCAGGGACTAATAAAAGTATTTAGAAAATTGGGCAGACTAGATGGAATGAATGGTTCTTATCTGCCGTCACATTCTATGAGACAGATGACTTGAAGCTGCAGATGGGCTTATTACGTCAAGAACAAGTAGTGTTTAGGGTTATTTTCTCTCGGTCTACTCTTATAGTGCTTGGGTTTTCATGGTTATGTAAACATAACCCTGCTATCAATTGGCAAAAGATGGAAATTATCTCATGGGGGTCAGCATGCAGGGCGACTCTTCTAAATAGAGTCATACCTGTTCATACCCTTAATGTACCCACCACTGCTCCTCTGTCTACTAGTATACCTACACAATATACTGATCATAGAGAGGTGCTTGATAAAAAAAGAGGCAGAGAAGCTGCCATCCCATCGGTCATATGACTGTGCCATTGATTTGTTACCTGGCTCTATGCCTCTTAAGGGTAGAATCTATCCTCTATCTCCTCAGGAGAACAATGTGATGTCGGTACATATCCAGGAATCTCTGGCCAAAGGCTTCATTAGAAGGTCCTCGTCCCTTGCTGGGGCAGGCTTTTTTCTTTGTATCCAAGAAAGAGGCCCTGCATTGACTACAGAGGTTAAAACCACATCACAGTGAAGAATGTTTGGCTTATGTAATGTTCTGTTCATCTTCCAAGATCTTATAAATTATGTACTGAGAGATTATTTAAACAGTTTTGTCCTTGTGTATCTAGATGATATACTCATACACTCTCCAGATATTAAAACACATCATATACACGTCCAAAGGGTGTTACAAAGGCTCCTTGAAAACGGTTTAACTTGAATAATGTGTATTTGACCAGGTGAAAGTACAATTTCTGTGTTACATCATTAACTCCAAAGGGTTACAAATGGACCCTGAGAAGGTGTCACCTATTCTTGAGTTGCCCTTGCCTCAGGGTCCTAAAGCTATCCAAAGATTTATTGGCTTTGCCAATTACCATAGAAGGTTAATTCAGAACTTTTCCTTGATTATAGCCCCTATCACTGCCTTAAGAAAAACGGTGTCACCAAAGTATGGAACCATGAAGCCCTTCAGGCTTTTGAGGTTCTTAAATGTTCTTGTTCTGACTCATCCCAATCAATTCTACACATTTGTCATGGAAATAGATGCATCTGAGTTAGGAGTAGGTGCTATTCTATCCCAAAAGGAAAACCCAGAGAAAGCCTTTCATCTTTGTGTTTTACTTCTCTCGGAAACTGTCTTCAGCCGACAAAAATTAAGATATAGGCAAAAGGGAACTACTGGCAATAATACTGGCCTTGAAAGAGTGGAGGCATCTCTTCGAAGGCTCACAAACACCAGTGATGATCCTCACTGATCATAAAAACCTCTCCTACTTCAGAGATGCCAAAAGGCTAAACCCCAGACATTATGAACACACTCTCTGATAAAGAAACAGGAAACCACGACAAGGCAAAGCCCAAGAGGCTAAAAGAGCTACATACAGTGAAGGGGAAAAGTATTTCATCACCTGCTGATTTTGAACGTTTGCCCACTGACAAAGAAATTATCAGTCTATAATTTTAATGGTGGGTGTATTTTAACAGTGAGAGACAGAATAACAAAAAAAAAAAAAAAACAGAAAAACGCATGTCAAAAAAGTTATAAATTGATTTCCGTGTCAATGAGTGAAATAAGCTGCTCAGTCACTAGTAGTTTTAAATTGTAGATTATGCTAGCTTTAGTGTACCTATAATCTTAATTTTATTAATGACAGGAGGCGAGTATTTGCTTAAGTCTCTCTTTACTAGAACTCCACAGCAGCACAGAAAAAACAACCAATCAAAAAAAAGTTAGGTACTATAAAACTCCCCTCCCCATGCATCATTTCCTCTTTCAAGCTGCGACAAAACAGAATAAAAGGCAGAGAACATCATGGGGAAGAAACAAAGTCCTAGATACGATGAATATAACGATGTCCACCATCCGAGAGTAACCGTCAAACTAGATAGTGTTGATGGACTGTAAACTGAAACGAGAGAAAAACAGAATCGAACAGGTTGATTATCCAATTAAATGTACTCAGAATAAACATGTAGGTACCCAATGTAGCAACCAAAATTAACCTTAATATGTAGATATCCCAACCCTACTTATGAAAAGAAACACAGACATAATGAACAAGCGACAGGTATTGCAGGAAATATCAGAGTAATCCTAATTGGACCTTCCAAGTTCGATAATTGACAGTAGACGTATAAAAGAAAATGCCAGCCGACGAAGCATCTCAATTACGGAAAAAAGTACCATCCGCTGGTAAATCCATTGTATGTGGTTGCGACTTGTTTCCTAGCAGCCGGTCCATGAGCTGGCAAGCTGACCTATCAGCCACCTTCCTGTAGTTTTAATATCAAAGGTCAAGTTCGGACTTGGGGACGCGAGAAGAAACTGTCACCGTCTCAACTCATGATCCGTAAGGCGGTTCCTCCGATCGTGCCAGGGATATTCGGCGATGCGGTCTTGCAGGTAGATCTCCAATTTCAAGGAATGCGCCCAAGTCCACTACCAAAATCGTATTAGAAACCGAGGAGGAACTTTCGTTCCTTCCTGTCCTACCCGGTGATATGTCTCATCCGAGAATAATTTCATAATGCAGGCAAGAGCGTGGCCAAACTAGCCGTATTCTAAGTGATTCTAAGATTCCAAATGGACTGAGTAAACCTTGGACGCAGTAGAGAAAGACTCCAAAGGACGTCCATTCAGGGTTCCGAACTGAACTTGTGTGGAAGGACGGTGGTCGACTATACTGGGAATAGCGAATCCTGGAAACCTTCAAAGGAAGGGAAAAGCCAACCGGAACGCAGATTTCCATCCAGCAATGCCCTCGTCAAAGAGTGAAAGATGTCTGTAGGAGTCGGGGTACACCAGGTACCTCCGTAAAGTCTCATAGATCCCCTCGACGGTAGTTGAAAAAAGGGGGTAGCGCGAATCCAAAAACAGACGGCTCCCGTGAGGGATGAATAGAGTATAGACGAAGGGTCCTCCATCTCCGAACCATGTTCACCAGGTATGCGCTCTGATTTTATCCCAAGATCGTAAAGACCGGAGAAGTCAAGACAAACGAGGATTCCTGATTTACCATATGACCCATACGTACGGTTTTACCCTCAGACCGGGCAATAGTCCTTCCTTAATGTTGTTACCCGAGCAAGGCGGTGCCTGTTTGCTCCATGAAGGTCTCCGTATCTCCCGACATCTTGACATGGGGGAAACTTTCTGCTCAGTTTGCTAGTAATGGTCTGGATATCTAAAACAGAAAGCAAACTCTGTATTATATGGTGCCGAATATGCCAAAAACCTGCACTCTCAAAATACCGAAAGGACCATCCGTTAGTGTACCATCTCCAGGAGTGTGTGTAAATAAATGGGAGACTCCCCCCGTTATAACTCTGAGTATTTCTCGCGTGTTTTACAGCAGCCCGGATCCAGTAGATCCATCACGGGAGATAGAATAGAGGGATCTAGTCCAAACATGTAATACTTGCATGACCAGGCAGTCCTCTAGGACGAAGCCAGTAGCGTGGATGGCAGCTCTAATTGAATTCCAGAGGGACGCCCCTCTATGTAGTCATCAATGTCTTGCACAGGCACAAGCCTGTGTGATGAACAAATGGCCGGTACTGTAGAGCGTCGAGTGCATGAAAGAGCCGCGCTCTGTACTACTGTGATCGCATACCGTGAGAGCGTCCGGGTGCTAGCCTGAGCGGGCCGCACCCATTAGTAACCAACAGCAGAGTCTACATCCGAGACCGGTTCTCTCTATGAGAATGGGTCCACCCAACTTGTACTTTGTTTCCAGCCCAGTATCTGGTTGATGACGAGTGAGGGACTGCGCCCTCTAATAACAAATCAGTATCCGGTTCCGTATGAGAGGATTCGCCCACTGCTCCTGAAAATAAATATACTCGGATCGAGGTGATGGAGGGCCGCACCCTCCTGTGGTGCAAACTAAAGTCCCTAGAGATTCAGGGTGACCAAAACCGTAGGGCGCACCAATTACAAATGTCAGCATAAGGCTGAGGGCAATCTGGGAAACAAGGAATGGAAAACTATCAACCGACTATCCGGATCCCGTGCGCGCGCGGGGTCCTGGTAGGCTGTTGGTAGTCCGAGGAAAGCTGGAGACGTTCTCCGCAATCCACGAGTGCCCGGGAGGTCGGAGGAGACCAAGTCAGGCCTCACGACGACCCGAGCGAATAGGAAAAGGAAGTCATGAAAAAAACAAAACAAAACAAAAAAGCAACAATAAACGAAGATAAGAGAAAATACACCCATTCTATCTCGGATAGAATGTAAACAGCAGGCCGGAAGGTAAGAAAAGTAAATCCCACTGGACAGGGCCAGGAGCTAACCTAACGCAGGAAAAAACTACCGAACCTATAGGGACTCCGGGAGGCATATACAGAGTAGATGGTAAAGACAAGGGAAAAACACAGCTTTCTCCTGAAGGAGTCTGAATACCGGTCCCTGCCGGTGCGAAGTTCTCCTTGGAGACATGCAGTCGCCGGTTTGGAGTAAACCGTGGATGTGTCCGGGGTCTTCATAAGAAACTTTGCCCTTCAGGCATGAGGTTTAGGGCCTTCACCCTTCCCGCCATATTCAGATGGCCGTATACTGGTGTCCTCTCGAACACTATGGCAATGGTGTTTGCCCGGACACCTGCCTATCTCCATGTCACTGGTGTGCACTGGGTTTTCCTCAGTGATATTACCCCAGGCCTGCGGCCAAAAGGGGTTCGGTACCAATAGCGTAGGCCCGTCCTTAGGGCATAGTCTCAGCAGGTCAAACGAATGGACACAGAAAGGTTAGCCAAGCAAATAGTCACAGGCATAGCCGGCCATCCAAGTAGGCACCGACATAGCAGGCTATCCAATGGGGCACAGACATAGCAGGCCATTTTATTGGGCACAGGTATTGCAGGCCAATCTTATGGGCCAGACCTAGCAGGCCAATCTTATGGGCACAGACATAGCAGGCCAATCTTATGGGCACAGACATAGCAGGCCAATCTTATGGGCACAGACATAGCAGGCCAATCTTATGGGCACAGACATAGCAGGCCAATCTTATGGGCACAGACATAGCAGGCCAATCTTATGGGCACAGACACAGCAGGCCAATCTTATGGGCACAGACACAGCAGGCCAATCTTATGGGCACAGACATAGCAGGCCAATCTTATGGGCACAGACACAGCAGGCCAATCTTATGGGCACAGACACAGTAGGCCAATCTTATGGGCACAGACACAGCAGGCCAATCTTATGGGCACAGACACAGCAGGCCAATCTTATGGGCACAGACATAGCAGGCCGTTCTTATGGGCACAGACATAGCAGGCCAATCAATGGGGCACAGACATAGCAGGGCATACCCCGGTGTTGTATTCCGACAATAGCAGGGGGTCAATCTGTGTAGAGCCCCCTATATGTGTAATGAAAACCAGGGAACCTAGGGTGAAATAACTCCAATATGCAAACCCCCCTAGGCAGAGGTAATGTGTCTACAGATATACAGGAAACTGTTAGACCTTAATGCTTGTGGCCAAAAATAAGGATATCCTGTTGCAGGAAAACTCAGAAGTACAGGGTGTATTGCCTACAGGCTGATCTCCAGCCCTTGAAGAAATATAGAAGTAAAAATATATAGTATATATGTTTGATCACATAATTGCTATATGTCTCTATATGGATATGCACCCTGAGCAGGGTGGGAGGTGGTCCTCCCAGACTGCCAGCGAATTAGGTTGGGGTCTGAATACACCCTGCCTATAGATGGGGGAGGAAAAAGCCCCTCCACAGACCTCCACCAAGAACGGTACTGGCGGGGAAGGAGCTGCGCGTGGGCACACCCCCCGCCCCCCCGCACACACGCGGTCCGCGGGCGGAGGCGGCCGCAGTGAAGCCTCTACGTGGAGGAAACGATCCGACCACCGGGTACTCGCGCTCACTCGCGAGTACCCCTGTGACCGCGTAGAACACACAGGACCCACGTGGTCCGCAGCGGAGACGGCTGTCGCGAAGCAGCCATGTGGGAAAGAAGATCCGGTCGCCGGGTACTCGTGCTCACTCGCGAGTACCCCTGCAACCGGGTAAAACACACGGGACCCATGGGGCGGGGGGGGGGGGGGTGGACGGCTGCAGCGAAGCGGCCACGTGGGAAAGAAGATCCGGCCGCCGGGTGGTCGTGCTCACTCGCGAGCATACCGGCAGCTGGAAAAAACACACTGGGCTGGCAGAGATTAACTCCGCGGTCCCAGATCTCGGGGGACAGAGGAGGCAAATGCTTTGGAGGTAGAAGCAGCGATGATCCGAAGTACAGACACCGAAGAAAAATCCCACAAGGCCTATAACCTACTGCATTTACAGGAAAAAAATCCCATAAGCACAAAACACACTGCATTATAAAAAATAAAATGCCACAAGGCCTATAACCTACTGCATTTACAGGAAAAAATCCCATAAGCACAAAACACACTGCATTATAAAAATAAAATGCCACAAGGCCTATAACCTACTGCATTTACAGGAAAAAATCCCATAAGCACAAAACACACTGCATTATAAAAAATAAAATGCCACAAGGCCTATAACCTACTGCATTTACAGGAAAAAATCCCATAAGCACAAAACACACTGCATTATAAAAAATAAAATGCCACAAAGCCTATAACCTACTGCATTTACAGGAAAAAATCCCATAAGCACAAAACACACTGCATTATAAAAAATAAAATGCCACAAGGCCTATAACCTACTGCATTTACAGGAAAAAATCCCATAAGCACAAAACACACTGCATTATAAAAAATAAAATGCCACAAGGCCTATAACCTACTGCATTTACAGGTAAAAATCCCATAAGCACAAAACACACTGCATTATAAAAAATAAAATGCCACAAGGATAAAACACTGTATATAAAAATAAAATGCCATAAGGATAAAACATACTGCATTATAAAGATAAAATGCCATAAGGATAAAACCTACTGTATATAAAAATAAAATGCCACAAGGATAAAACACTGTATATAAAAATAAAATGCCATAAGGATAAAACATACTGCATTATAAAAATAAAATGCCATAAGGATAAAACCTACTGTATATAAAAATAAAATGCCATAAGGATAAAACCTACTGTATATAAAAATAAAATGCCATAAGGATAAAAACCTACTGTATATAAAAATAAAATTACATAAGGATAAAAACCTACTGTATATAAAAATAAAAGGCCAGAAGGATAAAACATACTGCATTATAAAATAAAATGCCATAAGGATAAAACATACTGCATTATAAACATAGAATGCCATAAGGATAAAAATATTGCATTTACATGAATACAATCCCACATGGATAGAACATACTGCATAATAAGAATAGAATCCCACAAGGATATAACATACTGCATATAAGAATAAAATCCCCTAAGGATTACAACAATACTGCATTTATAAGGCTAAAAGACTGAATATAAGCAATAAAAACCCAAAGCCACCCACTATAAGCAGGAGGCAGTGGTACTCTGACCTGTACTGACTGCAGAGCAGCAAAGAAAGAGGAAATGATGCATGGGGAGGGGAGTTTTATAGTACCTAACTTTTTTCTGATTGGTTGTTTTTTCTGTGCTGCTGTGGAGTTCTAGTAAAGAGAGACTTAAGCAAATACGAAGCCTCCTGTCATGTTATAAAATTATGTTTAGGCGTAAGGCCCCTACTCGCAGCATGCCTATGGGGGTCATAGTTTTTAATGCAGGGGGGGATAGGAATTGTTAATATTTATTACAAGGAGGGAGCTGATAGCGCTTCTAGCTCCCTCCTTGCTTTTTTTTTTGCGCATGCACAGTGTTCTTTTCATCCTATTCATCCTATTACCGAATTCCGCATCCAGTCCGCATCCAGCAAAAAAAGGAAAAATCCAAATCCCCTGCCTCTGGCTGGGAAATCGGATTTTTCAACTTACCCCTCAGCCTGCAGTCAGTGAGGTCGGCCGGCCTCTCCTGATGTCAGGAGGATGGGGCGTGACTTTTACTGCTCTTCTCCCAGACCGCTCCTCCATATATCATCAGGAGCGCAGGCCGAGTCCACTGACTGTTCATCATCCCTGTTTCCCTTCCTCAACCCCTGTCCCTTTGCTCAGCCCTGTCCCTTTGCTCAGCCCTGTCCACTTCCTCAGCCCTGTCCCCCTTCTTCAGCCCCTGTCCCCCTTCTTCAGCCCCTGTCCCCCTTACTCAGCCCCTGTCCCCTTACTAAGCCCCTGTCCCCTTACTCAGCCCCTGTCCCCCCCCTCAGCTCCTGTCCCCCCCTCAGCTCCTGTCCCCCCTCAGCTCCTGTCTCCCCCTCAGCTCCTGTCTCCCCCTCTCAGCTCCTGTCTCCCCCTCAGCTCCTGTCTCCCCCTCTCAGCTCCTCCCCCCTCTCAGCTCCTGTCCCACCCCCTCAGCTCCTGTCTACCTTCCTCAGCCCCATGCCACCCCCACCACAGCCCCCATAACATCCCCACTACAGCTCCTCTCCCCCAATTGCAACCCATATCACGCACACCACAGCCCCTTTCCCAAATTGTATCAACCTACTTCAGCCCCTTTCCCCCCACTACATTTCCTAAACCCCCAATTACAGCTCATACCCCCACTACAGCCCTTACCCCCCTACTACAGCCCTGTCCCCCTACTCAGTCCCTGTCTACTGGCTTTCTAAAGTGTAAAGTTTGTGTGTTTGTGTGTGTATGAGTATGTCTGTGTGTGTCAGTATGTCTCTGTGTGTGTGCCAGTATGTCTGTCTATGTGTGTGCAAGTATGTATCTGTGTGTGTGCCAGTTTGTGTGTGTGTGTGTCAGCCAGTATGCCTGTGTGTGTGTGTGTGTGTGTGCGTGTCAGTATGTTTGTCTGTGTGAGTCAGTGTGGCGAAACCAACCTCGCCACTGTACACTGGAGAAGCCTGGTTGCTCGCCTGCTCCCGTTAGACTATGGCCCTGCAGTTCAAACCTTTATTTTCCCTGCAGAAAGGCTTATTCGTAACTTTCTGCCGGGGTGTTTGGTAGATTCAATCTACCGAACAAAGTACCGATCTAAGGACCACCAGGGAACTGGAGTGTGCCGTCAAATGACCACCCAGCAGCTGCGGTTAACCGCAGCTTAATTGACGAACGCTGGGTGGCCTTTGTTCATCGAACGAACACGTGGCAGCGGCCATCTTAAACTCCCGAACAGCGGTGTTTTGCCGTCGAGTGTCTGGAACTAAAATCGGACACTCGACTAGGCAAACACCGCTGAGACCTCCAGACTTCCGTGGATTCGTGCCGCAACTACCGAACGAGCCGCCGTTCAGTAGAAAGACTAATGTTCACATGGGGAGTCTAACGAACACAAGGAAACCCACGGATGGCAAGCCGTTCGGGAATTTTTAGTACGTTAACAGAGACCGACCGGAAGGCCAAACCTCATGGAACTATTTTCGGTCACTTTGCCTGTGCGGTCGGTCAAAACTTTAAACCTCCATATCTCCCGAACCCCTAGTCTGATCCGGGTGATTTTTGAGTATGTTGCTCACCCAGATCAGGGCTTTAGAAGTGAACTCTAGGTGTTTGGGTACATCCAGAAAGTGGGTAAGTAATGTACATGATTAAGGGGATTATGTGTCATGCTGAGGGGAGGAGATGTGTGGGAGGTAATTCATGTGTGATTGGTGCATCGGGTAATGACTGTAAATCCCTCCCTTGCATGGGAGAATCATTTATAAGCCGGTTGTGTTAGTAAACGTGGTTGTTCCTGCTTAACCCTGTAAGTGAAGTGTCGTCTCATTCTTGGGGGGAATTTGACTGTATGCCGATTTCCAGGAGTGTAAGCTGTTCGTAGGGCTTTTCCTGTTCGGCTGCTTCCAGGGTTCGTGTGTTTCCTGTTCGGGAGTTGGGGGATTCGTGCAGTTTGGAGTTCGGGAGATTGGTGATTGCAGTAGCTGCTTGTCTATCCGAAAGGGGAACCTAAACGGTTTTTATCCTCTTGTGAGCTAAACGGTCCGTTACAGTCAGTATGCCTGAAACAGTCTGTCTGTGTGTGTGTGTCTGTCAGTGAGTGTATGCATGTGTCTGTCAGTGAGTGTGTGTTTGTTAGTGTGTGTCAAATCAGCAAGTGTGATGTGCCTGTCAGTGAGTGTGTGTTTGTTAATGTGTGTCAAATCAGCAAGTGTGATGTGCCTGTCAGTGAGTGTGTGTCTGTTTAGATGACTGCCTCCCCTTTCAATCACATGGGAAAGGTATTTTTACTCTCCTCTTGGTGCAATGTGCCACACTGAAGTGATTATGGTGCTTTGAATAAACCTTTAATAAAACTATACAGGAAATTCGATTACCAGTGATCAACTTATTTTTGATAGTATAATCCAGACTGACGTGTCTGCTACCAAATCTCAGTTTAGAATATTTGAAGATGGACACCCAGGATTGAGCCACCCAAATCAGAGAATGCTTTGTTTCTTGTAAATAATGTTTTAAGCACTGTTTTGTAGAAATATTTCTTATGTATAAATTTGAATTATGACTTTTACACAATTAACTTTTAATCATTTAATTATTTTCAGGTTATCGTGGGGTTTACTGTACGCCATTTATGTCTTAATCATTGCGAACCTGATGGAAATGGTTGCTACATTTTGCGTTTTTGTGGAGAGTTCACATGGGGTCATCCTACTCCTCTTTTTCCTTTATGGGATATCACAGGTATGTCTTAAAACGAGGCATTATATGTGCAGATTCTACCTTTTAATTAATCCTATTTCCTGAGGCTGTTTCTGGAATCACTGCTGGTTTGGATTCATGATCATGCCCTCGTTGGGTGATAGGTGGTAGACTGTCATTCTTTTGGTGGCTATATAAGACGATCTTTATGCCCAGCTAGGCTCTTCTTGTTTATATATAATATACACCAAACATAGCAGTCTTCGGAACTCCAGGTGTTGTAGACTACATCTCCCCTGATGCTTTGCCAGCATTATGGCTGTGAACACACTATGCGAAATGTAGTCCACTAAACCTGGAGTGCAGAAGTTTCATACACTTTTCCAAAAACAACCCAAATATGAGGAAAGAGAACCTTATTACCAAACCTGACTGAGAGACTGACTTATCCCCACAAGTCCTGAGATATCCAGGGTTAGAACAATCCTTTCACCCACCACAGTTTGAAGACTTTTGACAATCGTAGAGAAGACAAAATGCAACGTTGTACATTGAGAACTAAAAGAAGATTAATAGTTAGTTCCCACTCAGATCTCAAAGAAGTTTCAGCTTACCTTCTCCACTATGAGCATAGAGGAATCCTTTACATCTATATGGGCAGTACAGAAATTAAATGCCAGGCAATTCGCACCTGTGCGCACAGTGAGCAAGGAACCACAACTGAATGACTTGTTTAGAAACAAACCAGACCCAATGTAAGACAACACCATGAATGAACAAAGCTTAGTCGCTTTTTTGGTCTTAGTTTTTGGATTGACATATATTCCTAACCTGTATCCATTCACTGCTTCTAACAAGCTCTTCCTGTACAGGGCCGGACTGGGAACTAAAAGCAGCCCTGGAAAAAAATATTTACCAGCCCCATAATGCGTCGCGCCAGCATAGCGTGCAGATACAGCGTTAGAAAAGATCATTTAAGATTAAAAATTATTACTCCAACGTGAAAAAAAGCACATATAGGCTTTTTTAAGCAGACGTGTCTTTGCATATAACCAATGTTTCAGTCCAACTACCATGACATATTAAGGAAAGCTTGGTAATGGGACTGAAATGGTGAATGTATGTAGGGCACAACTGTAAAAAATTACGTTATCTTGTTTATTTTGAGGTCCTGTGGGTGCACTCTTCACTTTAAATATGTTATTGTGCTGGAGTATGTACCTAGCAACAAGACTGGGCCAATATCTGCTTATTACATATTGTACATATCAATGACATTTCTCTGTGTATTACGGATATATATATGTACATTAATACATGTGTAAATATAATAGGCATAATTCTATATATATAACTAATACACACATAAATATACATGATATATATACACACACACACACACCAGTGGCGGATCCAGAGCCTGACATTGGGAGGGGCACTTATAGATTTAAAGAAATAATCCATGCACAATAACCACTACTGCTCTGTGTAGTGGTTATGGTGCCAGGAGTGCCGGGACCCGCTCCCAGAGTAAGTAGTCAAACCGTTTAAGAACAGTTTGACAACTTACCTGGGGTCTGCTGTGATATGGGGCTGTAGTAGGGTATAGGAGCAGTGGTGCAATGTGTGAGGGGTGCAGTTTGTGTGAAAGGTTTGGTGTGTGGGGCTGTGTGTGTGGGGGGGTCTGGGTGTGTGTATGGGGCTAGAGGTCGCAGTGGTGAGAGTGAACTCTAGCCCGTAGCTCCAGCGCTAGAGTTAACTCTCGCGAGAGCTGGAGCGTTACCACTGTAACCGCGGCAACGTTCTGTACTCGCGCAAGAAGGACCCGGAGGAGCTGCAGGCTGAGCTCCCGGGTCCTCTCTTCCTCCCTCCCCTGCTGGCTGCCTGCATGGTGCCTCCAGAACAGGGAGGGATATCTCTGATCTCCCCTCCGGTTCGTGAAGGCACATGGTGCTTGGACAGTGCCAGCCTTGCATTGGCCAGCAGGGGAGAGCATCTGGGGGGGAAAGGGCAATTGCCCGTTGCCCCCCCTGGATCCACCAGTCATATATATATATATATATATATTTCTTTCTCCCCCTCACTGCTCCTCTGTGTCCATGTCACCCCTCTCCTTCCCAGTCACTCTCTTCCCCCTCTGCCTCTTTCTCCCCCTCCCCTTGTGTATCTCTCTTCCCCTCTGTCTCTTTTCCCCCCTTTTCCCTGTCTCTCTCTACCATCTCTCTATCCCCCTCTTTCTCCCCTTGTGTCTCACTCTCCCTCCCTTTGTGTATCTCTCTCTTCCCCTCTGTCTCTTTTTCCCCCTTCTCCCTGTCTCTCTCTCCCTCTCTACTATCTCTCTATCCCCCTCTTTCTCCCCTTGTGTCTCACTCTCCCTCCCCCTCTGTCTCTCTCTATTCTCCCACTGTCTCTTTCTTCCCTATCTCGGTTTTATTTCCCCCCCTCCCCTTGTGTCTCTATATTCCCCCCTTGTGTCTCTATATTCCCCCCCCTTTTGTGTCTCTATATCCCCCCTTTTGTGTCTCTATATTATCCCCCCTTTTTTGTCTCTATATTTCCCCCCCTTTTTTGTCTCTATATTCCCCCCCCTTTTGTGTCTCTATATTATCCCCCCCTTTTGTGTCTCTATATTATCCCCCCTTTTGTGTCTCTATATTATCCCCCCCTTTTTTGTCTCTATATTATCCCCCCCCTTTGTGTCTCTATATCCCCCCTTTTTTGTCTCTATATTATCCCCCCCTTTTTTGTCTCTATATTATCCCCCCTTTTGTGTCTCTATATTCCCCCCCCCTTTTGTGTCTCTATATTCCCCCCCCTTTTGTGTCTCTATATTCCCCCCCTTTTGTGTCTCTATATTATCCCCCCTTTTGTGTCTCTATATTATCCCCCCTTTTGTGTCTCTATAGTCCCCACTTTTGTGTCTCTATATTATCCCCCCTTTTGTGTGTCTATATTATGCCCCCCTTTTTTGTCTCTATATTATACCCCCTTTTTTGTCTCTATATTATCCCCCCCTTTTGTCTCTATATTATCCCCCCCTTTTTTGTCTCTATATTATCCCCCCTGTTTTGTCTTTATATTATCCCCCCTTTTTTGTCTCAATATTATCCCCCCTTTTTTGTCTCTATATTATCCCCCCCTTTTGTGTCTCTATATTCCCCCCTTTTTTGTCTCTATATTATCCCCCCTGTTTTGTCTTTATATTATCCCCCCTTTTTTGTCTCTATATTATCCCCCCTTTTGTCTCTATATTATCCCCCCCCTTTTGTGTCTCTATATTCCCCCCTTTTTTGTCTCTATATTATCCCCCCCTTTTGTCTCTATATTATCCCCCCCTTTTGTCTCTATATTATCCCCCCCCCTTTTGTCTCTATATTATCCCCCCCCTTTTGTCTCTATATTATCCCCCCCCCTTTTGTCTCTATATTATCCCCCCCCCCTTTTGTCTCTATATTATCCCCCCCCCCCTTTTGTCTCTATATTATCCCCCCCCCCCCTTTTGTCTCTATATTATCCCCCCCCCCCCTTTTGTCTCTATATTATCCCCCCCCCCTCTTTTGTCTCTATATTATCCCCCCCCCCCCTCTTTTGTCTCTATATTATCCCCCCCCCCCCTTTTGTCTCTATATTATCCCCCCCCCCCCTTTTGTCTCTATATTATCCCCCCCCCCCCCTTTTGTCTCTATATTATCCCCCATCCCCTCCTCTCCTCCATTTACCTGAGAGGAGTCAGAGGGGGCCGGCCGCTTTCCACGCTGGTGCCGCCGGGCACTTCTAATGCTGAGGACGGAAGGAGGAGGAGGAGGAGGGAGGAGCATGTCTCTGTACCATGCTCCCTCGCGGTTCCCACAATTCACAGCACAGGAACCGCGAGGGAGCATGGTACAGAGACATGCTCCTCCCTCCTCCTCCTCCTCCTTCCGTCCTCAGCATTAGAAGTGCCGCCGGACCGGCGAGGCTGCCACCCGGCCCGGCGGCACCAGCGTGGAAAGCGGCCGGCCCCCTCTGAGTGTGCCACCGGACCGGCCACCCGGTGGCACATACCTCTGCAGCCCCCAGGTGCCGCGGCCCACCGGGAAATTTCCCGGTATCCCGGTGGGCCAGTCCGGCCCTGTTCCTGTATACTGTGCATGACCACCCATAATGAGTCCATGGGTTCCCTCTGCTCTAGAGAGAATGAACTGTGTATATGCAAAGTCAAAGAATAAAAACCTATGTACTGAGCGGGACTAATCATTATCTATCTTCTCTCAGGTATGCTTTACCTTTATGTTGAGTGCCCTCTGCAGGAATCCAAGGGTAACAGCCATCGTAGGATTTTTTACCGTTCTGGTTCTTTCGTTACTGAGCACACTGCTATTGATGGGCAATGTCCCCAAAATTGTGGAAGTCCTTCTGAGTATCTTTCCTCCTTTCTCCTTCGCTGTTGGACTTGCAGAGGTACATTTTGTATTGTTATATTTATCGAAAGGTTTATTTTATGGCAAGTCACAATCTGTTCATCCGTTGGAGGTTCTACTAACAGAACTGAAAAGCTGAATCTTTTTCCAGCATTGATGTTTAATTATTAAACTGTGAGCCGTAGTGATTTGACCATTTCCACTGTATAGGCTAAAGTATCTGAGTTGGAAAAAATTCAAACCAAGCGTATGTTTGTGTTTTACTGCATGTGTCTGTATCTTGAGGAGTAATTTCTCCCTATTTATTGTTATGGAGGATAACCTTTTATTTCTGCTTTCAGAGTGTCCACATGGAGGACAATTTTCAAGGTGTCTATTTCTATGACCTAATGGGCGATTCCCAGCATGTCCTCTCCAGTGTAATCTATCTCATCCTGGACTCTGTATTTTACATGATCCTGACTGTTTACTTTGATAAAGTTCTAGCAGGTAATTGAAGTGAAGGAATGCTTGCTTTTCTTCCTTGACCCTGTGTAGATAAAGTATACGACTGTATACTAACCATAGCAGCAGGTTCCTGTCTGAACTGTGGATATATAGAGTTACACACACACACATGGCAGCTGCTGTGTGTTTAACCTAAAAAACAGAGAATATTATTTTTGAAAAAAGAATGTGTCATATTAAATTAATTAAAGAAGAGCATATGTGAAAAATATGTGTGCAAAAGAATTACCCACATGCAGAGCCAATACCAGTTTCTGTAATAGATGTTCAGAGTGCCTGTTCTAGAGTAGAACGTTAGGGTAGTCTAGAACTGCCTTCTAGAGATGCCTATAGAGATGAAAACTGGTGGTTGACTGTGCAGTATGACTGGCTCATATATTAATAAACCGCAGATGATGATAAAAAAAAAAAAAAAAAACTGTTACTAAAATTATTGAGGAGTAAATTCAAAACTGGAAGTGTTTTATATGGATAACCCCAGCTGAAACAATCTTTGTGTAAATATTCTCATGTCTTTTTAAGTATACCAGTGAGAACAAAAATATACAAAAAAAAAAGCATAATCCAATTTAAAATAAAAACAAACAATTCCATAGCGGCGTGGGCCCTAACCGATCTATTTTATCCAGATATGTGAGCTTCTCAGCCTCTCTCGGTGTGAAATGAGTGAGTACATTTTTACCAAGTATTAATAAAGCTTTAAAATGCATAGCTGGTCATAGGTGACTGTTTTAAGGTTGTCTTTCCATGTTTATCCTTAAATCTAATCAGAAGCTCAGACACTGTGTATAAAGTGAGGCAATCACCATGGAAACCATTGGAATTTTTTTTTCTGATTGCGCCTGTTTATTTGTATGCTTACAAAATATATTCCTTATTTTGTTTTTCTTCTACCTTTAGATAAAAACGGGATGAAACATGAGCCTTTTTTCTTTCTTAAGTCTTCGTACTGGTCGAGGGAGAAGAGGGTTCCAATGAAGTCTGAAAATGAGGGGAATGGAGAAAGCACTCAAGGAGATTATGTTGAAAGAATTCCACAAGAATTAAGTGGAAAAAATGTCATCCGGTAATTTATTAGAAGCACGTAACTAGTATTAAAGAGACTGTCGCCATATTTTGCAAAATCCCCAAAGGTGACGTTCCTTGCTTGGGCTGTGGTGGCACGAGGGTGCAGTGGTTTACTTAAAGTCATCTCCCACCAGTGCCACTTTTTTAAGCTCCCGGTAGAATCCATGTCTCAAGAGTACCACTGATGTCTATGGAAATCTTGCAGGATCCTCCTTAGATCAGGTCTCCTAATGAGGGATACAATTCTTGATACTGACAGACTACTTTGCCTTATGATATCTTCTTGCTGTGTTTGAATTTCACTGAAATTTCAGCACAGTCGGCACAATTGTAGTACAAAGATCAGATTTTTATGAAATACTCGAAAATTATTTTTGGGGGACATAGCCACTTTCCTTGGGAGGGTTTTATCATTCAGAATGTAACAACTTGCCTTAATCTTCAGAATGAACAAGTTGAGGAAAGTCTACAGCAACCAAGAGAAAAAGGTGGAAGCTCTCAGAGGTGAGATGTTCTTCATTGTTTTCACAGAAGGTATCTCTATTACAGTGAGTTGCCTGTGAGATGGGTTTTGTAGGCATGTCCTGTGTGCTCTGTTTGTAAACTCCATTCAAATGTGGTGCATTAAAGGTAATTTTTGATCTAGAGTACAATGCTTACAGAATGTAATTTTTCTAAAAACACAGTTTGGAAGGATTTGGGGTTTTTATGTGGGTTTAGAGGTAAAACAATTGATAAACTGAGTTATGGTCGGTGTTATAATGCTGGATGTTTTAATTCCAGATCTAGATTTGGATGTCTATGAGGGACAAATTACAGCTCTGCTTGGCCACAGTGGGGCAGGAAAAACCACGTTACTCAACATACTAGGTGGAATGTGCAAAGTATCTAGTGGTAAGAGTTACTTTCTGAATAATTATATTTATTGTGTCTTAGACACGTGTTAGAAATTATGTCATGTCTCAATTTGTGGAAATTCTGCCTGAATCACACTGATGAATTCACAATATTTCTAATAGTTACTTCTGCTAAAGGGAAATTCTAAGTTCCAAAACCATCTCAATTAGGTGGTTTTGGTGAATATACCCTGCCTGTTTTCTCTGGCAATATAAGACTAGAGGCACTTCCTCATGAAGCCCTTTCAGAAATCAAAAGTGTTTATGTCGGTGCTTTTCTGTTGTTCACTGCTGTGGAGCTCTGAATCGTGGCCTAGCGTGGACCCAACCAGGAGTGGCGGTCGACCTCCTCAGCACAATTCCCCTAGTTGTACAGTGGGTGAGTCCTGTATTCCCTCCTTTGGACTAGTGGGGGTTATCCCGGTCTTCACCACTACAGTACCTGATACTCACCTATAATCTGGGCATATCCACATCTTACAGTGGTGCACGGTTACTCCAGCCTCAAGATGGCATGCAGCACTTCAGATACCGGTGACAGATTCACTGCAGAGGTTGAGGGAGACCTTTCTTAGAGCATTCGACTATATATGCACACAGTTTTGGCTCTTTATTAGTGATGTCCAGAACTATTCGCTGGCGAATAGTTTCCGGCGAACATAGCATGTTCGCGTTCGCCACCGCGGGCGAACACATGCAATGTTCGGTCCGCCCCCTATTCGTCATCATTGCGTAAACTTTGACCCCGTACCTCACAGTCTGCAGACACATTACAGCCAATCAGCAGCATACTCTCCCTAGCAGACCCTCCCACCTACTGGACGGACAGCATACAATTTAGATTCATTCGGAAGCTGCAATCATTTTTTTTTTTTTTTTTATAATTTTTTTTTATTATAAATACAAAACATTGTTATATAGGGGAATATTCACTAAATGCCAAACATTGTTATATAGGGGAATATTCACTAAATGCAAAACATTGTTATATAGGGGAATATTCACTAAATGCCAAACATTGTTATATAGGGGAATATTCACTAAATGCCAAACATTGTTATATAGGGGAATATTCACTAAAAGCAAAACATTGTTATATAGGGGAATATTCACTGAATGCCAAACATTGTTATACAGGGGAATATTCACTAAATGCCAAACATTGTTATATAGGGGAATATTCACTAAATGCCAAACATTGTTATCTAGGGGAATATAACAATGTTTGTCATTTAGTGAATATTCTCCTATATAACAATGTTTGGTATTTAGTGAATATTCCCCTGTATAACAATGTTTGGCATTTAGTGAAAATTCCCCTATATAACAATGTTTTGCATTTAGTGAATATTCCCCTATATAACAATGTTTGGCATTTAGTGAATATTCCCCTATATAACAATGTTTGGCATTTAGTGAATATTCCCCTATATTCACTAAATGCAAAACATTGTTATATAGGGGAATATTCACTAAATGCAAAACATTGTTATACAGGGGAATATTCACTATATACCAAACATTGTTATATAGGGGAATACAAATAATGAGGGGGGGACCTACTGTCCCCCCCCCTCCGGCCCCCACCCCTGAGCGGTGGGTGGGGGCCCTAAAAAAAACAATAAGGGGGGAACCTACTGTCCCCCCCGGCCCCAACCCCTGAGCGGTGGGTGGGGGCCATAAATCACAATGGGGGGACCTACTGTCCTCCCCCCGCCCCCACCCATGAGCATTGGGTGGGGGCCATAAAAATAATGAGGTGGGGACCTACTGTCCTCCCCCCCAGCCCCTATCCCTGCGCGGTGGGTGGGGGCCATACAAATAATGAGGGGGGGACCTACTGTCCTCCCCCCCGGCCCCCACCCCTGTGTGGTGGGTTGGGGCCATAAATCACAATGGGGGACACCTACTGTCCCCCCCTGGCCCCCACCCCTGAGCGGTGGGTGGGGCCCCTAAAAAAAACAATAAGGGGGGACCTACTGTCCCCCCCCCTGGCCCCCACTAATGAGCGGTGGGTGGCGGCCCTAAAAAAAACAATAAGGGGGGGACCTACTGCCTCCCCCAGCCCCCACCCCTGAGCAGTGGGTGGGGGCCCTAAATACTAATAAGGGGGGGGACCTAATGTCCTCCCCCCTGGCCCCCACCCCCTGAGCGGCCAGTGGGGGCCCTAAATACAAATGGGGGGGACCCTAGTCACCCCCTCCCCCCAAAAAAAATTATCCCCCTACCTACCCCCCTCACCCTAAAAATAATGAGGGTGGGACCTTTAACTAAGAACCTGTAAAAAAAATTAGAAAAAAACAACTTACCATTCGATGTTTTCTTTCTTCTAAAATCTTCTTTTTTCGGCCCCAAAAAAGGCCAAATAAAAAAGCATAATAACTGACGCAATTAAAAAAAAAATCCATCTTCACCCATGGAGGGCTCCGCGTAGACTGAGCTCTGCAGGGCGGGGAAGGCTTATAAAGCCTTGCCACGCCCTGCAATTAGGCTAAGAACACTCTGATTGGCTGGTTTAAGCCAATCAGAGTGCTCTTTGTCATTTTACACAGCGTGGGAAAATTCCAAAGAACTTTCCCACGCTGTGTAAAATGACACAGAGCACTGGGATTGGATGACTTGAAATCCATCCAATCACAGTGCTCTGTGTCATTTTACATAGCGTGGGAAAGTTCTTTGGAATTTTTCCACGCTGTGTAAAATGACAAAGAGCACTCTGATTGGTGGGCTTGAAATCCATTCAATCACAGTGTTCTGTGTCATTTTACACATTCTGCGCGGAGCCCTCCATGGGTGAAGATGGATTTTTTTTTTTTTTTTAATTGCGTCGGTTATTATGGTTTTTTATTTAGCCTTTTTTGGGGCTGAAAAATGAAGATTTTAGAAGAAAGAAAACATCGAATGGTAAGTTGTTTTTTTCTAATTTTTTTTACAGGTTCTTAGTTAAAGGTCCCCCCCTCATTATTTTAAGGGTGAGGGGGGTAGGTAGGGGGACAATTTTTTTGGGGGGGGAGGGGGTGACTAGGGTCCCCCCCATTTGTATTTAGGACCCCCACCCGCCGCTCAGGGGTGGGGGCCAGGGGGGAGGACATTAGGTCCCCCCCCTTATTAGTATTTAGGGCCCCCACCCACCGTTCAGGGGTGGGGGCCAGGGGGGGAAAGTAGGTCCCCCCTTATTGTTTTTTTTGGGCCCCCACCCACCACTCAGGGGTGGGGGCCGGGGGGAACAGTAGGTCCCCCCTTATTGTTTTTTTTAGGGCCCCCACCCGCCGCACAGGGGTGGGGGCCGGAGAGGGGGAGGACAGTAGGTCCCCCCCTCATTATCTTTATGGCCCCCACCCGCCGCCCAGGGGTGGGGGCCAGGGGGGGGAGGACAGTAGGTCTCCCCCCCTCATTATCATTATGGCCCCCACCCGCCGCCCAGGGGTGGGGGCCGGAGAGGGGGAGGACAGTAGGTCCCCCCCTCATTATCTTTATTGCCCCCACCCGCCGCCCAGGGGTGGGGGCCGGAGAGGGGGAGGACAGTAGGCCCCCCCTCATTATCTTTATGGCCCCCACCCGCCGCACAGGGGTGGGGGCCTGGGGGGGGAGGACAGTAGATCCCCCCCCCTCATTATCTTTATGGCCCCCACCCGCCGCCCAGGGGTGGGGGCCGGGGGGATGGAAGGAGAGTAGGTCTCCTCCCCCCCTTCAATCACTATTGTGGCCAGAAAGAGTCCCTGTGGGTTTTAAAATTCGCCTGCCTATTGAAGTCTATGGCGGTTCGCCCGGTTCGCGAACATTTCCGGAAATTCGCGTTCGCAGTTCGCAAACCGAAAATTTTATGTCACAGTCACAGTGCCCGCCATTCCCGCTCGTACCCACTTGGCTGTCGGAATGCCACCAAACTCACCTCACCTCATACAGTTCTGCTCCTTTTTGGCACCCGTCATTCCCACTCCTGTCTTAGCAGGGACTTGAAGGGGAAAAACACAAGCTGCTAACAGGCCTTCATGACAAAAATCCTCTGAACTTTGAAACTCATTGCATAACCTACTATCAAGACCTCACCTGCTCCACTCTACAATGGATCACATGGACCCATCACACGAAAGCTGCTCAAAACAGGCACAACCCTAGGGCCTTAGTGGCACGCCTGGCAGAGAAGAAATACAAAGCCACGTCAGCCGACAAAGCTGCAGGGTTCTTGAGAACTCTTGGTCTGGCAGCTTCACACCAAGAGAACCCAGGTCCTACACCCAGCCATACTTGGGACGTCTCAAATGTGACACCTTTTGTCCCTAATAGAGATCGGGAGATCGGGATTTTTTTCTCATGCCCCAATTTACTCTAGCCCCAGGGTGTCTGAGCCGCCTTCCGTAATTTAAGCCCATGCTCTCATGCATTAGACCTTTAAGTCATTATCGCTATACAATATAGCTACTTACCCATGATCAACTCCCTCTACAGTTGCCATCTCTCAACCCCGCTGCCCCCTTGGTGAAGGGCACCCTTGAATGACAGTAGCACACTGATTACCGGCCGCTTCAACTAACATTAATAGCTACCTCACCCCCACTAGGCTAGTGAGCACGAACAGGCTAGTCTCATACGCCCTTACAGATTGGTTGAATCCCACGGTAGGGGTTATTCACTCAATGCCAACAACAGCTAGCCTCACTAACCCAACCCATGACTGGAACATCAGCCTTTCCAATTTATCACCCTGTTATAAACCTTAAACCTCAATAGAATAGTTCCTAGAACTCGACTATCGAGCAACACTGCCTAAGCATCGTTTGTAACAGCATATTATTGTTTCTGAGAATATCATACCTTGTGGTCACATTTTCCTTCTATGAGCCATCACTGCTACCATGTTTCACTAGACAGTTTAGCCTGAATGCTTAAAATTTTTGTATTTGTATTTTTTTTTCTTCTTTCTCTTTTGACTCCTCTGAGAGGCTGTATCTAACTATAAAATCCCCACTCATTCTTAATTAGACAAACCTAGTTAACCTAAGCAAGTGCCATATTCGGCTCTCCACATGTCTAGTTAATGTTCCCAGTGTTTGAATCACTAATAATTGTGGTGAACTACAGCCTCTCAGATGTATTGGTTCTACTTAATATTTTCGTTCATAAAAAATGTGCCATAGCTATGATTGCCATGCCATTATATCACTATGTTTATTTTATGTGCTGACTGCTCACCAATGCTGTCGTGCAGGGGTCAAGTCCTGGGGAATAAAGTGTGGGAACTCATCCAAGATTCCCCCCCAAAAAAAATAATATACGCTTGTGTATATATATATATATATATATATACGTGTGCACACACACAATGACACACATACTCAGACACACACACAGAGATACACACACACAGACACACATGCACTCAAATACACGCACACTCACAGACACACACACACACACACACACAGACACACACACACTCACAGACACACACATACATAAAAACTCACACACACATACTCAGACACACACACAATCACAGACACACACACTCACAGACACACATACATACACTCACAAATTATTTTGTTTAAATTAAAAAATGTCCACCCAGCCTCCCTACCTGGAGAGCTGGCGTGGACCTGTTCTTGGGGTCCAGTGGGGCGGGCGCCTGTCTCCATATCAGACGCGGTGAGGGAGCTGTGTTCTCTCTGCTCCCTCTCACTGCGCGGGCAGTCTACTGATGCCGGGAGCCAGAATATGATGTCAGAGCAGAGCAGAAAGAACACAGCTCCCTCGCTGCGTTTGATATGGAGACAGGCGCCCACCTAGGGGGGTCCATCAGGTGGTCTCCCCCCACGACAGGGGGAACACAGGGGGCATTTGGGGGGCAGCATTTTTTGCCCCCCTCTGAGTGCCTGCAGGAACAGCGGGAACGGCGTTCCTGCTGTAAAAAAAGTGCAGGAACGCCGTTCCCACGCGTTCCTGCAGGACTCGAGCCCTGCAGTCGTGGCATAGTCGGACTGTCTGTAATATTGTGCACAACAAAATAAATATTTTTTTTTTTAATGGGTCATGTTACATCTGACCTCTTGTGGGACTTTGCAGTCCACTGTCCTTAATTTTAAAGCTGATGACCTGACCTATTTAGGGCAATATTTGGCCCATAGCCCTGAAAGCTTTCATATTTTTGCAAGCACATGAAGCACCCACATTTGAAATATATATATATATTGATATTTGTGTTGTTTATCCCATTTGCTGACATGTAGACTTCCTTTTTCCATTTTTTACAGGGTCAGCCACTGTGTGTGACTATAAGCTATCAGATATGAGCCAGTTGGAGGAGATCAAGAAGAGAGTTGGGTTTTGCCCACAGTTTGATGTCAAATTTGATCCTCTGACTGTCAAAGAGAATCTCAAAGTTTTTGCTCACATCAAAGGGATTCCATCAAGAAATATAGAAACAGAGGTACATGTGATACGTTAGTATTGTCATAGGTGAAGTTACACCCCCAATTCCCCTTTCATGTTATTGTGGTGATAGCTCAATGCAGGACTCCAAAAATAAAGACTAGAGTTAGGAATGTATAGTAGATACTGTAATGCCATATATTAAACCTAAAAAAATATGTAAATTCCAAAGCTTTCAATATATCTAACGAAAAATAACTGTAGAATTAAAAGTATATATTTCAAAAATGAAATAGAAATATGTGATTGGTAACAAATGGACACTGTTCATTTCAGCACAAACAATAGCAACCAGCAATAGCCAGATAAATAATTATAAAGCCATAGACTGAGCTAGTCAGAACGGTACGGAGAGGCTACAACAAACAAAGGACTTTAGTGATGTTAGTAATTATTGGGATACTTACAGTCCGACCACACCACTGTTGGTTCTTTTTATTTATTGATCGGATACGCTGTGATTTGTTCCGCAGAGAATCAGCAAGCAAGATTCTAAAACAAACACATTTTTACTTCTTATCTGGGGTCCCAACCACAATATATATAGGTTACAAAAATATTGACGATTCAAGCTAAGAAACCTTACTAACATTGAAGCATATATGATTGACAAACTTTATTAAAAGTACACAAGCAAGAAGTCTTTCTGGGTGATTGCATTAAGTAGAAGTGACAGTACTGCTCTAATAGTTTAAATGGACACTGCGGACCCTTCAAGCATTTTAGCTTACTAAAATTATTTATATGTAAAGAGTGTGTCCTCTTTTTTTTATGTTTTATTTTATTTTACAAGACATGCAGATTTTAGAAATCGGTATGTTTATAAATAAACCTTGTTACACCCTCCCAGCTGTCAAACAGACATCCGGTCCTGTCATTTCCTCATAGTTTAGTAGTTCAGCAATTGCCCAGAGCACTTGCCTTGCAAAAACTTCTCATTGAGTTGCATTAGGAAGTCTTTGATTGGACAGACACAGAAAGTCTGGGCTGGGTTTGAAGGGGACGGCTTGCAAGGGCTGCAGACAAGAGAACTGCAGCTTTTGCAAGCTGTTTTTAGATATATCCCAAATGAAACAATGCATAATTTAATGCAAGCATGTTTTCATTGGGGTATATACATTTAAACCTGGCACTGTGTATTAGTAAAACTCTGTTGTATACTAAAACTTACTATTTTAAAGGGACACTAGTGTCAGGAAAACAAATCTGTTTTGCTGACACTATAGTAACCTGAGGGTGCCCCCACCCTCAGGGTCCCCCACCTGTGGCGCTGAAGGGGTTAAAACCCCTTCAGTAGCTCACCTAATTCCAGCGCCGGGCTCCCTTACCCCTTCTCCCCTGCCGACGTCAGCATCCTCATCCGATGTCACAGGAGCCGAAATGCACATGCGCGGCACTGCCGTGCGCGCATTCAAAGTGTCCGTAGGAAAGCATTTTTCAATGCTTTCCTACGGACGCTTTGCGTGATTGCAGATGCGCCTCTAATGGCTGTCCGGAAGCCAGCCACTGGCTTAACTCCAAATGTAAACATAGTAGTTTCTCTGAAACTGCTATGTTTGCATCTGAAGGGTTAAAACCTGAGGGACCTGGCACCCAGACCACTTCATTGAGCTGAAGTGGTCTGGGTGACTATAGTGTCCCTTTAAGCACAAGGTGAATAAATCCAAGTGAAAAACATGCTTAAAATGTGAGATTGCATATCCTGTTGTATATTTAAACTGTACTCTAATTGTAGGTGCGGAATGTGATTTCTGAGTTGGAGATGCAAGGAATCGAAAATGTTGAAGCCAGTAAATTAAGTGGGGGACAGAAAAGGAAACTGTCGTTTGGAATCGCTGTTTTAGGAGATCCACAGGTATCCAGGAATAACTTGGCAAAACATATTAAAACTACAAACCTGCAAATTCATGGCTATATGTCAAGACACGTGTTACTTTAAAGGGACAACTGTCATCCAATTTTCACTTCTCATTTTTCAAATGTTAAGTATATTAAATAAAACGTAATGATATGTTTAAAAAAAAAAAAAAAAAAAAACTATAGTGATATATATGTGAATTTATTTTAAAAACTTTCACTTTTTGTATCTGGCTTAGCAGCCATGTTGAGTCAAACTCTATGGTTATCTGACCAACTGCTGATCAACCCTGCCAGCCTGGCGCTTCAATTATTCTGTTTGCTCTGCGTGACACTGCAACAGCAGGACAGTTAGGTTGAGGAGCAGTTGGTCAGGTAACCATAGAGTCTGACCCAACATGACTGCTCGGGAAGATAACAAAAAGTAAATTTTTCTCAACATAAACAACTATACATCATTTAAAAAAAATATCACAAAGTTTCATGAAATGTAATAAACGGCTAAAAAAATAATAAGAAGAAGATGTTTGATAGTTGTCCTTTAAGTAATAAATAATGACTGGAGTAAGAGGTAGTTATATAGGACACCTTTTGTCCCTGTGCATAGCAATAGAACTGCCAAAGCAGGAATTGGAACTAGTTAAGAGACAAACAATGCAAACCATACAAGGAAAGGTGTCTCTCTAATGCCATCAGTCACTGGTTAGCCGTGTTCAACGATCACTCCGGAAAACAAGAACCCAATCTTAATTTCCTTCCTAATATTCCTGCCATTAACACACCAGTAATTACTCCGTAAACTGCTTTCATTAAAAGAAACTGCTACAACAGTCAGTCAATGTTTAAAGTAGATTTGTGTGTTCCCCGCTCCAATAAAGTCTCCATATTCTAATAGTAGTTGAGCAGCAGTTCTTTTCTATATAGATAGTAACCTAGCTGCAATGAAACGGACTATAATAGCACCATTTAAGAAGCTCTGAGTCCACTCCAGTGTCAGACAAGTTGGAAAGGCTGTGCTTGTAGGATTAGGAACCAACAGTGAGATTCTTCATCCATCTGTCCAAAAATTTCTTCAGATCCTGTTACTTGATGAACCAACAGCTGGGCTTGACCCATGTTCCAGACATCGAGTTTGGGCCATGCTGAAGGAGCATAAAGTGGAAAGAGTGACTCTCTTCAGCACCCAGTTCATGGACGAGGCAGACATCCTCGCTGGTAAGGCAACCATTAAATGTCAACAGTTGCCCAATCCACCATTAACATTTTTATATTATTGTATGTATAATTAGTTTATTTATAAAATGTATTGTGTCCCATTAGTTTCTAGAAGCTACAAAAAAGTTAAGAGTCTTCCAAGATGTGTAGGCTGATCTTCAGCTATGTCTGACCTTTTGTAATTTTCTGAAGCCTTTATTGGCAGGTTGTTGTAAATGAATTTAGAGATAACAGAACAAAATGCCCTGTCCAAATAGGTTTCTTATGAGGTTTAAATATTCACTTTAAACAAAGGAAACCTATTTGGATAGCGCATTTTGTTCTAATTTCTCTAAATGTATTAAACTAAGGGTTTTATTGCCCTCGCTACGGATGAAAAAAGCTCTCCCCTATATTGCTGTCGTTGTCTCTCAACAAACATGGAAAAAGTTGGAGCTCTATGTTCTGAATAATCCGGGTATTCTCATATAAAATCCCTTCATTGATAGAGCTTGCAATTGAAGCTGGGCTGATTTATGTCCATTAAACAGATGTGGAAACAATATGCCGTGTTTGTAAACTTGCGAAGGACACATCACTCACTCATTTGTACCTTTATTTTCTCTTTTGACTTTAATTTTCTTCTAGATCGGAAGGCTGTTCTCTCTAACGGGCGATTAAAGTGCGTTGGGTCATCCTTGTTTCTGAAGAGGAAATGGGGAATTGGGTATCACTTAAGGTGAGACAAGTGCAATTATCAAAATGGCTAGAAGTCTAGATTCTTATGTTAGTTGTTTAATTGGGTCGTTTTCCAGTGTCTAGCATGCACAATTCTTTTAAAGGGTTACTCCAACCTTTTTCAGTAATTAGTTGTTGTTGTTTTTTTATTTAG
This sequence comes from Pelobates fuscus, assembly GCF_036172605.1. NCBI lineage: Eukaryota > Metazoa > Chordata > Amphibia > Anura > Pelobatidae > Pelobates > Pelobates fuscus. Next base: position 367,799,426 of record NC_086321.1, read on the forward strand.
AGTACCCTATTGGCACCATATAAACCTTGAAAACAAAGCAATAGCTTACCTGGAATCCAGCACCAGGTGAAGCTCCCCTCGCTTGGTTCCACACCTCTTCCAATGTCACCATTGCCCTTTTGTAAAGAAGAAATAAGAAAGAATCACAGGCACTCCGAATTCAAGCCGCAGGCAGTTTTATTGTAACAAAATGCAACGCAACGTTTCGACCGTAAAGGTCTTTTTCAAGCTGAGCTGAGCTTGAAAAAGCTTGAAAAAGACCTTTACGGTCGAAACGTTGCGTTGCATTTTGTTACAATAAAACTGCCTGCGGCTTGAATTCGGAGTGCCTGTGATTCTTTCGTCTTTACATATGATTCTGGGATTGCTGGTCCTGATCCGGAGCACCCGTGGCCGCTGGGATTGAGTGCGGTTCCCACTATCTACATTGCCCTTTTGTAGTCCATTCATATGCTTTTCATAAAAACGCATTTAATTGCACCGTTCTCTCCAGCTCTAAGCGCATGCCCGCACTCTGAGCTGGGGAGGCAAGAGAGAAATTGGGGGTGGACACAAAGAGGGTAAAAAAAAAAAAAACTTTGGAGGCTGCTTGTGGGATTACGTGTGCGTAGAGGGAGTTATTATGTGTAGGATTTGTGTAAAGTATGGGTATGTTTGTGGTTATTTTGTGTGCCCATGGGCTGTAGTGTTTATGTGTATCTATGGGCTGTAGAACATGTGTATCTAGAGAATGTAGCATATGCATTTGTCTATGAGCTGTACTGTGTGTCCCTCTATGGACAGAGGGGCTTGAGTGCTTTGGTGAAGTCAAGAGCTATGCTGGCTGTAGCATTGTTGCCCGAAGGACCACCCAAGTCAGACAAACTAGTGTCCAACACCTTAGTCATTCAGGGTGACTCCTGCATGCTGGCTACAAATGGGCCAAACTTGGGCAGATAAAGCCCGTAGCCCTTTCAGGCCATTCTCCTGACTCCTTCCCCTCCTCTTCCTCTTCCAATTTCCCTTACCTAATATTATATTAGGCTTACCTAATATTATATAATATATCAGCTTACAGGGTGGTCTTTCAGGTGGATTGAAGATAAAAAAAAAAACATTAGACACTCCAATATAACACATACAACCTGGGAAACTTGCTGTCACTGTCCTAGCTTGAAAGGCCATGGTAGGTGAACTACAGGTGTAAAGGGTGGGACTGATATTGCACACACTGCCCCCCACCTAAAAACTCCATTGCGCAGGCTTGAAGGGTGTGCCCTTGTTCACAGTCAATCTTATCATTAAGCCCTGCAGGGATGGGAAAGGGGCAAATTGGCAATTGGAAGATGACACTGTAAGATGCAGTTCTGATTCTGCATGTATGCGGTCCAGGTGTATGGGTCATCTGATGTTGACCTCGGAGACGACAACATCATTTTGTAGCACCCTGAATGACCAAGCAGCCTTATCCAGGGATAGCACTGCTTGCTCCACTCAGAAGGGGGCCTAGAAAAGGTGCCCTAACCAAAACTCATCTCAATTTCCCCCAGTTGACTAGCCGTGGTCAACAGGTATCTTCTAATGCGGTCGAACAAACAAAATGAGTAAAGGCCCACACCTGCCAGTAAATAAATTAACCCGAAGAGGCGACAAACTCTTTAAGAGAAATATTTCATGAAAGATCAAATAATATAAACATTGTACTCTTAGATATTATATGTTTTGTCCAAATATCTTTCTATTTTTTATTTTTTATTTTTTTTTAAATAAATAACATTTAAAACAGTAGACTGGAGGCAGGGCCAAGCAGTGCTACTGATCAGATGCAATATTATGATGCTCTGGGACAGAAAATTTAAATCAGGAGGTGAATGACAAGTCCAAATGAAGACATCAGATCTGAGGGATCTCCTGAGGGCCATACTGATGCCCTTCTTTTGTGGACTGCATGGCTGATTGCTGTAAATTCCTCCAGAGCATTAGGCCTGGAAGCCTGTAGGCCACAGCAGAACACGTGGATGCACTAGAGGCCTGAAGCACCTCCATACCTCCAGACACAAGGGATCCGACCTCTGCTGAGATGGGCTGAAAATCACAAAAGCCACCGTCTGCATCATCACAGGAGGCCAGAGAAATCGGCAGCTATGCCAAAATCGAAGGCAATAGACCACACTGAAATGGTGGTCTCCTCAGACATGTCAGATGGTGAGGCAGATGAGTCAGCTACGGGGCTTGGCCTTACCAATTCTTCTACAGGTACCCTCAATGGGACTCATGGGTCAGCCCCTAGCTACTAAGCAGGATATTTTCCAACTTATATGACAGTGGACTGGAAAACAGATCCAATTTTGCTCCAAAAAGAAACTGTGATAATTGCATGCCTGCATCTTCAACTGTGATTGTACAGATGTTGAATGGAATTTGATGTGCTCACCTCGTGCATGCCTTATATGCCTATTTATCCTCTGTATTTATCTCCATTAAACACAGCCTTATATTATGGCACTAGAAAAGGTCAGAGGTGAACTGAAAAAAATAATAAAAGGAATGGAAGATTTTACTTATAAAAAGGGGTACACCTCAGAGCATTATACAAATATGCTCGGGAAGAATAAAAGCCATTGTCTGGAAATCTATTCATAAATAGAAACGTACACAGGACAGAAGGTCACATATTTAAACTGGAAGAAAGGAGATTTCGTTTTGGATCTAGTATTATAATATTATGAGTTTTAAATGCTTGGTCTTTACATTAAAGTTGTAAATAATTTTTGACATGCCAAATAGTATTTAATATGCCACAAATACACACCACAGCCGTTGCCCAATTTGAAAAGTAAATACATGTTTCTGTTTATTGTGTAGTCTCTTACTTATTCATGTTTTAACTAATTATTGCCAATGATACATGTTTGCTAATGTATTTAATTGCATAGCCCGTTTTACAGTATGTTGCATATTACATATTACAGTAATGTAGCTGTAATAATTTACTATAAAATGTAGCGTGAACTTACATCTTCTGCTTGCAATATGTTTATTTTAATAGGGTAAAGTGGTTGTAGAATTAAAACATTTTTTGGTAAGAAATAACATTTTGTTTGTGTAAAATGAAGAGTTTAATCTAAAAATAAAAAGGAAAATCTAGATGTGCCTTTGCACCCAATAACTGTGCATAAAGCATTAATGCCCCTCAGAAGAAACTACCATGTTGTTTAGTGCCATTAGTCCAAATCTGTAAATGATATGAACGCAGTTAATATTTTCACCCTTTCTCCTTTGGTTCTCAGAATGCAGGTGTCTCCCTCCTGTGACTCAGAAGTCATCACTTCTCTAATAAAGCAGCATATCTCCAATGCCAAGCCCACCGCACAGAGCGAGGAGGAACTTACCTTCACCTTACCTTTCGAGACCATGGACTTATTTCCAGGTAATAGGCCCCGGCCAGTAATGACACTTCAAACCTGATTTTTTTTTTCACATGTGAACTCCTGAGCTGTTTCCCAAGTGAATTCAATGTGAACAAGGCTTGATGATGCATAGATAGATATACCTGTTTATCTTTATATCAGGTTGTCCTCCTTTTTTCTGTTTGTAGACCTGTTTTTACATTTGGACGGACTGGTGGGGCAGGACATTGTCAGTTATGGGGTCTCTATGACTACTTTAGATGATGTTTTCCTAAAATTAGAAGGTGAAGCAGAGATAGAGCAAGGAGGTAAGTCGTATCCCTTGGTTTTAGTTTCTTTCCTTGTGTGTGGATGAACCTTACTGACTACCATCTGAAGGTGTTTTGTTATGTTTTCCTTCTGTCTATGTATGGAAGATCAACATCTTCAATCTTCAATGTGTCAGATAAGCATAATACCTATGCCAAACAGAGTCTGCTAAATCTCCACTTTTTGTTTTCAATCTGTAACTCTCAGTAACAGGCAGCCTTACCCCAATGTTTGGTAATGAGAAGGACCCAAACATAACCACAGCTGCTCCAGAGGCTTCTGCCACAGAGTGGTAACAGTTATATAGCTGTTCACAAGATCTGACTTTCTAATAGTCAAGGGACAGCCATGTAAAGCCATTAAAATTAAACTGCCATGGACTACATTCATGTAAAGGTTGTACCTACTCCTTCCATGGTGTGTCGTACCATTTAGCCATCAGTAATAGAAACCAGAGGATTTTATTCAGATCTTATGATAGAACTGATGATTGGTTTCCTCCAGTGATAGGTCTTTCTTGGCATCGCAGATAGGCATCGGGGGACATGTCATTCACAAACACACCTTTTAGTACTTATGTGTATTTAATAGAAGTTCGAGGATGTATCACTTCCTTATTCTGGCAGATTATGGCGTTTTCTCCCAGGAGCAGGGAGGAGAAGATGACCGTGGTTATTTATCATCTGAAATGGATGAATCGGTGCTGCTGATGTCTGACTCCGGCACAGTGACGCTAAGTGGCTTTGCGCTCTGGAGGCAGCAAGTGTTGGCAGTCGCAAGAATTCGTTTTCTGAAATTAAGAAGAGAGACCAAAAGTTTCCGAGCTATGTGAGTGGAAACCAGTTTAGTAGATTGTTTGTATTTTTAATTGATAGCATAGGGTGTCTTTCCTGACTTTTTTTTAAATTTCTTGTGGGGCATTCAACCACTACAGCTTCTTAAAGTGTTTCTTTAAATTTCTGCCATGTTATTTCACTTTTCTCCTGGGTTTTATTTTGTGAACGGTAGCTGGAAACTGAGATTTTGTTTGTTTTTTCTTCTTGTTTTTTTTTTTTTCTTGTTTTCTTTTAACAGGTTGCTTCTTATGGCCCTCTTTCTGATACCGCTGATTCTTGTAACTGCCTTGATAAACAATTTTAAAACATTCCATGTTTGGGAACTTTCTGCAAATCATTACTTTCAAAGTCCCACAAGCAGATTTCACAAGTACTACACAAAGCTCTTGGTGAATAACAACACAGGTAAGAAAAAATTAGAACAGAGTGAAAGCTGAGCATGAACAGCAACACTCAGAAATGCCCTTATTTTCCATGGAAACATACATGAAATGATTTTGAGTAGGAAATATAGTCACTAACAAGGTCAGAAATAATGAATTTTAAGTGAAAAAAAAATTGTGTGCTTCAAATATTGCTTTCGTCAAAGAATCCTCTATGTGCGGCAAATACAGCCTTGTAGACCTTTGACATTCTAGTCGTCAATTTTTTGAGATAATTTAAAGAGATTTAATCCAATGCCTCCTGAAGCACCTCCCACGGGTTGGATTGGCTTGATGGGCACTTATTACATACCATACAAAGAAGCTGCTCCCACAACAGCTCAATAGGGTTGAGATCTGATGACTGTGCTGTCCATTCCATTGTAGACAGACTACCAGCTGACTGCTTCTTCCCTAAATAGTTCTTGCATAGTTTGGAGCTGTGCTTTGGGTCATTGTGCTGTTGTAGGAGGAAATTGACTCCAATCAAGCGCCGTCCACAGGTTATGGCATGGCGTTGCAAAACGGAGTGATAACCTTCCTTCTTCGAAGTCCCTTTTACCCTGATAAATCTCCCGTTTTACTACCACCAAAGCACACTCAAACCGTCACAATGCCTACACTTTGACAAATCGTGTCAAGCACTCCTCTTGCATCTTTTAATTTGGTCTATATCTCACACATGTTTTTCTTTGTAAACCGAACATCTCAAACTTAGATTCTTGTGTCCATAATCATTTACCCAATCTTCCTCTGTCTAGCATCTGAAACTATACAAAATGTTCATTGTCAAGTAATGCATGTCCCTTAAAATGAAGGAAACAGATCCCCCTACCACCTCCCAGTTTAATGAATACAATCTTGATTTGATTTACCAACAAGGGAATACAAGTGTTGTCGTTCTACTTATTGTGTTGATAGCTGCATATTCTTAATAAACTATATGTCCCATCTCTGGATCTAATATAGGCAACCCTATTGAAGACTTTGTGAGTGCCCTCAAAGCTCAAAATATCCTTGTGGATGTTATCGATGGCATATACAACACAAGCATCACACAATACAAAGGAGCAATAGAAGTGTCTCAAAAAGATAAGGTGATATAGTTTTTCTGGAGAAGCTGTAGTAGATAAGTAGATGTTCTTCTACACAAAACTGTATTTCTTTTTTTTTTTCTTATCTAGAACCTTTACTAACAGATTTCTCATAACTTAATTTACAAGCATGCATATGTCTACAAATCCTTTTGAAGCACCATTCATGCCTGAAATTGAACTGGTGACTCAGTTGCCCTCTGTCTACCATGTGAGGTTATGCTCATGTCCACATGCGTATCTCAAGTATTTTTCTATGAATTTTTTTTTTTTTAAGTTTAATGAAATAGAATGCAAAAATAACTTTGTTGCGTTAAAACTGCAATGTATTAAAGGACTTTACCAGGTGACCCTCATGCAATGTGAGAAAGTTTGACAAGGAAGATAAGCAATCTAAATAAATTTGGGCGAATTAAGTGGTCTGGGTGCCATGTCCTGTCTGTTTGACACTGTAACTGAACTGTTCTGTAGGAACGTCAATGTACACATTGCAGATTTAATTTGCTTCTGGTGGCTGTCTTACAACTCACAATATATTCAACAGCAAATAAGAGTCTGAAAATACCAAGGTAACTGCACAATGTTTAAAAGAAGAATCATGTATAATTCACTACAAAGAAGAATGCCATGTAAAGGCAAGAGTCCAGTTTTAACACAAATCATATTCAGTAAGAACAGAGGGTAACAACTATGGGCTTAGACATTACTATCAGCCACACACCACGATAAAGATGGATGCCATAGCTGGAACAACTATGGGCTTAGACATTACTATCAGCCACACACCACGATAAAGATGGATGCCATAGCTGGAACAACTATGGGCTTAGACATTACTATCAGCCACACACCACGATAAAGATGGATGCCATAGCTGGAACAACTATGGGCTTAGACATTACTATCAGCCACACACCACGATAAAGATGGATGCCATAGCTGGAACAACTATGGGCTTAGACATTACTATCAGCCACACACCACGATAAAGATGGATGCCATAGCTGGAACAACTATGGGCTTAGACATTACTATCAGCCACACACCACGATAAAGATGGATGCCATAGCTGGAATGTTGTCCAAGCTGTTATCAGCTGAAACACAACCTTGGGAAAACCATCAGTCCACAGAGAACACCCTCAAGGCATATATGACCTGGGGAAGCAGATACAACAATGGGTTATGTGCAAGCGGGTCCTCTATTTCCATCTGATTTGATATAGACAACACAAAGTTGTCTGGCACTTATCTGCTAGAACCCCGAGGCAACACCTGTCCCATGAGAGCAATTGACTAAAGTCCAAACCTGTTTCAAACAAATAAGGGTGAATGAAGCTGGTAGCAGACATGGTGCAGCATGCTTTGGGGAGACTCCATATTCCTCACCTCCTCAGATCGAGGGCCAGGTTTATGCATGTGCATATACTTATACCGGATTTCTTCAGTATAAACTGCACAAAAATGCAATTGAATGTCCCCTAGAAAGTCATCCATTCTTGCTTGTGGGCTGCTTTCACCGCTATCTCAATACTGGTCTTATTAGTTATACATAGAATATTATTTAAACGTATGATTGTTGCCCATAGGTGTAAACTCTTGGGGCTGACATAATCCCCCCTGGTCAGCTGGGCTCTTGATCATGCGTCGCTCTTGCCTGTGATTGCCAGGAATATTGTGACTATGTTACCAACTACATCAGTTGCCTGTTTACCACTCAAAGTGTTACCTAGGGTTTCCCCTTGGGAAGATGAGGAAGAAATGTCATCTCAGATACTCATTAATGGGCAATTTCCAATCCAAGCTGCAGAAACTATATAAACATGTGTCTTCTAGCATGGAGGCCAAGCCTCTTTGGCATTACTAATTAGTTATCCTCTTATTAATTAGTAATAATTAAAACCTTATTAAATAAGTGATGAACTTACCTGGAAGCCAGTGCCAGGTGATCCTCCCAGCGCTAGTTTACTTACTCCCGAGGAAATCCAAACCTCTCTCACGAGATCCAATCAAATTGTTCTCATAGAGAAGCATTTGATCGGACCACATGTGCACTCTGAGCCAAGTATAGGGAGGGGAAGGAGGGAGTAGTGGGGTGGACAATTGAGGGAGGGAATATTAAACCAAACAAACAATAAATATTGGTGGGAGGCAGGGAGGAATAGCAACTGACATTTAATGTGGATAAGTGCAAGATAATGCATCTTGGACGTAAAAACCCAAGGGCAGAGTACAGAATATTTGATAGACTCCTAACCTCAACATCTGAGGAAAGGGATTTAGGGGTGATTATTTCTGATGACTTAAAGGTAGGCAGACAATGTAATAGAGCAGCAGGAAATGCTAGCAGAATGCTTGGTTGTATAGGGAGAGGTATTAGCAGTAGAACGAGGGAAGTGCTCATGCCATTGTACAGAACACTGGTGAGAACTTACTTAGAGTATTGTACGCAGTACTGGAGACCATATCTTAGAGAGAGTTCAAAGAAGGGCTACTAAACTGGTTCATGGATTGCAGGATAAAACTTACCAGGAAAGGTTAAAGGATCTTAATATGTATAGCTTGGAGGAAAGACGAGACAGGGGGGATATGATAGAAACATTTAAATACATAAAGGGAATCAACACAGTAAAGGAGGAGACTATATTTAAAAGAAGAAAAACTACCACAACAAGAGGACATAGTCTTAAATTAGAGGGACAAAGGTTTAAAAATAATATCAGGAAGTATTACTTTACTGAGAGGGTAGTGGATACATGGAATAGCCTTCCAGCTGAAGTGGTAGATGTTAACACTGTGAGGGAGTTTAAGCATGCGTGGGATAGGCATAAGGCTATCCTAACTATAAGATAAGGCCAGAGACTAATGAAAGTATTTAGAAAATTGGGCAGACTAGATGGGCCGAATGGTTCTTATCTGCCGTCACATTCTATGTTTCTATAGAATAAAGAAGAGCGGGAATTCTAATTCAAGCTTTCCATTGCAAGCACAAGGGTAGACGTTAATAACTTGTGTCTGACAGCCATGTTTATTGCACAGTATTGTTATTAATCAGCCAAATGTGCCAATTATCAACTAGCCTCCAGCACACAAGTGCAGATTTCTCTTTTCAAGTGAGAGCTGAACACACAGGCTCCTACCACCATAACCACTTCTAAAAGCAGAAGTGGTTATGGTGGTTGGAGTAACCCTTTAACTTCCTAATAAGTTAAGAAAAGAAAAGAATACGGCAGAAAGTAGGGAGATATCCTCTCACCATAACTCACTGTAGGATATCATTAGTGAATGCGTACAATGTTTCCTAGACTTTATTTGATCTTGACTCCCGATACGGTAGGGAGGTTTGGCTTATTTTATTAATTGTGGTCTACTGCAAGTGTCTTGTAACACCACCTGTGATGTACAGTTTGTTTGTGCTGAGGCATTACTGTACCAGTGGAAAAGTACTTTTATTTTATTCTGCCCTTCTACTTTCAGGGTTTTAGTTAAATACTCTTCCAGAGAAACAGACAGTGTAGATAAAAGTCTACTTTATCCTGTTCTTAAAAGAGTCCTTATAGAAACATAGAATGTGACGGCAGATAAGAACCATTCGGCCCATCTAGTCTGCCCAGTTTTCTAAATACTTTCATTAGTCCCTGGCCTTATCTTATAGTTGGGATAGCCTTATGCCTATCCCACGCATGCTTAAACTCCTTAACTGTGTTAACCTCTACCACTTCAGCTGGAAGGCTATTCCATGCATCCACTACCCTCTCAGTAAAGTAATACTTCCTGATATTATTTTTAAACCTTTTCCCCTCTAATTTAAGACTTTGTCCTCTTGTTGTGGTAGTTTTTCTTCTTTTAAATATAGTCTACTCCTTTACTGTGTTGATTCCCTTTATGTATTTAAATGTTTCTATCATATCCCCCCTGTCTCGTCTTTCCTCCAAGCTGTACATGTTAAGTTCTTTTAAAGGACCACTATAGGCACCCAGACCACTTCAGCTTAATAAAGTGGTCTGGGTGCCTGGTCCAGCTAGGATTAACCCTTTTTTCTATAAACATAGCAGTTTCAGAGAAACTGCCATGTTTATTTTAGGGTTAATCCAGCCTCTAGTGGCTGTCTCATTGACTCATTGAAAATCACAGTGAGAGCACGTAAGCGTCCATAGGAAAGCATTGTAAATGCTTTCCTATGAGACTGGCTGAATGCGCGCGTGGCTCTTGCTGCGCATGCGCATTCAGCCGAGGAGGAGGAGGAGGAGAGGAGGAGAGCTCCCCGCCCGGAGCTGGAGAAAGAGTTAAGTTTAACCCCTTCCTCCCCCCAGAGCCCGGCGGGAGGGGGACCCTGAGGGTGGGGGCACCCTCAGGGCACTATAGTGCCAGGAAAACGAGTATGTTTTCCTGGCACTATAGTGGTCCTTTAACCTTTCCTTGTAAGTTTTATCCTGAAATCCATGAACCAGTTTAGTAGCCCTTCTCTGAACTCTCTCTAAAGTATCAATATCCTTCTGGAGATACGGTCTCCAGTACTGCATACAATACTCCAAGTGAGGTCTCACCAGTGTTCTATACAATGGCATGAGCACTTCCCTCTTTCTACTGCCAATACCTCTCCCTATACAACCAAGTATTCTGCTTCGCTATTACATTGTCTGACAACCTTTAAGTCATCTTAAATAATTACCCCTTAATCCCTTTCCTCAGATGTTGAGGTTATGGCCTCTATCAAATATTCTGTACTCTGCCCTTGGGTTTTTACGTCCAAGATGCATTATCTTGCACTTATCCACATTAAATGTCAGTTGCCACAACTCTGACCATTTTTCTAGTTTACCTAAATCATTTGCCATTTGGCTTATCCCTCCTGGAACATCAACCCTGTTACATATCTTAGTATCATCCGCAAAAAGACACACCTTACCATCAAGACCTTCTGCAATATCACTAATAAAAATATTAAAGAGAATGGGTCCAAGTACAGATCCCTGAGGTACCCCACTGGTGACAAGCCCATGCTTTGAATATACTCCATTGACTACAACCCTCTGTTGCCTGTTGGAATCCAAACTTAAAGATTGCAGTTTATTGATTAACCTTCTATGTGCAACAGTGTCAAAAGCCTTACTGAAATCTAAGTAAGCAATGTCTACTGCACCACCCTGATCTATAATTTTAGTTACCCAATCAAAAAAATCAATAAGAATAGCTTGGCATGATCTCCCTGAAGTAAACCCATGTTGTCTCTGATCTTGAAATCCATGTGATTTTAGATGTTCAACAATCCTATCCTTTAACGTGGTTTCCATTACTTTCCCCACTACTGAAGTAAGGCTTACTGGCCTATAGTTGCCCGACTACTCCCTACTACCTTTCTTGTGAATGGGCACAACATTCGCAAACTTCCAATCTTCTGGGACTACTCCTGTTAACAATGATTGGTTAATGGTTTTGCTAGTACACCATTAAGCTATTTTAATAACTTTGGGTGTATTCCATCAGGTCCCATTGACTTATTTGTCTTTACTTTTGACAGTTGAGATAGAACCTCTTCCTCTGTAAACTCTCATGTAGCTAAGATTCCTTAAAAGTCTCACTATGGCCTTCTCTTGAGATCCTCTCACTAGAAGTCTTCTTCTGAAATCCCTTGAAATAAATACTGTGCAAGTGTAGGTAAAGTTTGTGAAAATTTAACAGTACAACTGCCTGAAATGATCCTCACAAATCATACATTTTTTTTTCAATTTCAGGACTACATTTTTAAGATCATTGGAAATCCAAAAGCACAAAATGCTTTGCCAGTGCTTGAAAACTTGATCAGCAATTCCTTTCTGAAGATGTTTAAATCCCCAACCAAAATACGTGTTTGGAACAACCCAGTGCTACATGTGAGTTTACAGCATTGAACAATACAACACAAGCTTCTTACACTCCATTCTCTGTCTATAATGCTTAAAGCCTGATGTCAATCTCATCTCAACCCACAGGAATTACCTGACGATTTTCATTACCCTGCCTTTTTTTTCTGCATCATTTTCATGGTGTTCGCTTCCGGTCTCACCCCTCATTTTGCAATGAGCAGCAACGATGACAGAAGGGTGAGCACGCCATTGTCGATGTCCTGTAATCAAAATAAACAATCTTACTATTTACAGAAACAGTCTGCACAAGGGATAGAGATTTGGTATATAACTCAGTAGCAGTGAATGTGCATATCCCAGATGGTTATCCGAGAAACCACATTGCCCAAACTTATCTCTTTACATGAGGGTAACGTAAACATATAGCTACTTTACTTAAATAGTGTTCAGTATTTCACTTTTATAAAATATGTCATGTCTCATTTACCTGGTCGTATAAGGAAAGAGTTGAACTGATTTGTTAAAAGTTTACTCCACTGCTTAATTTTTTTTTTAAATCATGATTTAGTAGGTTTAATCCCAATGAAAACAAGAATTTAATTAAACATTTTTTTCATTGGGGATGTATATGTAAAACAGCTAGCAAAAGCTATAGATCTTGGGTCTGAAGCCTATGTAAGCCCTCCCCTTCTAATCCCGCCCAGACTTTCTGTGGCTGTCCAATCACATACTTACTCATGCAGATCAATGAGAAGTCTTTGCAAGGCAGGTGCTCTGGGCAATAGCAGCCTCTTGTGTTTTGCCACGAAGTAACAAGACCCGCTATCTGATTAACAGAGAGGGGGGTGTAACCAGGGTAGTTTATAAAAGTGCCAATTTCTATAAAAAACAATCTTTTACGTTTTTTTAAATGATTAAAAAGGACACACTCTTCACACATAAAGCAGTTCAGCAAAATAAAATGCTGTAAAGGCCGGGTGTTTCCATTTTGACCTCGTCATATTTTATGTCATCTTATTAAGCAGGGTTTTAGGTTAGAGTCATATATGAGGGCTACCCAGCTAGTATCTATTCAGATGATGAACAACCTTGTTGATCCTCGACCACTTTGCATTATGGAAGTTGAGGCTCTAATAAAACGCTGGAGAGCTATTATCTTATTCAGGTCATCACACACAGAAAAGTCAATGATTGTTATAGCTGTGATGCCAGTATCATAATCTTCATGGTACATTGTTTGTTTGAAGAGAATGTTGTTCCATAACAGTAGCTTTTTTGAGTATATAAGCACAGTAAACTGTGTTGTTCCTGAAATAGGGGATCACTGTCTCCAGAATATTTTAAATGCCAAATTACAGCTAAACCTCTCTTCCCGGGAGTTTGTCCAGTGATAGCTGAACCAGTGGCGTCGCTAGGGGGGGGGGCCAGAGGGGGCCATGGCCCCCCCTACATCATGCTGTGCCCCCCCTTGGGTCCCCCCAAATGCCAGCAACTTGCTGGCCATGTGTCTAAATGATATTCCCTCGGACTGTAACAGTGTATGACAGGCAGCCAGGGGGAATGCAGGGCAGAGCAGCTGGAACAGGGCTGGGGGCTGTCTGTGGCCGGAGGGAGCACTGACAGGCTCCCCGGCACAGGCCCCGCCCCCAAACGAATCCCCGCCTCCTGCACATAAGCCCCGCCCCCGCCGTTAAGCAGCAGCCCTGCTGCTGCTGGAAAGGATAAAAGATGGCCGCCTGACCCCCATCAACAGCCGCCAGTGACAGGTAGGATTAATGTGCTTGTGTGTGTGTGTGTGTGTGTCTGTCTGCTAGTGAGGAAGCTTGTGTGTGTGTAAGAACTCAGCAGTCTGTGTGTGTATATGGACTCAGCAGTCTGTGTGTGTGCATGGACTCAGCAGTCTGTGTGTGTGTATGGACTCAGCAGTGTGTGTGTGTGTGTGTATGGACTCGGCAGTGTGTGTGTGTGTATGGACTCCGCAGTCTGTATGTGTGTATGGACTCAGCAGTGTGTGTGTGTGTATGGACTCAGCAGTGTGTGTGTGTGTATGGACTCAGCAGTGTGTGAGTGTGTATGGACTCAGCAGTCTGTGTGTGTGTGTATGGACTCAGCAGTCTGTGTGTGTGTGTATGGACTCGGCAGTGTGTGTGTGTGTATGGACTCGGCAGTGTGTGTGTGTGTATGGACATGGCAGTGTGTGTGTGTGTATGGACTCGGCAGTGTGTGTGTGTGTGTATGGACTCCACAGTCTGTATGTGTGTATGGACTCAGCAGTGTGTGTGTGTATGGACTCAGCAGTCTGTGTGTCTGTATGGACTCAGCAGTCTGTGTGTGTGTATGGACTCAGCAGTCTGTGTGTGTGTGTATGGACTCAGCAGTCTGTGTGTGTGTGTATGGACTCAGCAGTGTGTGTGTGTGTATGGACTCAGCAGTGTGTGTGTGTGTATGGACTCAGCAGTCTGTGTGTGTGTATGGACTCAGCAGTCTGTGTGTGTGTATGGACTCAGCAGTGTGTGTGTGTGTATGGACTCAGCAGTCTGTGTGTGTGTATGGACTCAGCAGTCTGTGTGTGTGTGTATGGACTCAGCAGTCTGTGTGTGTGTGTATGGACTCAGCAGTCTGTATGTGTGTGTATGGACTCAGCCTTCTGTATGTGTGTGTGGACTCAGCAGTCTGTGTCTGTGTATAGACTCAGCAGTCTGTATGTGTGTATGGACTCAGCAGTCTGTGTGTGTGTATGGACTCAGCAGTCTGTGTGTCTGTGTATAGACTCAGCAGTCTGTGTGTGTGTGTGTGTATGGACTCAGCAGTCTGTATGTGTGTGTATGGACTCAGCCTTCTGTATGTGTGTGTATGGACTCAGCCTTCTGTATGTGTGTGTGGACTCAGCAGTCTGTGTCTGTGTATAGACTCAGCAGTCTGTGTCTGTGTATAGACTCAGCAGTCTGTGTCTGTGTATAGACTCAGCAGTCTGTGTCTGTGTATAGACTCAGCAGTCTGTGTCTGTGTATAGACTCAGCAGTCTGTGTCTGTGTATAGACTCAGCAGTCTGTATGTGTGTATGGACTCAGCAGTCTGTGTGTGTGTATGGACTCAGCAGTCTGTGTGTATGGACTCAGAAGTCTGTGTGTATGGACTCAGCAGTCTGTGTGTGTGTATGGAATCAGCAGTCTGTGTGTGTGTATGGACTCAGCAGTCTGTGTGTGTGTATAGACTCAGCAGTCTGTGTCTGTGTATAGACTCAGCAGTCTGTGTCTGTGTATAGACTCAGCAGTCTGTGTCTGTGTATAGACTCAGCAGTCTGTGTGTGTGTATAGACTCAGCAGTCTGTGTATGTGTATAGACTCAGCAGTCTGTGTCTGTGTATAGACTCAGCAGTCTGTATGTGTGTGTATGGACTCAGCAGTCTGTATGTATGTGTATGGACTCAGCAGTCTGTGTTTGTGTGTGTGTGTATGGACGCAGCAGTCTGTGTTTGTGTGTGTGTATGGACTCAGCAGTGTGTTCATATGGACTCAGCAGTGTGTGTATAGACTCAGCAGTGTGTGTGTATAGACTCAGCAGTGTGTGTGTATAGACTCAGCAGTCTGTGTCTGTGTATAGACTCAGCAGTCTGTGTCTGTGTATAGACTCAGCAGTCTGTGTCTGTGTATAGACTCAGCAGTCTGTGTCTGTGTATAGACTCAGCAGTCTGTGTCTGTGTATAGACTCAGCAGTCTGTATCTGTGTATAGACTCAGCAGTCTGTATGTGTGTATAGACTCAGCAGTATGTGTGTGTGTATGGACTCAGCAGTCTGTGTGTATGGACTCAGCAGTCTGTGTGTATGGACTCAGCAGTCTGTGTGTATGGACTCAGCAGTCTGTGTGTGTGTATGGAATCAGCAGTCTGTGTGTGTATAGACTCAGCAGTCTGTGTCTGTGTATAGACTCAGCAGTCTGTGTCTGTGTATAGACTCAGCAGTCTGTGTCTGTGTATAGACTCAGCAGTCTGTATGTGTGTGTATGGACTCAGCAGTCTGTATGTATGTGTATGGACTCAGCAGTCTGTGTTTGTGTGTGTGTATGGACTCAGCAGTGTGTTCATATGGACTCAGCAGTGTGTGTATAGACTCAGCAGTGTGTGTATAGACTCAGCAGTGTGTGTGTATAGACTGTGCAGTCTGTGTCTGTGTATAGACTCAGCAGTCTGTGTCTGTGTATAGACTCAGCAGTGTGTGTCTGTGTGTATGGACTCAGCCTTCTGTATGTGTGTGTATGGACTCAGCCTTCTGTATGTGTGTGTGGACTCAGCAGTCTGTGTCTGTGTATAGACTCAGCAGTCTGTATGTGTGTATGGACTCAGCAGTCTGTGTCTGTGTATAGACTCAGCAGTCTGTGTCTGTGTATAGACTCAGCAGTCTGTGTCTGTGTATAGACTCAGCAGTCTGTGTCTGTGTATAGACTCAGCAGTCTGTGTCTGTGTATAGACTCAGCAGTCTGTGTCTGTGTATAGACTCAGCAGTCTGTGTCTGTGTATAGACTCAGCAGTCTGTGTCTGTGTATAGACTCAGCAGTCTGTGTCTGTGTATAGACTCAGCAGTCTGTGTCTGTGTATAGACTCAGCAGTCTGTGTCTGTGAATAGACTCAGCAGTCTGTGTCTGTGTATAGACTCAGCAGTCTGTGTCTGTGTATAGACTCAGCAGTCTGTGTCTGTGTATAGACTCAGCAGTCTGTGTCTGTGTATAGACTCAGCAGTCTGTGTCTGTGTATAGACTCAGCAGTCTGTGTCTGTGTATAGACTCAGCAGTCTGTGTCTGTGTATAGACTCAGCAGTCTGTGTCTGTGAATAGACTCAGCAGTCTGTGTCTGTGTATAGACTCAGCAGTCTGTGTCTGTGTATAGACTCAGCAGTCTGTGTCTGTGTATAGACTCAGCAGTCTGTGTCTGTGTATAGACTCAGCAGTCTGTGTCTGTGTATAGACTCAGCAGTCTGTGTCTGTGTATAGACTCAGCAGTCTGTGTCTGTGTATAGACTCAGCAGTCTGTGTCTGTGTATAGGCTCAGCAGTGTGTGTCTGTGCATAGACTCAGTAGTCTGTGTCTGTGTATAGACTCAGTAGTCTGTGTCTGTGTATAGACTCAGTAGTCTGTGTCTGTGTATAGACTCAGCAGTCTGTGTCTGTGTATAGACTCAGCAGTCTGTGTCTGTGTATAGACTCAGCAGTCTGTGTCTGTGTATAGACTCAGCAGTCTGTGTCTGTGTATAGACTCAGCGGTCTGTGTATAGACTCAGCGGTCTGTGTATAGACTCAGCGGTCTGTGTATAGACTCAGCGGTCTGTGTATAGACTCAGCGGTCTGTGTATAGACTCAGCGGTCTGTGTATAGACTCAGCGGTCTGTGTATAGACTCAGCGGTCTGTGTATAGACTCAGCGGTCTGTGTATAGACTCAGCGGTCTGTGTATAGACTCAGCGGTCTGTGTATAGACTCAGCGGTCTGTGTATAGACTCAGCGGTCTGTGTATAGACTCAGCGGTCTGTTTATAGACTCAGCGGTCTGTTTATAGACTCAGCAGTGTGTGTGTATAGACTCAGCAGTCTGTGTCTGTGTATAGACTCAGCAGTCTGTGTCTGTGTATAGACTCAGCAGTGTGTGTCTGTGTATAGACTCAGCAGTCTGTGTCTGTGTATAGACTCAGCAGTCTGTGTCTGTGTATAGACTCAGCAGTCTGTGTCTGTGTATAGACTCAGCAGTCTGTGTCTGTGTATAGACTCAGCAGTCTGTGTCTGTGTATAGACTCAGCAGTCTGTGTCTGTGTATAGACTCAGCAGTCTGTGTCTGTGTATAGACTCAGCAGTCTGTGTCTGTGAATAGACTCAGCAGTCTGTGTCTGTGTATAGACTCAGCAGTCTGTGTCTGTGTATAGACTCAGCAGTCTGTGTCTGTGTATAGACTCAGCAGTCTGTGTCTGTGTATAGACTCAGCAGTCTGTGTCTGTGTATAGACTCAGCAGTCTGTGTCTGTGTATAGACTCAGCAGTCTGTGTCTGTGTATAGACTCAGCAGTCTGTGTCTGTGTATAGACTCAGCAGTCTGTGTCTGTGTATAGACTCAGCAGTCTGTGTCTGTGTATAGACTCAGCAGTCTGTGTCTGTGAATAGACTCAGCAGTCTGTGTCTGTGAATAGACTCAGCAGTCTGTGTCTGTGTATAGACTCAGCAGTCTGTGTCTGTGTATAGACTCAGCAGTCTGTGTCTGTGTATAGACTCAGCAGTCTGTGTCTGTGTATAGACTCAGCAGTCTGTGTCTGTGTATAGACTCAGCAGTCTGTGTATAGACTCAGCAGTCTGTGTCTGTGTATAGACTCAGCAGTCTGTGTCTGTGTATAGACTCAGCAGTCTGTGTCTGTGTATAGACTCAGCAGTCTGTGTCTGTGTATAGGCTCAGCAGTCTGTGTCTGTGTATAGACTCAGCAGTCTGTGTCTGTGTATAGACTCAGCAGTCTGTGTCTGTGTATAGACTCAGCAGTCTGTGTCTGTGTATAGACTCAGCGGTCTGTGTATAGACTCAGCAGTCTGTGTCTGTGTATAGACTCAGCGGTCTGTGTATAGACTCAGCAGTCTGTGTCTGTGTATAGACTAGGCAGTCTGTGTCTGTGTATAGACTCAGCGGTCTGTGTATAGACTCAGCGGTCTGTGTATAGACTCAACGGTCTGTGTATAGACTCAGCGGTCTGTGTATAGACTCAGCGGTCTGTGTCTGTGTATAGACTCAGCGGTCTGTGTCTGTGTATAGACTCAGCGGTCTGTGTCTGTGTATAGACTCAGCGGTCTGTGTCTGTGTATAGACTCAGCGGTCTGTGTCTGTGTATAGACTAAGCGGTCTGTGTCTGTGTATAGACTCAGCGGTCTGTGTCTGTGTATAGACTCAGCGGTCTGTGTCTGTGTATAGACTCAGCGGTCTGTGTCTGTGTATAGACTCAGCGGTCTGTGTCTGTGTATAGACTCAGCGGTCTGTGTCTGTGTATAGACTCAGCGGTCTGTGTCTGTGTATAGACTCAGCGGTCTGTGTCTGTGTATAGACTCAGCAGTCTGTGTCTGTGTATAGACTCAGCAGTCTGTGTCTGTGTATAGACTCAGCGGTCTGTGTCTGTGTATAGACTCAGCGGTCTGTTTATAGACTCAGCGGTCTGTTTATAGACTCAGCGGTCTGTGTATTGACTCAGCGGTCTGTGTCTGTGTATAGACTCAGCGGTCTGTGTCTGTGTATAGACTAAGCGGTCTGTGTCTGTGTATAGACTTAGCGGTCTGTGTCTGTGTATAGACTCAGCGGTCTGTGTCTGTGTATAGACTTAGCGGTCTGTGTCTGTGTATAGACTCAGCGGTCTGTGTCTGTGTATAGACTCAGCGGTATGTGTCTGTGTATAGAGTCAGCGGTCTGTGTCTGTGTATAGACTCAGCGGTGTGTGTCTGTGTATAGACTCAGCAGTCTGTGTCTGTGTATAGACTCAGCGGTCTGTGTCTGTGTATAGACTCAGCGGTCTGTTTATAGACTCAGCGGTCTGTTTATAGACTCAGCGGTCTGTGTATAGACTCAGCGGTCTGTGTCTGTGTATAGACTCAGCAGTCTGTGTCTGTGTATAGACTCAGCAGTCTGTGTCTGTGTATAGACTCAGCAGTCTGTGTCTGTGTATAGACTCAGCAGTCTGTGTCTGTGTATAGACTCAGCGGTCTGTGTCTGTGTATAGACTCAGCGGTCTGTGTCTGTGTATAGACTCAGCGGTCTGTGTCTGTGTATAGACTCAGCGGTCTGTGTCTGTGTATAGACTCAGCGGTCTGTGTCTGTGTATAGACTCAGCGGTCTGTGTCTGTGTATAGACTCAGCGGTCTGTGTCTGTGTATAGACTCAGCGGTCTGTGTCTGTGTATAGACTCAGCGGTCTGTGTCTGTGTATAGACTCAGCGGTCTGTGTCTGTGTATAGACTCAGCGGTCTGTGTCTGTGTATAGACTCAGCAGTCTGTGTCTGTGTATAGACTCAGCAGTCTGTGTCTGTGTATAGACTCAGCAGTCTGTGTATAGACTCAGCAGTCTGTGTCTCTGTATAGACTCAGCAGTCTGTATGTGTGTGTATGAACTCAGCAGTCTGTATGTGTGTATGGACTCAGCAGTCTGTGTCTGTGTATGGACTCAGCAGTCTGTGTCTGTGTATAGACTCAGCAGTCTGTGTCTGTGTATAGACTCAGCAGTCTGTGTTTGTGTATAGACTCAGCGGTCTGTGTCTGTGTATAGACTCAGCGGTCTGTTTATAGACTCAGCGGTCTGTTTATAGACTCAGCGGTCTGTGTCTGTGTATAGACTCAGCGGTCTGTGTCTGTGTATAGACTCAGCGGTCTGTTTATAGACTCAGCGGTCTGTTTATAGACTCAGCGGTCTGTTTATAGACTCAGCGGTCTGTGTATAGACTCAGCGGTCTGTGTCTGTGTATAGACTCAGCGGTCTGTGTCTGTGTATAGACTCAGCGGTCTGTGTCTGTGTATAGACTCAGCGGTCTGTGTCTGTGTATAGACTCAGCGGTCTGTGTCTGTGTATAGACTCAGCGGTCTGTGTCTGTGTATAGACTCAGCGGTCTGTGTCTGTGTATAGACTCAGCGGTCTGTGTCTGTGTATAGACTCAGCGGTATGTGTCTGTGTATAGACTCAGCGGTATGTGTCTGTGTATAGACTCAGCGGTCTGTGTCTGTGTATAGACTCAGCGGTCTGTGTCTGTGTATAGACTCAGCGGTCTGTGTCTGTGTATAGACTCAGCGGTCTGTGTCTGTGTATAGACTCAGCAGTCTGTGTATAGACTCAGCAGTCTGTGTCTCTGTATAGACTCAGCAGTCTGTATGTGTGTGTATGGACTCAGCAGTCTGTATGTGTGTATGGACTCAGCAGTCTGTGTCTGTGTATGGACTCAGCAGTCTGTGTCTGTGTATAGACTCAGCAGTCTGTGTATAGACTCAGCAGTCTGTGTATAGACTCAGCAGTCTGTGTCTCTGTATAGACTCAGCAGTCTGTATGTGTGTGTATGGACTCAGCAGTCTGTATGTGTGTATGGACTCAGCAGTCTGTGTCTGTGTATGGACTCAGCAGTCTGTGTCTGTGTATAGACTCAGCAGTCTGTGTTTGTGTATAGACTCAGCAGTCTGTGTCTGTGTATAGACTCAGCAGTCTGTGTCTGTGTATAGACTCAGCAGTCTGTGTATAGACTCGGCAGTCTGTGTATAGACTCAGCAGTCTGTGTCTGTGTATAGACTCAGCGGTCTGTGTCTGTGTATAGACTCAGCGGTCTGTTTATAGACTCAGCGGTCTGTTTATAGACTCAGCGGTCTGTGTCTGTGTATAGACTCAGCGGTCTGTGTCTGTGTATAGACTCAGCGGTCTGTTTATAGACTCAGCGGTCTGTGTATAGACTCAGCGGTCTGTGTCTGTGTATAGACTCAGCGGTCTGTGTCTGTGTATAGACTCAGCGGTCTGTGTCTGTGTATAGACTCAGCGGTCTGTGTCTGTGTATAGACTCAGCGGTCTGTGTCTGTGTATAGACTCAGCGGTCTGTGTCTGTGTATAGACTCAGCGGTCTGTGTCTGTGTATAGACTCAGCGGTCTGTGTCTGTGTATAGACTCAGCGGTCTGTGTCTGTGTATAGACTCAGCGGTCTGTGTCTGTGTATAGACTCAGCGGTCTGTGTCTGTGTATAGACTCAGCGGTCTGTGTCTGTGTATAGACTCAGCGGTCTGTGTCTGTGTATAGACTCAGCGGTCTGTGTCTGTGTATAGACTCAGCGGTCTGTGTCTGTGTATAGACTCAGCGGTCTGTGTCTGTGTATAGACTCAGCAGTCTGTGTATAGACTCAGCAGTCTGTGTATAGACTCAGCAGTCTGTGTCTCTGTATAGACTCAGCAGTCTGTATGTGTGTGTATGGACTCAGCAGTCTGTATGTGTGTATGGACTCAGCAGTCTGTGTCTGTGTATGGACTCAGCAGTCTGTGTCTGTGTATGGACTCAGCAGTCTGTGTCTGTGTATAGACTCAGCAGTCTGTGTTTGTGTATAGACTCAGCAGTCTGTGTCTGTGTATAGACTCAGCAGTCTGTGTCTGTGTATAGACTCAGCAGTCTGTGTATAGACTCGGCAGTCTGTGTATAGACTCAGCAGTCTGTGTATAGACTCAGCAGTCTGTGTATAGACTCGGCAGTCTGTGTATAGACTCGACAGTCTGTGTATAGACTCAGCAGTCTGTGTATAGACTCAGCAGTCTGTGTCTGTGTATAGACTCAGCAGTCTGTGTCTGTGTATAGACTCAGCAGTCTGTGTCTGTGTATAGACTCAGCAGGCTGTGTGTGTTTATGGACTCAGCAGTCTGTGTGTGTGTATTGACTCAGCAGTCTGTGTGTGTGTATTGACTCAGCAGTCTGTGTGTGTATGGACTCAGCAGTCTGTGTGTGTGTATGGACTCAGCAGTGTGTGTGTATGGACTCAGCAGTCTGTGTGTGTGTATGGACTCAGCAGTCTGTGTGTGTGTATGGACTCAGCAGTCTGTGTGTGTGTGAACTCAGCAGTGTGTGTGTGTATGGACTCAGCAGTGTCTGTGTATAGACTCAGCGGTCTGTGTCTGTGTATAGACTCAGCGGTCTGTGTCTGTGTATAGACTCAGCGGTCTGTGTCTGTGTATAGACTCAGCGGTCTGTGTCTGTGTATAGACTCAGCGGTCTGTGTCTGTGTATAGACTCAGCGGTCTGTGTCTGTGTATAGACTCAGCGGTCTGTGTCTTTGTATAGACTCAGCAGTCTGTGTCTGTGTATAGACTCAGCAGTCTGTGTATAGACCCAGCAGTCTGTGTATAGACTCAGCAGTCTGTGTATAGACTCAGCAGTCTGTGTCTGTGTATAGACTCAGCAGTCTGTGTCTGTGTATAGACTCAGCAGTCTGTATGTGTGTGTGTATGGACTCAGCAGTCTGTGTGTGTGTATGGACTCAGCAGTCTCTGTGTGTGTGTGTATGGACTCAGCAGTGTGTGTGTGTGTATATGGACTCAGCAGTGTGTGTGTATGGACTCAGCAGTATGTGTGTGTATGGACTCAGCAGTATGTGCGTGTGTATGGACTCAGCAGTCTGTGTGTGTGTATAGACTCAGCAGTCTGTGTCTGTGTATAGACTCAGCAGTCTGTGTCTGTGTATAGACTCAGCAGTCTGTGTCTGTGTATAGACTCAGCAGTCTGTGTCTGTGTATAGACTCAGCAGTCTGTGTCTGTGTATAGACTCAGCAGTCTGTGTCTGTGTATAGACTCAGCAGTCTGTGTCTGTGTATAGACTCAGCAGTCTGTATGTGTGTGTATGGACTCAGCAGTCTGTAAATATGTGTGTGTGTGTGTGTGGACTCAGCAGTGTGTATGTGTGTGTGTGGACTCAGCAGTGTGTATGTGTGTGGATGGACTCAGCAGTGTGTATGTGTGTGGATGGACTCAGCAGTCTCTTTGTGTGTGTATGGACTCAGCAGTCTCTTTGTGTGTGTATGGACTCAGCAGTCTATGTGTGTGTGTATGGACTCAGCAGTCTATGTGTGTGTGTATGGACTCTGCAGTCTGTGTGTGTGTGTGTGTGTATGGACTCAGCAGTCTGTATGTGTGTATGGACTCAGCAGTCTGTGTGTGTGTGTGTGTGTGTGTGTATTGGGTCAGCAGTCTGTATGTGTGTATGGACTCAGCAGTCTGTGTGTGTGTGTGTGTGTGTGTGTGTGTATGGACTCAGCAGTCTGTGTGTGTGTATGGACTCAGCAGTCTGTGTGTGTGTATGGACTCAGCAGTCTGTGTGTGTGTGTGTGTGTGTGTATGGACTCAGCAGTCTGTGTGTATGGACTCAGCCGTCTGTGTGTGTGTATGGACTCAGCAGTCTGTATGTGTGAGTATGTACTCAGCAGTCTGTATGTGTGAGTATGTACTCAGCAGTCTGTATGTGTGTGTATGTACTCAGCAGTCTGTGTGTGTATGGTCTCAGCAGTCTGTGTGTGTATGGACTCAGCAGTCTGTGTGTGTGTGTGTGTGTGTGTGTACTCAGCAGTCTGTGTATGTGTGTATGGACTCAGCAGTCTGTGTGTGTATGTGTATGGACTCAGCAGTATGTGTGTGTGTATATAATGAATTCTCCACCAGGGATTATAAAAAACAACAACACATTGTGTCGGGGCTGGGCTTAACATGCGACAGGGGCGGTGTCAAACTGCCGTGAGGGCGGGGTTAAATGTGCCCCCCTACTTTTGTCCCTGGCCCACCATGTGCCCCCCCTAAAAATGAATCTTAGAGACGCCACTGAGCTGAACGCCTAAATTTGATTTTGCCTCCTGCCCTGCTGTTTTTATAGAATATTCTTCCTGTAAGAGGTGATTTTATGTATTTGTTTTGTCCATTGATGTGATTATATGTCTGCTGAGTTCTTAAAATACTTTCTCTGTTCTCTATGTCACCATCAGCTCAAAGCTCTTTCCCAACTTCAGATATCAGGCCTCTTTCCTTCTGCATACTGGTTTGGCCAAGCTCTTGTGGATGTCAGTCTCCACCTGATTTTGCTTTTCTCGATGATCATCATATTGTTTATATTCAATTACAAAATATTCCTGCACTATATACTGGCTTTCGTTATGGTAAGGAATAAAGCCTCGGTGTTACATTACTAGAGTAACTGTAAATATTGTAAGGACAATCAGTGTAACCAGTAGTACCCTGTTACCTTCTGTCCTTTACAGTTTACTTATTTTTCTGTGTGTTACTTGTTACAAGGTGATTAGTGTTGAATCCATTATATTTCTAAATAGATCAAAAACAAATGTGTCAGGTTATTCACTAAAATGTGAATTATAACCCCTACAGCCCTGCAGGTGTTACTTCCCGGAAATGGGGCAAACTGTTTTGCAATGCTTTGCCCTCTTACTTGGGTTGAGGGAGGTGCAGAGGATTCCACGATGTTGCCTGAACTTCTTCTGCCCCTCCTGCCGCTCATTCATTGGCTGAGAGTATCTTCTGAGCGCTCTTAGACAAGGAATGGCTTTCTGTGTGTATAATCTGCACAGAATTGACATTATCTAGCCCAGGGCCTAATGACGCTGCTGACGGTGGATACACACGTGTAACACTAGGGTGTTGTTCTTGCTAGTTAGATTCATCCCCCCCCATATAAAATTTTCTTTTTAAGAGTGTTACTTGTTTATTTTCCCTGGCGCATCAGTCTCACAGCGGCTGCCACTCCTCCCCTGACTGATATCATCAATACTAATGATCTCAGTCATTCCAATACTCCCCCATAGAAAAGCGTTGGGGAGCTAGTGCACATGCCTGTTAATCACCGCGTCAATGCATCTCCATGGGGGACGTTAATCTTCTCCATGCAGGGACTATCTGAATAGTCAATGTTTACACTGCTCAGCATGCAGGGACAGTTTATATGCCCAAAAGCACTACACTAAACTGTAGTACCTACATTATTATTATGTTATTTATATAGCTCCATCAAATTCCACAGTGCTTTACAGTGGGTGGACGAACAGACATGTAGTTGTAACCAGACAAGTTGGACACACAGGGACAGAGGGGTTGAGGGCCCTGCTCAATGAGCTTACATGCTAGAGGGAGTGGGGTAAAATGACACAAAAAGGTAAGGATAGTATTAGACTAGTGACAGTTGCAAGAGAGAAATCAGTCGGGAGCTATTAACAGTTCTATTGATACGCTTTTATGAAGAAGTGGGTTTTTAACGATTTTTTGAAGGAGTGGAGACTGGGTGAGCATCTAACGGAGGAGGGGGTACCTTCTTATTCCAAAACAGTTGGGAAATTGGGGACATTTGAACTACTAACCACTACAGAAAGCATTTCTTACAGTTCTTTGGCGTTGTTGGTTACGGAGTATCAATGGTCCTGTACGTCTATATCATCAGTTTTATTTTTGGAAGATCAAAGAGCCACCACGATCGATGGGCGTTCTTCTTTGTAATGGTAAGTTATTTATTTTTATTTTTTTTGGTCTATTGTACAATCTAATTATATACATAGCAGGATTGGCAATCACTAAACTTTTTTGTTTTTTCTTATAGAGTGGGTTTCTTCCATTTATCTTCAGCGAATTTTTGGTTGTGTTTGATCAAACGTTCCCAATACTTTTTGTCTACACATTTTTAGTGCCGTCTAGTGTCTTAAGCAGTCTTCTGCTGTTTATTGTAAGTATGTCATTTGTTTTTTCAATCATTTAAATTATATATGTGTATATAGTCAATACAATGTTAAACAAAAATCTGCACACCAGTCAAGCCATAAGTCTTTCTTTTCCCACAGAAATCACAAATTTGCAGTAATGTTACTACCGCAAAGGATTCTGGGTGGGCATATGCAAATTAGTTTAACAAAGAAT
The DNA here is from genome assembly GCF_036172605.1 of Pelobates fuscus. Taxonomy (NCBI): domain Eukaryota; kingdom Metazoa; phylum Chordata; class Amphibia; order Anura; family Pelobatidae; genus Pelobates; species Pelobates fuscus. The sequence goes on from NC_086321.1 coordinate 367,825,734, forward strand.
CACAATTTTGCCTCATTCCATTTTAAACATGTGTTTTTGCTGTATACAACAGCTTTGAAAAACAACTTGGGAAAAGATGCAAAGCCAGTGACCCACTCATGGACAGCTGTTTCGTTGTTAATGCAAATCATCAACATGAGGTTGGTTACTGGTTTGCTTATTGAGGCTTGGTAGTGCTTGGGAAACAAAAATCAAAGAGGTTATGGTGGGGAAAATTGTGATTGAAAAGGGGTATTATCACACTGACACCTGATGCAAAAATTACTGCTGCATTACAAAACATTAATACTCCTCCTTCATTCGCACATACTGACACTAATACAACCATGCATGCACACCACACACATTGATGTTTCAAACAAACCCACAACTGCATTTCCCCCCCCCCCCCCCCATGGTTATCTACTAAAGTGAGCATTATTATTATTATTATTATTAATTTATTTTTATGCATTTTTTATTAAGTGTCAAAAATATGCACTTGCAAGATAGAGTCAAAGGGCAAGTGCTAATGAGGGAATGACACAGCATACTAATTCTAACATCAAATTGTAGATTATGCTAGCTTTAGTGTAACTATAATCTTCATTTTATTAATGACAGGAGGCGAATATTTGCTTAAGTCTCTCTTTACTAAAACTCCACAGCAGCACATTAACATAGAGAGAAAAACACCAAAGACAAAAACATAAGGCATCTATAAAAGGCTCCTCCAAACGAACCATTTCCTCTTTCACGCTGCGACAAAACATAAGGTACACAAAAAAATGCCAATAAACTAATCAAAGGAAGAAAAATATAACACAACGATGACTGCAATCTGTAAGAAGACTTCGAATAACAGATGGAATCTTGCTCTTCATCCAGCCAAACCGTTGATCTTATGAAATGTAGTCGAACCATACACTGAACCGAGATAAACAGAGTCGAAAACACTGATTAGTGAATGAAATGTACTGAGAAAACATAAATCCCCCGGTACAGTACTGAAAGTACCAAAAAACATAAAACCCAGTATATAATTACTGACAATACAAATATAACATACACCTCCCCTAACTTCCCCAGGCATCACCCTAGACTACCACATCTAGCCCAGGCAACTCAACAAACCGAAGAAAATCAACCAAACAATCAAGCAAAACAAAGGGAGGGAAAGAAATAAACGGGCGGGAAATATTTGCCTCCTGTCATTAATAAAATTAAGATTATAGTTACACTAAAGCTAGTATAATCTACAATTTTATATCATGACAGGAGGCTTCATATTTGCTGTTTTAACGCTCCGACAGCAAAACCAAAGAAACATGGCCCGACGGTCTAAAGTAACACTGGCGAAAATCTCACGGGACCGGACCACCGCACTCAAAAAGCCCCGAAGAGAAACGCCCACCAAGGAAAAATTCGGAAGTTGCAGCGCCGCTAACTGAATGCACTCCAAAGGTCGCATTCATCCCCGCCAGTGTCAATAACCATCTAATCCATCGAGTCGGGCCAGGGGCGAAGGCAGGACATCAGAAACACGTCTGAACGAAAACAGACACAACAAGAGGGCAAAGTCAGCTGAAAAACTGGCGAGGGAAATGTCATGGTAATCCGGCCATTCCAGCAGAAATGCTAAAACCATACTTACCTCCCAGAGGGAAGAGCATTAAGGCGCCGGAGGCCGTGCCAGCCTCATCCCACGTAGAATTCTGCAGACCCGCGGGTCCTGACCGATGGGAAAAAACCTCCAAGTTGAACATGTGCCGCCGAAAATAGCTGACTTAGTCACTTAACCGAACGGCACAAACGTCCCAAATCAAAGAGGAGGGACAAGAAACTCAGCATGTTGGTCACAGGGCTTGTAAAAGGCTCGGTATCCCATTCCAAGCACCAACAACACCATGAAACCCATGCTGAGAGATAACATCTCCTCGTCCCTGGAGCCCAGTAATCCCAGAGAAAGTTCCTGGCCGATAGCGAAAACGCCTCGACATTCCAGGCACCCCTGAACGAGTCCAAGGGGAGTATACGAGAGGATGGTAAGAGAAGAGGATCCCGACAGGAAAGATCCAGAAACTCCGTGAACCAGTCTGACTCCGCCATAGCGGAGTCAACAAGACTAAGGACACACGTCGAACTTGAAGTAATACCAGGGGAATCGTGGTGAACGGAGGAGACGCCTATGCTTCCCGTTGTCACGTTTACATAGATTAATGTGGAGCGCAACTGCAGATTTCTTAGGATTTAAATTGATGATTAGAAAATTAGAGAATAAAATAGGAATTGTCTATTCAATATAGGAAAATAAGGTACTGTATCTTTAAATACTTCACTGTTGGTTTAATTGGAGTAAGCAGTTTCCTATATACATGCAATCTAGCACATTTGGTGTTTGCAGTTTTTTAGGGTAATGAAGAAAGCTATGAATGAAGTTGTAACAGCAGAGATTCGTTTTGGTTTTAGAGATAGCAGGTCAGGGAGCAGACTGTAGCAGAAATGCTTGGAGAAACTTGAGAGCAGACTATGGAAGGAATGCTCAGCAGGCTTGAGAGAAGGAAGTTCTTATCAAAGATGAAACAATTGACTTAGCTTCCAGAGGGTGATCTTCAGGTTCCGGAGTTCTCCTCTGGGGAGGTTCTTTCTGAGGTAGGATGAGAGAAGTCCAGATACTAGCCATGGTCGAGGAGAGGAGAAGGAGGTTAGTTCGAGTTCCAGTCCGGTTCGGTACACAGGTAGGGTTGCAGAGAAACTTTCAGCCGGTTTGATTTCGCGGTAACGCTGTTCATTAATCCAGCGTCTTGTATCTGGTGCGGTCGCATTATGTAGCGTGGCGAGACCGCGTCAGAGAGGGGGTGTGGTTAAACTCCGTCAACCCGGAAGAGACAAGGAATTACCGGTAACTGGGGCATGACAGTACCCTCCCTGTAAGGAGCACCCACCGGGTGCTATCCTTGTGGCTTAGAAGGATAACGTTTGTGGAATGCGGTAATTAACCTATTGGCATGGATCATAGAGGAGTTTTCCCATGTATCTTCATCAACTCCGTAACCCTTCGATCTAATGAGGTACTGTAGAGAGCCACGATGGATCCGTGAATCCAGAATCTTTTGGACCTCGTATTCTTCTTCACCTTGTACCAAAACAGGATCAGGAGTAGTGATTACATCTCTATGGAAAGGGTCAGGAAGATGGGGTTTGAGCAAAGAAACATGGAAGACTGGATGAAGCCTTAAAGTAGAAGCTTGTGGAAGCTTCAATTTCACAACGTTACGGTTGATAATAGACAATATTTGAAAAGGACCAAGAAAAAGGGAACTTAGTTTCTTTGAAGGACGGTTGGTGGATATGTTTTTTGAGGAGAGCCAGACAAGATCACCAGTTTTATAAACGGGAGGAGGTTGTCTCTTAGTATCAAAAAACTTCTTTTGGTTGGCGGATGCTAATTCAAGATTTTCATGTAATTTTCGAAATAGGGAGGACATGTGAGAGATTTGATTTGAAACAGTGGGGTTAGATGAAGGAATTATATGAGCAGGAAACGAAGAGGGATGAAACCCATAATTGGAGAAGAAGGGAGTCATTTTGCTGCTTGTATGAACTGAGTTGTTATATGCAAATTCGGCCATGGGCAACCATGTCATCCAATCATCCTGTAGGTGGGAACAATAGCATCGTAAATATTGTTCTAAGCATTGGTTAACGCTTTCAGTTTGCCCATTGGTTTGGGGATGATAAGCAGAAGATAGTTTACGTTGAATACGAAGAGAAGCACACAATGCGTTCCAGAATTTGGAGGTAAACTGGGTTCCACGGTCCGATATGATTTCGTCTGGAAGTCCATGAAGTTTCACTATATTATCGAGGAATATTTTTGAAAGTTCAGATGATGAGGGTAATTTCTTCAAAGGGATAAAATGGGACATTTTTGTGAAGCGGTCCACTACTACTAAAATGGTGGTATGATGTTGAGATGGGGGAAGTTCCACCAAGAAGTCCATGGAAATGGATTGCCAAGGTCTTTCCGGAATCGGTAGATCCAATAATTGACCAAAGGGGTGATGTTCAGATTTGGATCTTTGGCAGGTTGAGCAGGTTTTGACATAGGATTCGATGGTGGTGTCCTGGCGAGGCCACCAATAATATCTTTTGGATAATTCTAGGGTCTTTTTTATACCAGGATGACCAGCCAGAGGAGAATCATGAATGAATTTGAGTATTTTATTTCTGAATGCGGGAGGAATGTAAATCCTGTCATTGAAATAATAGAGACCATCTTTCTGTGATAACTTGATTGATTTAGGAAGTTCAAGAGCATCCGGACTTAGACCTTTTATGTCATCTATAAGGGACGTTAAGACTCCGATAACTGTATGTGGAGGTTCCAATTCAAGGTCTTGGTGAATTCTGGAAAGGGCATCCGCCTTTTTGTTCCTAGATCCGGGTCTAAAAACAATTTGAAAATTAAACTGGGAGAAGAAAAGATTCCATCTTACTTGCCTAGCAGAGAGAGTTTTGTTGGAGTGAAGATATTCAAGATTTTTATGGTCAGTATAAACTATTATAGGAGCTTGTGTTCCTTCAAGAAGATGTTGCCAGGTTTCTAAGGCTGCTTTTATACTCAATAATTCTTTTTCTCCTATAGGGTAATTTTTTTCGGCAGGAGACATTGAACGTGAGAAAAAGGCAACTGGATGAAGAGGATCTTGAGGAGTTTTGTGTTGGGAGAGGACAGCTCCGATGGCTGTTTCTGAAGCATCTGTTTCAAGGACATAGAGACATGTGGGGTTTGGAAGTTGAAGAATAGGAGCAGTTGTAAATCTTCTTTTTAATTCATCGAAGGCTTTTTGAGCCTTTTCATTCCAATTGAAAGGATGTTTTTTGCTGTTAAGTGAATTAAGTGAATGAGCTACGTCAGAGTAATTTTTTATAAATTTTCTGTAGAAGTTGGCAAACCCCAGAAAACTTTGTAATTCTTTTACATCAGAAGGAATGGGCCAGTTGAGGATACAATTGATTTTAGAACTATCCATGCTTATCGAATGAGGAGTAATAACGTAACCTAAAAAGGTTATTTCATTGACGTTAAAAAGACATTTTTCTGGTTTAGCGTATAATTTATGAGTTCTAAGTCTGGATAACACCCATCTCACGTCTTTTTTGTGTTCCTCAGGAGTATTAGAATATATAAGAATGTCATCTAAATAAATGATAACACAGACATCTAGAAGATCCCTGAAGATGTCATTTATAAAATGTTGAAAGGTTGCAGGGGCGTTGCAGAGGCCGAAAGGCATCACAAGATACTCGTAGAGGCCATATCTTGTTAGGAAAGCAGTTTTCCATTCATCATTAGCCTTGATTCTAATGAGGTTATATGCCCCACGGAGGTCAAGCTTGGTGTAGATAGTAAGGAAAAAAACAATAGTGTGATACAGTATATACAGTGAAAAATGTGCGCTTAAATGGATGCACTCACGAGATAGTAAAGGTAAAACAGCATTCAAGGTGCCTCCCCAGGAAATATGGGGGGATGCTGGTATCCTTCGGTAGTGTCTAGCAGCCAAATGGGACACAGGACTCCAGGTGAGTAATGGTAGAAAATATTTGTAGTTTTATTTTCTTTAAAAGGTGATACAACACCAAGCAGATAAAATATAAAAGTGCAGCAGTAGGTCCGATCAGTGAAGGTGACGAGCACCTATTACAAAGTTATCCAAGTGACTCATACCTAATAAGCTAAAAAAGTAAAAAACCATAACCTATAAATTTTACAAATGTTCCCTGAATATTATTAGTTAAAGACATTATAAATACTTGATTAGTACACATAACTGTATAATTTGAACTGCGTTCGTTATTATTATTGTTTCATATATGTTATCTTGATCTGTTTTTTATCTTATTTATATTCTTTTGTTTCATACATATGTACCAAAAATAGATTATTCTCATTGTCTTATATCATCAGAAGAAAAAAAGAAAGAAAGGAGAAAAAAGGAGAAAAGAGTTATCCCCAGGCCAGAGGGAGTCCACATTAACATATCCCTAATAACCTATATTATTGATTCACTGGTACTCCTTTGTCTAGAGGAAGGGTACTCCCTTTAAGAAAAAATTATAAAGAGAAGAGTAATCGTTACGGTTACTCCAAAAAACACACCAGATCTATCCCAATGTTTAGGCCCCTGGGTTCCAGGGTCTTTAACTTGTGTATCCAGAAGGTTTCCCTCTGGGATAGCTTCTTAACTCTATCTCCTCCCCGCCAGTAGGGCAGAACATGCTCAATCCCCATACATCGAAATTCTTTAAATGAAAAAGAAGGACAGCTGGAGCAGTGGGCGGAGACTGAATGAGTTACAAGTCCCTTACGTATATTGTTTAGGTGTTCCAAGATTCTAACTTTAAAAATACGTTGTGTCCGTCCCACATACTGTTTGCCACACGGACACTGCAGTAAATATACTACATGGTCCGTGTGGCAGCTAATTGGTGATTTAATCCCAAAGGATTCTCCAGTTACAAAACTGCCGAATTCCTTGGTTCTTTCCATATGGGCAGTGGTGCAGGCTTTGCAGCTATTGCATCCTCTAAAACAACAGAGGACTAGATTCAAGTTCCAACTCTTTTTCTTCCCGTAATGCGGAAGAAAGAGGTAAAGGCATTTTCAATTTAACTGGCATTCCTCTCACATCAGATGAAATAGATTTACTTTCAAAAGGGATGAAGTTTGCCCCCAACAAAATGGCTAATGATTTCAATCTGTATATAGACCTTAAAAAATTTATTCGCTCCCTAACTATTAAAAGGCATTTTCTTCTACACCCATCCAATATTGAGGGTGATGCTAATAGTATAGATGTGAAAGAGAATTATAAATTTCAACCTAGGTCCCATTTTTTTCCGGTTCAAAGTAAGGGTCCATTCTTGGAGACCTTTGAGCATATGGTGGACCAGGCTTTTCAATCCATTACTCTCGAAAGAAAGAGAGGCTCATCCCCTTTTAATTTAACTAAGAAGGAGAAGGACACTTTACAACATCTTATGGAAAGAGAGGACCTGGTGATCAGGGAGGCCGATAAGGGAGGAGGGATAGTGTTGATGACAGCCTCCTACTATCTGAAGGAGTCCCTTAACATCCTGGGGGATAGGAAGACGTATATCAAATTACAAAATAATCCCACCCCGGTGTACAACTTAAAACTGAAAGAAATTTTGACTAAAGCCAGGGATAGCGGAATTATATCGCAAAAGAATTTTGATTTCTTGTTCCCAAAAAATCCAGTAATTCCAATATTCTATTTTCTTCCTAAAACCCATAAACGCCTCCCTGATCCACCAGGTCGCCCTATCATTAGTGGAGTGAACTCTCTCACAGCTAATTTGTCAGCATTTATGGATTCGTTCCTCCAAAAATATGCCCAGGGGGCCCCCTCATATATACGCGATACTAAGTCCTTTCTCCAAGAATTGGAGAGTATAGAATGGGAATCCGACTACAGTTGGGCCACGCTGGACGTGACATCTCTGTATACGGTAATCAATCACCGTTTGGGGCTGGAAGCTCTTGATCACTATATGTCCCAGGATTTGGACTTGTCCTCAGGCCAGAGGGATTTCATATTGACTTCGGTCCAGTTTATATTAGAACATAATTTTTTCTTTTTTAACGATCAATATTTTCTCCAGATAACGGGTACCGCCATGGGCACCAGGTTCGCCCCCAGTTATGCCAACACCTACATGCGGAGATGGGAAGAACTCTTCGTATGGTCTGGGCATGACTGGAGGGAGAACCTGGTGCTCTGGCGGCGTTATATTGACGATGTGATCGTCATCTGGAAGGGGTCTTCTGACAGCTTTTCAGATTATGTTCATTATCTCAATTCCAACTTGTTCAACCTTGTGTTTACTCCTGAGTGGAACAAAAGTAGGATCCATTTTTTGGACCTCGAAATTTTCTGTGATCAGGGCCAAATCCATACTAAATGTTTCTTCAAGCCAACGGATGGCAATGGTTTCGTTCACCAACGTAGCTGCCACCACAAACCGTGGCTTAAAGGCATAGCGCGTAGTCAGTTCACCAGACTTAAGCGCAATTGTTCCCGCCCACTTGATTTCCATACCCAGTCCACACATATAAAGAATAAATTGTGTGCGAGGGGCTATAACAAAAACACCCTAGAGAAAGAGATCCGTTCCATAGGCTCTTTAGAACGAAGCCAACTGTTGGAGGACAAACCACCGGGGACAGGAGGGAGGGGTAATTTCAGATCTTCCTTTGGAACTCAATACAATACCGATCATCTTAAGATAAAAAGAAGTTTAACTGAATTCTGGCCTATCTTACAACAGGACCCCATTTTGGGCAGTTCTCTATCTGAACGTCCAACAGTAATTTTCAAGCGAAATAAGAACCTTAAGAACATGCTAGCGCCCAGCTATGCGATTAAAACCAACAGATCTAATGTACCTCCCGATTCAGGTTGTTTTAGAGGATGCAATAGCTGCAAAGCCTGCACCACTGCCCATATGGAAAGAACCAAGGAATTCGGCAGTTTTGTAACTGGAGAATCCTTTGGGATTAAATCACCAATTAGCTGCCACACGGACCATGTAGTATATTTACTGCAGTGTCCGTGTGGCAAACAGTATGTGGGACGGACACAACGTATTTTTAAAGTTAGAATCTTGGAACACCTAAACAATATACGTAAGGGACTTGTAACTCATTCAGTCTCCGCCCACTGCTCCAGCTGTCCTTCTTTTTCATTTAAAGAATTTCGATGTATGGGGATTGAGCATGTTCTGCCCTACTGGCGGGGAGGAGATAGAGTTAAGAAGCTATCCCAGAGGGAAACCTTCTGGATACACAAGTTAAAGACCCTGGAACCCAGGGGCCTAAACATTGGGATAGATCTGGTGTGTTTTTTGGAGTAACCGTAACGATTACTCTTCTCTTTATAATTTTTTCTTAAAGGGAGTACCCTTCCTCTAGACAAAGGAGTACCAGTGAATCAATAATATAGGTTATTAGGGATATGTTAATGTGGACTCCCTCTGGCCTGGGGATAACTCTTTTCTCCTTTTTTCTCCTTTCTTTCTTTTTTTCTTCTGATGATATAAGACAATGAGAATAATCTATTTTTGGTACATATGTATGAAACCAAAGAATATAAATAAGATAAAAAACAGATCAAGATAACATATATGAAACAATAATAATAACGAACGCAGTTCAAATTATACAGTTATGTGTACTAATCAAGTATTTATAATGTCTTTAACTAATAATATTCAGGGAACATTTGTAAAATTTATAGGTTATGGTTTTTTACTTTTTTAGCTTATTAGGTATGAGTCACTTGGATAACTTTGTAATAGGTGCTCGTCACCTTCACTGATCGGACCTACTGCTGCACTTTTATATTTTATCTGCTTGGTGTTGTATCACCTTTTAAAGAAAATAAAACTACAAATATTTTCTACCATTACTCACCTGGAGTCCTGTGTCCCATTTGGCTGCTAGACACTACCGAAGGATACCAGCATCCCCCCATATTTCCTGGGGAGGCACCTTGAATGCTGTTTTACCTTTACTATCTCGTGAGTGCATCCATTTAAGCGCACATTTTTCACTGTATATACTGTATCACACTATTGTTTTTTTCCTTGTATGTTCCCTATATAGACTGTACAGCCGTATCCCACTTCTGTTTGTGGTTCTATACATATATATGATCGTTTTGTGGTGGATAACGATCTTGGGAGGCTACAGACTGATTGAAGTTAAGTAATCGATATTTAACACTCAACAACGTAGTTGTTTTGTTTTTGCTGGTGTAGATAGTAGCTGTTTTTAACCGTTCAATTAATTAATTTATCAGGGGAAGAGGGTAACGATTTGTAACTGTTATTTTTTTTTAAAGCTCTGTAATCTATGATGGGACGTATAGTCTGGTCTTTATTTCTCACAAAAAACATACTGGAGGCAGCAGGTGAGCTGGAAGGTCTAATGAACCCCTTACGGAGGTTTTCATCCAAGTATTCCTTGAGGATTTTTAATTCAGATTCAGAGAGAGGATAGATGTGCCCAAAAGGTATGGGGCACCAGGTATGAGGTCTATGGGACAGTCGTAGGGACGATGAGGTGGGAGTGTTTCAGCTTCCTTTTTACTGAATACGTCTGAGAACTCAGAATAACAGGAAGGTATAGTTGGTTCTTCAATAGTCTGAAAAATTGGAATATGTTGTAAGCATGTCTCCTTACAATACGCAGAGTTAAAGTGAGAGAGAAGGGAGACGAAGTAATTTGTGGGTTGTGGTCCCTTAACCAGTTGATTCCTAGTATGACCGGATAAAGAGGAGAAGAGATAATATCGAATATAAGATATTCGGTATGAGTATGATGGGGGGTTGTTCTTACAGGAATAGTTTCATTTATTATAGGGCCCGAGGATATGAGGGAGCCGTCAATCACTCTGACAGAAACAGAAGTGCTTTTGCGAACACAAGGAATTTTATTTTTTGTTACAAAGGATGAATCGATGAACACCCCGTTTGCCCCAGAATCAATGATGGCTTCAGTCGTAATTCTTTCTTTGTCCCACTGTAATATGAGAGAAATAGAGGAGAATTGAGTGGTTGTTTTAGAGGGAAGTGCACTTAGTATAGAAGTGGTATGAGCATGCTTACCGCCCTTTGGCCGTTTCAATAAGGGGCAATCTGGGATCAAGTGATCTTGCGAGGCACAATACATGCAGAGGTTTAGTAGACGTCTTCTAGTTTTTTCTTCTAGTGTGAGAGGACTTCTTATAGTGCCTATTTCCATAGGTTCATTTGGTAATGATGGTTTTTCAGTTGTTTTTGAAGGACCAAATGTTTTTTTCCACGATGAACCCGAGAGAGCTTTTTCGGCCTTTCTTTCTCTAAGCCTTCTGTCAATGCTGATTGATAGTTGAATCAGCGCGTTTAATGTAGTAGGAAGTTCAGTTCTAGAAAGTTCATCCTTTACTGCTTCGGATAACCCAATTCGAAATTGGTTGCGCAGGGTTATGTCATTCCATTGAGTTTCTATTGCCCATCTTTTAAACTCCGCAATGTAATCTTCGACAGGTCTATGTTTTTGCTGTAGAGTTCTGATGGTTAAATCAGCTGTAGACTGTTTGTTAGGATCTTCAAAAAGAAGAGAAATAGCTTCAAAAAAATTCATCCAATGAGTCTAAGATGGGATCATCATTTTCCAAGAAGGAGTGGGCCCAGGCCATTGGTTCACCTCTTAGGAAGGAGATAACCGAACAAACATTAGATCTTTCAGTGGGATAAGATCTAGGTTTTAGAGCAATTAATAACTTGCAGGAATTAAGAAACTCCCTGTATTTGGATCTATCTCCAGAAAACTTTTCGGGATTACAGACAGCAGGGTCGCTAGCAGAGTGCATAACAGTATGAGGAGTATGGGTTTGTAAGTCTTTGACATAAGTAAGAATCCGTTCATTTGTAACCTGGAGGTCTTGCATGCCTTGGGCAAGTGTATCGACTCTTTGATTCAGCATAGTAAATTTTGAATCGAAATCTGCTGGATCCATTACAGAGGCTGGATTAATCTGTCACGTTTACATAGATTGATGTGGAGCGCATTGATGTGGAACTGCAGATTTCTTAGGATTTAAATTGATGATTAGAAAATTAGAGAATAAAATAGGAATTGTCTATTCAATATAGGAAAATACAAGTTCTGTATCTTTAAATACTTCGCTGTTGGTTTAATTGGAGTAAGCAGTTTCCTATATACATGCAATCTAGCACATTTGGTGTTTGCAGTTTTTTAGGGTAATGAAGAAAGCCATGAATGAAGTTGTAACAGCAGAGATTCGTTTTGGTTTTAGAGATAGCAGGTCAGGGAGCAGACTGTAGCAGAAATGCTTGGAGAAACTTGAGAGCAGACTATGGAAGGAATGCTCAGCAGGCTTGAGAGAAGGAAGTTCTTATCAAAGATGAAACAATTGACTTAGCTTCCAGAGGGTGATCTTCAGGTTCCGGAGTTCTCCTCCGGGGAGGTTCTTTCTGAGGGAGGATGAGAGAAGTCCAGATACTAGCCGTGGTCGAGGAGAGGAGAAGGAGGTTAGTTCGAGTTCCAGTCCGGTTCGGTAAACAGGTAGGGTTGCAGAGAAACTTTCAGCCGGTTTGATTTCGCGGTAACGCTGTTCATTAATCCAGCGTCTTGCATCTGGCGCGGTCGCATTATGTAGTGTGGCGAGACTGCGTCAGAGAGAGGGTGTGGCTAAACTCCGTCAACCCGGAAGAGACAAGGAATTACCGGTAACTGGGGCATGACACCCGTGAAAAACCATACCTGGAGAAACGCATCCACCGCCACGCACGCTGGGTCCGGGAGCCAACTGAAGTACGTCCGAATCTGATGGTCGTCCCGGAGGCGAATAGATCCACCGTGACTGAACCCCTGCGACGCTTGAGTACGAGGAAGATGGGTCGAAAGAGTTTCCAGTCGCTGGCATCCTTCCAATGTCTGGAGAACCGATCCGCCGGCAGGTTCGACTCCCACGGCAGATATTCCGCTTGTAAGGCGATGTTGCGCTGGGAGCAGGAGCTGGAGATTCCCTTCCTCACATCCGCCAGAGTGCGAGACCAGCGCCCTCCAAGCGGTCAGTACCTCGCACCGCTGAGACCTTATCCATCCGAAGGAGGATGCAGCAGCATGATCGGTGACTTGCCAGGCTCCGAACCGCCAACGAACCTGCAATCAACTCCAGGCAATTGATGCGGAACTCCGATTCCGAGTCCGACCATGGGCTGCCCCTGGACCCGGTTGCGCACGTGGCGCCCCAACCCCCGAATATTGCCTTGCCGTTCCAGGACGCCATGCATAGAAGCCACCAGCGTTGTCCGGCCTTCACGTCCGGGCACATAGAAATCATCTGTTCTGAAGAGGGTCCCCTGCGTAGAAAAAAGCCTTCAGCCGTTGCATGGCCCTGTAGTGTAGTGGGCCCTGGTAGACAGCCTGTATCGAGGCTGAGAGGAGGCCCACCACGCGAGCAAGCATTCGAAGGGAAATACGGTCTTGCCGTAATATCCGTCTTATCCCCTCCCGAATGGTCAGCATCGTTGCCAACGGCATGCGGGTAACGCATTCCTTCGCATCGACCTCGACACCCAAGAACTCCACCGCCTGGGAAGGGTCCAATGCTGATTCCTTCAGAACTTCCCTGACGTTTATAGGAGATTTTAGACAATATTGCACTATTATGTGTTCTTTTTGCTTTATCTCCAGGTTGTTTTAAATTCGTTTTAAACAAGAAGACACTCCACCTTATATTGTATGTAGATTCCTTCAGATAGACTACGAATCCCAGGTGCTCCAATAAGGAGATCGCCGAACGCGTCAGATATATGAACCTGGAGGGATCTTTGCAGAGGACCAGCAAGTGTCCCAGAAATATTAGGAACCGGACACCCTCTGACCAGAATCGGGCGACCACAGACTGCAGAAACTTGGGGAAGCACCATGGGGCCGAGCTAAGGCCGAACGGGAGGTCTGCAAATAGGTAAGGGACGCCATTCCAGGTGAAGCGGAGGAAACTGCGACAGCTCATGTCCACCAGAATGAAGAGATAAGTATCCTGCAGGTCCAGTCTCGTGAACCAGTCTCCCGGCCGGAGAAGGTCCCGAAGGTGTTGAACTTGAAGTGGTTGTAGACAACAAAGGCGTTCAATTCCCGCAAATTAATCACTGTGCGGAACACCCTCGACTTCATCTTCACTAGACAAATCGAGCTGAGGAAAAACCCCCGAATCCGGGGCTCGCTGGACAGCGCCTATGGCGAGCAGAGGCCGAACCTACCAAGGACTGTTGATCTTTTGCGATGAAGGGGACTCTTGGAGGTCCAACCGGCGGAAGTCCATGACGGAACCCCGTACTGTCTGAAGGACCCATGCATCTGAAAACACCTCCTGCCACCTGTCTCTGCAGTGAAACAAACTGCCTGTATGCAATAGATGGAACTGAAAGTGGTAGGAGCTGTACTCGCCCGTAGGAGAACTCGCCCGTCCTCTGGCACGGTATCCACGACCTCTATCTGCCCTTCGAATGTAGGGAGGTCTGGGCTGGTACGATAGAAAAAAGGATGGGACGGGATCTGTGTGGGCCCGAAGACCAGCCGGGACAATAGTGAGTGAAACACCTTCATCATAGAGGACTGTGCTTTATCCAGGGAAGCAAATAAATTGCCGCGTTCCTGTAGCTCCTTCATGAAAGGTTCCCCGAACAGTAGGTCTTTTGGCCGGGGGGCCAAATTCTTTGGACCCTAGCTCCGATAGCTTGTTGTCCATACGGAACAGCACCGTTTTCCTGCGTGCAGTGCAGAGAGTTACATTAGCATTGCCCGGGTCCAGGCTCGTACCGTCTGTGTAGGCCACGACCGTCAGGGCCAACATCCTGCACAAAGGGGCCCAGCCTATCCAAGCGTATATCTTGCGCTGAGCGAAGGCTACTCTCGAACGTTTTCTTGGGGTCTCGACCCGTACGATGCAAGTACGAGGCCACCAGGGGGTCAAAATCCGGGGCCGCCTGCCACCTTGTCCGGCAGGATGGCCAGGGGCATTCTGCCCGTAGTTTCTTGCGGGCCTCCCTTTCCAAGGGTCTACGGACCCAGCAGCGCACGAATTGTGCTAAGTGGTCGGGCCGCGACCATTTTGAGGACTTGGGGTGCCGGATAGAGTGAGGGTCAGACAGAGGTTCACCTGTAGCATCTAGAAAGGTGTTCCTGGCGCGTCTTTATCCTCCTAGCGCCAACCTGGGCCAACACCACGGTCCTCGTCCCAACCATCTTCTTCCACTGAAGGGGATTGGTCTGCCCGCCACTCATCCAGTACGGCCATGGTAGGGGGGCAAGGAGGCCTCCTCCCCTGCGCCCGATAGGCGGTGGCGCCTGGCCGGTGAGGTTGATCACCTCGAACCATGTCGCTTCGCCGGAGCCTTGTCCTTCCGGGAGCGTGGTTCAGGGCCTTCACCCTTCCAATAGCGCATTTGCGCACTTGCCTGCTCTCTTACGCGAGAGTCTGACTCAGCCGAGTCGTCTGCCAAGCAGGGGGATCCACTCGCACCCCTGTCCATTCGAGATTGAGGGAGAGCCCTCGCCAGGGCTTCCTCCATAGAGGCGGGCACTGCCGCATTAAACAATGCCTGCAAACTCTGCTCCTGTGCAGAGGCCTCCATAATGTCCGTGATGATTGTAGGTGATACCTGAGGAGATAGATAACAGGTATCCCTAGCAGGCAGTAGGGGCCGCACCCCTATAATTGGCAGAGGCATGTATTAACGCATGCAGGCACAATAACAGGGGTCCAGGAATGGAGCCGCCAGGCCAGGAGCATGCGTAATATGGCACAGACAACGCAGGCCAAATCATGGGGCACAGACAAAGCAGTTCAATCAAGGGGCACAGACAAAGCAGGCCAATCATAAAGGCACAGACAAAGCTGGCCAATCATAAAGGCACAGATAAAGCTGGCCAATCATAAAGGCACAGACAAAGCTGGCCAGTATACGGGCACGGGTAGAACCGGCTCAGTAATAAATATAGGCAGGAAAGGAAATCCCAATAGGTGACATTCAGGTAAATCCGGATGGGTGTGCAGGGTAGAGATGTACCAGGTCCCCAGTTTAGGCCCAGACCAGTGTGGGAATAATGTCACCAAGCAGGGTCCCATGTAGGAAAACATGCAGATGTAATGTATAAACCAATCCTCAATTAGACCAGGCAGCATGCATAGATAAAGCAGAATAGGCACACAATCCATGTACTGAGTATGACTGCAGTTAGTATAGTTTCAAACAACATGTATCCTACTGCTACATGCATAGAGACAGGGAAAACATAAAATAAGATACATAACCTGGTATAGCAGAATATATTGGCTACACAGTAGGCTGTGTTTGGGTGCAACAAGGAACAACTAGCCGATAGTGCTACCCGTAAGATGTAGCAACATTCCTAATCCCGGCAGAAAGAAAAAACTCCCAACAACATCCACAACTAATACTGTACCACCAGGGATGTGGACAGAGAAATAGAGCCACAGAAGAAAAAAGGAAGCCTCTGACTCCCACCAGTGAGTCTATATCCTAGCTATTAATGCTTCAATTGCAGTGTAAAGGGAAGAGAAGAGATCCTTGGAGCACCCCCTCCTTAGAGTAAAATCGGTGAAGCCCAGGTCAATGGTAGTTAACTCTTAGTGTCTCTTACTTTGGTCCCCCGGCGTTCTCTGTGATGCTGCAGGCTCGTGTGGAGCAAGATTTTCTGGGAAGTCGAATTCAGGTCCAAATGGCGAATTCATCACACTGAATTCGGTTCTGAATAGCGAATTTGCTAGATCAGATTCGGCACATAATATGATGAATCTAGATATGCAAATAAGGGTTTCTAACATCCACGAATCATAAGGAATTCCCTTATGACATTGACCAATAGAAATTAAGATATCCCTAAATATACTTACCGCTCTCACTCCTTGTTGCCAGGCTGTGGTTCTAGTAGCCCAAAAGTGCCTTCCTTGTATATTCTTTTCCTGGTTTCTGACTCCTCTACCGTTAATCTGGCCACTAAAAGGGCCAGTGCACGGCTTGCCTATTTATTGTGCTATAGTCTGCATGTTTTTAAGTTGGATCCTGACAACAGGTAACTGGATGGTGTTGGAGGCAGTGGCGTACACACAATCCATGGGGCCCCGGTGCGAAACTGATCCATGGCCCGCCCCCTCCCCTCTCTCCCCCATCCCTCCTGACACATACATATATACAGACACACACACAAACATACACACAGACAGACACACACAAAGACACATACATACAGACACAGACACATACATAGACACAGACACATACATATGGGGCCCCATGGATTGTGTGTACACCACTGCATTCATAGACACACACGTACATACAGAGACACATACACACATACAGACAGACACACACACACACAGAGACACACTGTTACTAGGGGTGATTTGGATTGGAACTCAACTGCAGCTTGTAAACTCCCTAATTACAATAGTGAAGAAATGGAGAATCCTTAAGTATTAATACTGTAGCTTTAAGAAAGAGAGAATCACTGGTAACTTGATTCAACCGAAGTTTTAATAAGTGTTAAACTTAAATGAATTGCATTTAGGCAATAATCCAATAAGAAGAGGTGCAAGTAAACAACACAAAGTTCATTATTTAGTATTTCTTCAGAGATGCATTAAGTAACATTCTTTAAATTCATGAGATTAATCTTCAATAGGAACAATAATCAAGTAGCTAAGAATATTTGCAAAGCAAGAACAGTTCATAGTGAATAAGCATGATGGGAGTTTTCCTTCATGTTAAACATGATGGGAGTTGTCCTTCATGAGATTAGTAGTTTGTAGCACTGAAAGTATTTGCAAAGCAAGAAACAGTTCATAGTGATTAAGCATGATGGGAGTTGTCCTTCATGAGATTAGTAGGTTGTAGCAATGAAGATTAGAGCAAGCAAGCAATAGTTCATTAATAAATGATATTGTAGACAAATAGCTGAAAGATATACTTAAGGTTTATATGAGTAGTCCTCCAATAGTCCAGACATATGGTCCACTTGTAAAGTAGCAAAGTATCCGTTCTCCAGTAATCCTTTATGGCATGCAGCAATCCTTGCATTTGCTCAAAGGCTGGAACGGCTTGTCTGAGCTTGTGGAGAGGTAAGTCTGGTGGAAGCAGCTCCCAGTAGCTGAGCCTGTGGAGCCCGCGGTCTCGCGGAGGCAGCTCACACGTTAGCTCAAACAAATCAATCACCAAGCACCCTCTCTCTGGCCCAGTCTCCCTAAATACTGTCAGAGCTGTATCAGAGGGGGCGGGGTCCGGCTCCTCACAGCTGAGTGCCGAACCCGGAAGTGTTACTCCATGACACACACACACATACATACAGAGAAAAACACACATATACAGAGACACATACAGATACAGAGAAACACACACACATACACAAAATGTTTCCTACCTTGTTACTTTCTCTGGGGTCCTGTGGGGGCTCAGCCTAATGGGAGTCAGAGTTCCCACTCTGATTCCCTCCTCCTCCTTCTTCCTCCCGCGCGTGCTCTGATAGCTGGGAGGAGTGACCGGGAAATAACTTCCTCCCAGCGATGATGTAATCACAGGGGGCACTATATAAATAATAACATAATAATAAATAATACTAATTAGGGACATATGCATTTGCAAAGCCATAACAAACATCACATGGATAGTTAGACACAATAGAATATAGTAGCCCTCTGGGTCAATCTCACAGCTGTGGAGCACATGGGGCAAAGCAGAAGGAGAATTGTCACTTCCCTAGGCTTAAGCCTTGAGGCCTCTTTTGAACAGTCAAGGCCCAGATGATGTGACAAGTAGGGAAACAAGAGTGATGGACAGTTGGAAGGTGTCCTGTAACCAGGAGTTGAGCATGTGATGGAGGTTAGCCGGCCTGATAGATTTGGGAAAACCAATGATTTCCAAGTTATTTCTATGAATTCGATTTTCAAGATCATCCAGTTTAACCTGAAGCATGGTTCGAGTGGATTGTAGCTCATGGAACTTGTCTTCAGTTGTACTTTAAGAAAAGAAAAACCTGCACTCTCTCCTTAATCCCTATGTATATTTAGACAAATGGAGGTCATTTAGTTGCTCCAATGGCCATTGGAGGGAATGCCCGCCTGCCAACGTCAAGGCAGACCCCCCCTAAGCGGGTCCTAACCCTGACCCTTCAGCATGCTTCCTTGAGCTTCTGGCAAATATATCTCTAATGAGACAGATAGGGGTATTTTTTATATACACCCCTATATACTTATTAACCCTTAATAGGGAACACATGGGATGGGCGGCAGCATTGTAACCAGGCTGTGTGATACTAAGTAAATACAAATACAAAAACAGAAGAAGTCCTGCGCTCACTCCCATCACTGCTGGGCCGGCAGCAAGGACTACAGTACACATCAGCCCCAATATATAGTAAAAAACAAAGAAAAAAAGTTACCTGCGCTCTCTCCTTAATCCCTATGTATATTTATACAAATGGAGGTCATTTAGTTGCTCCAATGGCCATTGGAGGGAATGCCCGCCTGCCAACGTCAAGGCAGACCCCCCTAAGTGGGTCCTAACACTGACCCTTCAGCCTGCTTCCTTGAGCTTCTGGCAAAGATATCTCTAATGAGACAGAGAGGGGTATTTTTTATATACACCCCTATATACTTATTAACCCTTCAGTTGTACTTTGTTGAGTTTCCAATAAAGTGATTTGGGAGGAATGAGAGTGGATAAGATGCAAAGTACTATTAATAGATTCCTTAATGTCCTTGAATTGGGATTCAAATATGGGTTTGACAAGTTTGGAGATTTTACAAGCCATTTCCGAGGTCTGCTGTGATATGACAGTTGAGGCAGAATATGCTTGAGATGGACCTTCATATACATCAGAGCCAGTCGGCGAGAGGGCAGGAGTTGCCAGCAGAGAAGGCTGTCTGAGCAGGTGTTTCCAATGTTTACTTCTTGGGGTGTTTAGAGATGGATTTGTTGATTAATTTATCTATTACAGGAGAGAGAAAAAGAAGCAAATGACAAAGATAGAGGAGAAGCTGAATGAGGGAAAGGGTCAGCAGAAATAGTAGAGAATAAGTGGCTGAGGAGGTATGAAATAGAGGTGGAGAGTCTTGGAATAGAAGGAGGTGACAGAGTGTTGTGTGTAGATTAAGTGTGGAGGAGAGGAAAGAGCAGCATAGATAATGAATGGACCAGTTTACATGGACACTCTGAGCACCAAAACCAGACTGGTAACCTCTTGAACCACTTCCTATGATTTTGGAAGGTCTTCACATTTTGCACTCCAAACTCCGTAAGAAGCATCATATTGGCAGGGTGCACGGATTGCACCAATTAGACAGAGGTCATCAGACATGTAGAAATAACAGGTTTTTGGGGTGGTTTATTCCATTTAATTAATTCTTAAAATGGGCTCAGTAATATAAATGCACTCTGCAATCTACCCTGCAGCTTCACTATTGATATAAATATAAAAAAATCTTTATACGCCACTTGTAGGAAGGATAACATTGAGAATTACACTTTACCACCACCAGAACATTCTAGGAGGATAACTGAGTAACACCATATTTTAAGTACACAGTGCCAAACAAACCCCCGTGTACTGCAGTTTGGGATGGAAGTGTAGAAAGAGGCTAGGGAAAGCGAGAATGTATGTAGCATAATTTTAGGCTGAAATACCCCTGATGTAACTCGTTGAAAACCAGTTGATTTATGTGTCAGTTTATTTATGTAAAGCTAATACTGTACAAAGTCTAAGGAAAAATTTAGAAGAAAATTTTGTTACCATCTAAATTTAATATTTTGGTAAATTCGGAATTGCTCTTGTTGTACATAACTTCTGTTAAAGGGACACTCCAGTGCCAGGAAAACAATCCGTTTTCCTGGCACTATAGGTCCTCCCACCCCCGGTTGCTGAAGGGGTGAAAACTCCTTCAGTGACTTACCAGAGGCAGCGATGATGTCCCTCGCCGCTGCTTGTTGGTCTGCCCACGCCCCTCCCCATCCCCACGTCATCTGGCGGGGGAGACAGATTCCGCCCGCTGGCGGAGACCTAATGCACATGCGTGGCAATGCCGCGCACGCTCATTATACCTCTCCATCGGAAAGCATTGAAAATGCTTTCAATGCTTTCCTATGGGGATTTTAGCGACGCTGGAGGTCCTCACACAGCGTGTGACAGCCACTAGAGGCGGAATTAACCCTGCAAGGTAAATATTGCAGTTTATGAAAACTGCAATATTTACAGTTGCAGGGTTAAGGGTAGTGGGAACTGGCACCCAGACCACACCAATGGGCAGAAGTGGTCTGCGTTCCTGGAGTGTCCCTTTAACGGTATCTTTTTGGAACTTGATTCTTTTTATAGAATTTTGTGTTCGATACAGTGTTTTGGGTCTAACTTCCATCAAGATTCCCATTAACATATATCTTATTTCTTTGAAGATTTCCATGAGTTATCAAGAAGGAATCTACTACAATGAAGAAGACCTAACTTTTTCAGAGGGGATTTTTCCATCTCTGGTAACTTTATCTTCCTTTGCTTACCTGTATTTATTGCTAGTGATCCGATATTGTCCACAACTCTCTCTAATTCTTTGGTCTCTTGTGTTTTGTCTCCTTGGTAGCCATATATACACATAGTCATATTCTTGGGAATCATCTGGTTCCTGGAATGGAGATTTGGGACAAGGAGTGTGAAAAGAGATCCTGTTTTCAGGTAGGTAGCATGATCAGTGTGTTGCTAAACACATTGTGGGATAGGGATCCTGTATCACAATTACATACAGGAGACTTAATGCTCTTGAGATATATAAAGAGTGTTCCTTTTCACATGATTTCCAGCATCATTCCATTTCTTTTATCTAGAACTTCCAGAACAAAACTTGTACCTAAACGAAACCCAGAGGAGTTGGGAGATGCAGATGAAGAGGTTCTGGCTGAGAAAGAAAGGGTTAAAAATGCAATAACGTCTAAAAATCAGGAGGAGGTAATTTTATGCTTTTCTGTAGTACAGTGATATGTTAAAATAAAAAATAAAAAACATTAAAATGCCAAAAACAGTCTATGTATGATCGGAATAAGGGGTTAAGTCAGTGGTCAGGCCATCACCAGGTAGATTAGTTAACTTTGTCTGACTTAGTTAGGTCACTGGGCAAACTGTTGCTGGTGCCCTGGGACTGGTCAGGGATTGCTCAAAGTTCTGAGCTAAAAACAGTCGCCCCATACCCTCCCTGTTTGTATTATTCTTGTTGTGTTGTTTGTGGGTGTTGAAGGGGCAATGTCATCCTTAGGGATAAAAATAGCGAATGGACTTAATGGAGAATGGTATTAATGGGGGTCAGGTTATCTACGACCAATGTTCCCTCTAATTAATATTGTCAGGGACACATTCTCATTGATACTTAAACTGTATTGCCATGGTTTTGAGATAATACAAATGTAACGGAACCGCTGGCACCCCGACCGGGTACCTTCCTTTGATGGATGCTTCTAGTGCTTTCCGAGGACTCCAAGCACTCTGCCAGACACCATAACCACTGCAGACCCCACGAACCGCCGCAGCTTGGTTGGGGTCTTGCCGTCTCCACCCACTCTGGACCCAAGACCAGGGTCCAGCTTCTAGTAGGTCAAACTCTCCAAATGCCAGAGCGCAGGAGTAGGAACAAGCTCTTAGCAGAGCTTAGTGATTATACCCTGGGGAGTATAGTGATTATAGCTATCCCCAGAGTGTAGTTCTCCAATCCCCCAAACATGAGCTGAAATTTCAGGATTGTACAAGATGCTCTGCTTTTTAATGACCACACACTGGCTTTTATGCAAGTCCCCATGCAAAGGGACATCCCACAGGGTGGGACACAGTACAACCAATCATTTCCAGGAGAATCGTAAAACACACAATCCATCCCCTCTGTGATATAATTACTGAACACAATGGGTTAATGTAATTTATCACAGGCAGGAAAAATACACTTTTTATACATACCCTGTAACCTAAAAAATATGCATCATATTCACATAAAACACACATATTCAGAATCAGCATACCTTAAATATAAACATAACCAAACATCATACAAATCCCTCCAGTGGATAAAAAGTTAGACGGAAGTCCTTAACGACTGCAAGCACATTTTCCTGCCCAAAACAGTTCCATAGATTTGGGCTGTGCGGCCGGTCAATTTTATGCAGAAAAAGTCCCATTCGAATGCACGAACGAGGCTGTTCGTGCATTTGGCTCAGTATAGCAGTGAGTTCAAACTGCCGAACAGGACTTAGTCTCTGTAGCTGAAAACGGAGTGTAGGAGAAGGTAAGGGTCAGCGGTGTTCGTTGAAATGTGTAGCCGAGTTCAGTTCCATGAATTTGGCTACACAAGTCTGGGGACACTGGGGACACCGTCTTAAAGGGGCATTGTCGCACAAAGTCTCAATATGTCCCCAGACGGCTCTTAAAGAGCCAGCATGGTCCAATACAAGTCCATAAGCCACAATGCAGTTCTTAAAGGGCCAGCAGCAGCACAATATAAATCCATTAGCCCAAATAATGTTTGTAAAGGGCCATACAACCCAGGGCCATAGTCATGAGGCAGGAGGCTGGCAATCAGGCTCCTCCAACAGCCAGGGGCAAAGGGCAGCTTGTCACCTAAAAATCTAGTGACAAAAGGCGTTTCGTCACAACAAATATGACTGCAAACTATATTATTATGCCCACATGCCACATTGCCTACATATATTGTAGGCAAAAAATAAATAAATGAAAATCTAGAGGTATCAGATACTGCAGTATCGCCTAAAAACAGTAATGAAAAATGCTCAAACATTTTTTTCACTTCTATGCAGCTGGTTCAAGACCACTCTGGCTATTCTCTTTTTTAAAGCCCTTGAGGGGCATTGCACATTCATAAAGGGTTGCCTACCCGAACTGTTTGTGTTTTTGGTGTTCTTCACTAACATTTTTAGCACTTTGGTGCTCTTGATATTCTGATACATTGCTATATCAGTACCTCTAATTCGTCCTAGGTCTCCAGAACAGTTACAGTGTTTGACTATTACTGCTGAGCCGCAACAGAGGGGTCAGATTTTGTGTGCTGGAAGACGTTGGGGAAATGTTGTCTGAAATATTTTGCACCATAACCATAGATTGCTCATTTAAGTTCATAAAGCATAGCAAGTCACCAAACCAACCATATCGCCAGGTATAAACATTTATTCTTATTTGTAGAAACCAGTCATCATTGTAGACAGCCTGCGCAAAGAGTTCAAGGTCAAAAAAGGTCACTCACTTTTCAAGAAAAAAAGGAAAGCGGCCACCAAAAATATCTCGTTTTCTGTGAAAAAAGGTTGGTTTGAGAAATATTCCTGCAAAGTTTACCAATTCATGCTTTAATAATGCTACAAAAAAAAACTGAAACATATATACAGTTAATGATGAACTCATTGCATGGGAGGAGCAGCAGCTGAGGCAAGACTGGTGTGCCGTGGCTTAGAAGGATGAATAAAACTTCTTTATTTTGCTTTTACAGCGGCCCATCTAAACATGCACAATAACACTCTAAGGTTAGAAATACATGTTTGATGTGTATTTAAATGAGCAAACTAATGTTAGAAATGCAGAGTTCTGTCATGCCAAAGCACGAGTTGGCCTTTGATATATGTTATGAGTTGTTTTTTATAAGCGTTGGAATAACATTTATTGTGGGCTCTGATCTTACACCAGGCCTAGGTCATAAAACGTCTAGATAACTATCACCAGAGCTGGACATAGGACATTGTAAAAGGTATTGGTGCATGTGCTCTGACTTTGGAGTCTTCAAAGGACAAGATAGTTTAAGAAAATATTTAGTGGGCAATAAACTGTGAGGCCAAACATCTAGTTTTTAGTTATATAATGAGGATGTTGGACTATCCAGGGGATATTTCTTTTTTCAACAACTACTAGGAGACCTGTATCATCTGAATCTCACACAAGAATTATATATAATGGGTAAATATATGTAAGGAATTTATTGTGTTTTCTGCTATTTTATTTTATGGGCTGTTTTGCAATTTGTTATCTATGTTTCTGTATGTCATTTATTTCTGTATTTTTGTACCCGGCACTGTGAATCCTTCTTGTCAGATTAAATGTTTACTTAATCAGCTTGTGTCTTTGTTCTCTATGAACTCACTCTCCTGAGGAAAGCTCAGGTAAACACGTTACCAATAGGGTTGATTATATGTGTCTAATCAGTAAAGTAAGGTTGTGATACTATAATTCTACTGTGTGGGGGGGGTAACCTAAGACGCCCGGATTTAAAGTCTTGGTGTTGGCAGTAAAGTGTGTACTAGAGTGTTAGTGTAGAAGGGATTGCAGGGATTAATTTAGTGGTTGCTGGGACTAGCAACAGGTAACAATGGGTCTTGTGTCATTTACCCATTCACTTCCACACTCTCCCTACCGTCTTGGCTGGGCCAATAGCCCACGTTCGTGACAAGTTCCTTTTGAGATTTGCCTTGATGTTGGCATATAAGCTTGCGCTCTTCTGTCATGCAGTGATACATAACCTATAATGACCATGTATGGAAAGTG
The DNA here is from genome assembly GCF_036172605.1 of Pelobates fuscus. Classification (NCBI taxonomy): domain Eukaryota; kingdom Metazoa; phylum Chordata; class Amphibia; order Anura; family Pelobatidae; genus Pelobates; species Pelobates fuscus. The sequence continues at coordinate 367,850,905 of NC_086321.1, forward strand.
CTCAGATAGCGGTATGATATGCTGTGTTTAGAAACAGTGGCTAAATAAACCTTACTTTATGTACCTGCTCAGACATGATAGGAGCTTGAATCAGGTCTAATAAACAGGTTTTATTATCACAGAATATTACTATAGATTGTGCTTGCAGATATTCACACATGCCCTCTCTAATTATATTCTTATAGCAATATCATTATCTGAAATTCACTGTAAAACGCTAAGCCTGCTTTCTGTAGAATGTAGCACTGTGATTAGTATAGGTGGAGACATTGCATGGAGCATGTGATTTGTTAGAGGCCAAATAATTTTAAAAGGTGCCATTACACTTATGATGCTTTTAAAATGCAGTGGTGCATGATATTCTCCAGCAGTAACAATCATTTTGTCTCCAAATTTTGTTCTTTTTGTCCAAAGGGGAGGTTTTGGGGTTGCTAGGACCAAATGGAGCTGGGAAGACCACCTCAATATCCATGCTGGCAGGTGAAATGAAACCGACTGCCGGTGAGGTAAGTGGACACATTTCATATACAGGCTATGCAGCGTGTTCTCATTCAAGTTAATGCAAAATCCATGTTCAATAAATCCTCATAAAGCATTGTATTTATTTGGAAAAATATGACAACCTGATTTAAAAGAAGTTTATTTTACAAAGTCCTGCATGTTTAAGCCATTGTTAGAGAGGTGAGTGAGTACGGGATACTTTCTCCATGACAAGGTTTACAAATATATATATATATATATATATAGTGGTTACATTGCATTAAGACCCTTTAAGTCTAGTTTTGGTGTTTGCATGTATTTTGGCCATTTCAATCTAAAACATGAAACCCCTGTCTTTCCATCCAAACTTGTTTTGTGTATTTATATTTTTGGTGTTACTTTATGTAATTTGGCTATTTCAGTCTTAAACATGAAACCCCTATCTTTCCATCAAACTTATTCATTAAGTTAAAACATATAAAATTAGGCTGTCATTGCTGCAGGCAATTTGTGATAATGTGTCACCTTGCTGTTACTTCTTACTATAAATACAAATGTTTGGAATGTTAAGGATTGAGTCTTCTTTCTGTTCCCATGTAACTATCCCCGTGCAGATGGTCCTGTGTATGCCTGGCTCTGGTGACCTTCAAACATCCAAAGACTGCACTCCATTCCTGGGCTACTGTCCCCAGAGCAGCCCTCTTTGGCCAAATCTGACTGTTAAGGAACACCTGGAGATCTACGCAGCTGTAAAAGGCATGAAGAAGGAAGATGCGGACAGCGCTATCAGGCGGTATGGTCCATAAATGTTAACCTGTATGGCAGTAATGCAGAACCAGTCTCCCCTGGATTCAGTTAGTTCAGTGGGGAAATGCTGCTGGTTCCCCTATTTACCACTATAACGTCTTAAAGCATAGAATTTAGCAGGGCTAACCGTACAGATATCTTTGCTATAATATTATATAATTAGCAAGAGTTCTCTATTTAAAATATATAAATAAATTGAGAATACAATAAAAACAAAGTTTTGTCTTTTAAAATATGTTATTAAATAAAAATATGAATATAGGCACATACAAACTTAATAATCCGTTATAAACTCTGCTACCTATTATTGTAAGATTAAAAAATAGGCTTGCAATATCAGTAAAATAGAATAACATACCCTCTTGAACAAGTTGTAATGAATCACCTGGCACCCGGACTGGGTACCTCCGTTGAAGGATGCTATTAGCGCTTCCTGAGGACTCCAAGCACTGCAGCAGACACCACAACCACCGAACCGGAGAAGCATACGAATGCTGTAAACTGCTGAACAGGAAAAGCATACAATCAGCTTACACTCCTGGCAATCAGCATACAATCCAATTCCCCCAAAACGAGACAACACTTCGTTTTGAGGTCAAGCAGAACTGACTGTACTGGCACATACAGCCTCTTTTATTCACAATCACAAACATAGTACTGCCCACAGGGTTTTGAAATACAACCAATCAATCCGTACAATACACACAGACACTCCCACACAAAATCCTCCCCTCTGCCGGTGATATGATTACTGAACACAATGGGTAATATAATTATCACAGGCAGAGAAATACAGTTTTTACAAAATATTAATAACTTCCAAAATATACATACCAGTCACATAAAACATACATTTTCAGAATCAGCATGCTTGAAATATACACATACTCAAAAATCAGGGCAATCGTCTCAGGGGTTAAAAAGTTAAGGGAAAGTCCTATTTGTACAAATGAAGCATGGCTTTTCTGCCCAAAACCAGTTCCACAGAGTCTTCTACCCTGGAGATAATTGGGAAGTAATCCAATTATCTCCAAGGACAGAGGCAAAACTCAATTAGCCACATGGTAGCAAAACACAATAAAATACATAAAAATATATAACTGTGCAGCTATTGCATAAAACAGGTACATTCAACATATCCCCAGACAGCTTAGATCTGAACGGCGCTCAGATAACATACATACAGTTCAATTGCCATGGAGCCAAAGTCTTTCACATAGTCTTTCGTTATATGAATGGGCTCCATGGCATAGCTATCTGGGGTAACACTGCTCACATAGGGAAAGTACAGAATGACCCGGCTTTCGGGTCTTTGCAGGGGAAAATCAAGCATTTTTACATGGGGCCATAGTCACATGGCAGGAGGCTGGCAATCAGTCTTCTCCAATGCCCAGTAGCGAGGCTGGTTCCGCCACACAAGTCCAACTCTCAGTCATGATAATATTAATAAGTACACATATTTATACCTTAGATTTTCAATTTGCTTATGTTAAGACGTACCTCAGCTTGGCAAAGATACGAGGCCATGAGCATTAAATGACATAGCCTTGACTTGGTAATTTCACAAGGAAACATTTTAATCGGTCTATTGTCATGCCCTAGTGTAGCGTTACTTACCTTCTCCAGGGCCCGGCCGCAGTCCTCTCTTCAAGCCGCGCGCGGTCCTGCGGCTCATCCAGGAAGGCGGGCAGTGACCGCGAGAAGCGGTCACGTGTCCCGCCTGAAATTAAGAGCGTGCTGCAGGTATCGGGCGTGCTCTTAAAGAGACAGTGGGAGCCTAAATTGACAAAAGGCTCCCATTGGCCCCTGTCATGCCATACTCCCCATACACTTACCTTTTGGGGGTGTGGATATGACAGGAGCCAATCACAGTAGTTTAGAAGCTATTTAAACTTACCTTTTCCTTTACTCCCTGCCCTATCGTATTGTATTCAGTTGTGTTCCTCCGTATTGACCTTGGCTTTGTTTCTGACTTCGTTATCTCTTTATCCTTACCTGTTCTGTTTGCTGGCTTGCTGCTTACTGTGTACCTGTCAGGATCGGGACAGGGATCCAACACGCAGAGTGGAAAGGTACGTATACCGGGCCTTAGAATGGCCGGACTAACGTACCGAGAGTAATAGAGAATAGTCAGAGACAAGCCGAGGTCGAGGGAACGAGAAGACAGATAAGCGAGAGACAAGCCGGGTCAAGGGATAACAGAGAAGCAGAGTAGTACAACAAGCCGAGTCAAAACCAAATAGAGCAAACTAGAATACCAGAGCACTGAGTGACTAGACAAGCTAGAACCACGACAGGGCAATGAGCTGAAGTGAGAAGTAAGCTTAAATACCCTGGCTCTGGATGGTAATCACGCCTCTGACAAGTACCGATAGGATATCGGACACTTGAGTGACAGGTCGCTCGCGATAGCGTCATGACGTCACGTATTGAGCGTCCTGCTAGAAAAGGACGTGGATTCCTCGCGGCCGGTGTTTAAGTGACTGGATGAACCGCGAGGAACGAAGGAAACAGCTCGCCTGGACGGGCAAACCACCAAGTCTCTACCTCCCTTAGAGGTAGAGGCCTCAGGTACCCTGACAGTACCCCCCCTCTCAGATACGCCCACCGGGCGGAAGGAACCGGGGCGAGATGGGAAGCGGAGGTGAAATGCTCTGCGAAGGCGAGAAGCATGAACGTCCTCCTGAGGTACCCAACTCCTCTCCTCAGGACCATATCCCCTCCAGTTGACCAGATATTGCAATTTTCCCCTTGAAATTCTGGAATCAATGATGGAGCTGACCTCGTACTCCTCCCGACCCTCCACCTGAACAGGACGAGGCGAGGAGACCTTAGAGGAGAATTTGTTGCAAATAAGGGGTTTCAACAAGGAGACATGAAAAGAGTCAGGAATGCGTAAGGCAGGTGGCAGAGCAAGGCGATACACAACCGGGTTGATACGAGTGAGAACCCTGTAAGGACCTATGTAGCGAGGAGCAAATTTCATAGATGGAACTTTTAGGCGAATATTCTTGGTACTCAACCATACCCTATCCCCAGGAACAAAAACAGGAGCCGCTCTTCTATGCTTGTCAGCGTGTTTCTTGAACAATGAAGAACTATGTAACAGAATTTGCCGAGTCTGATCCCATAATTTCTTCAGGTTGGCGACATGATCATCAACCGACGGTATCCCCTGAGAAGAGGAAACCGAAGGAAAAATCGAAGGATGAAAGCCATAGTTCATGAAGAAAGGGCTAGAGCGAGTTGAATCACAAACAAGGTTATTGTGTGCGAACTCCGCCCAAGGAATCAGACCGACCCAATCGTCCTGGTGTTCGGAAACAAAGCATCGCAGATACTGTTCGATCTTTTGATTGGTACGTTCAGCAGCTCCGTTAGACTGAGGGTGATAGGCAGAGGAGAAGTTCAATTTGATACCCATTTGAGAACAAAAGGATCTCCAGAAACGTGAGACAAATTGAGAACCTCTATCAGAAACAATCTCCGAAGGAATCCCATGTAGGCGAAAAACCTCTCTTGCAAAAATTTCCGCCAATTCAGGAGAAGTCGGAAGTTTAGGTAATGGCACGAAATGGGCCATCTTAGTAAATCTATCCACCACCGTGAGAATAACAGTCTGTCTCTTGGAAGCAGGTAAATCAACGATAAAGTCTATGGACAAACAGGACCAAGGTTTCTCAGGAATGTCCAAGGGGTGTAACAGGCCACATGGAGAAGCATGAGGTAGTTTAGTCTTGGCACAAGTCTCACAAGCTGCGACGAACTCCTCAATATCTTTTCGAAGTGAAGGCCACCAGAAATCCTTGGATATCAGAGAGTATGTCTTGCGAATACCAGGATGCCCAGCTATTTTACTTTCGTGAAAACATTGTAAGAGTTCCAGTTGAAGTTCAGGAGGAACAAAGTTTCTTCCCTCAGGAGTGTCTCCGGGAGCTAGATGTTGTGACTTCAAGATCTGGTCAAGTAGCGGAGAATGAATCTTAAGACTGGTATTAGCAATAATATTGCATTTGGGTACAATGGAGGACACAAGTGGTTCAACTGAAGCAGAAGGCTCAAATTGGCGAGATAGCGCATCGGCTTTAGAATTCTTTGAGCCAGGTCTGTAAGTCAGAACGTAATTGAAATGGGTAAGAAACAACGACCAACGAGCCTGCCTGGAGGACAAACGCTTGGCCTCTCCGATATAAGACAAATTTTTGTGGTCTGTTAGAATGGTAACAGGATGTAAAGTACCTTCCAATAAATGTCTCCACTCTTTCAAAGCCTTGATAACCGCCAGTAATTCTCTGTCACCAATGTCATATCTGCTCTCAGTACCGGACAATTTTTTAGAGAAAAATCCACATGGATGTAATGGTTTGTCAACACCCAACCTTTGAGATAGGACAGCACCTAAACCAGTCTCTGATGCGTCTACCTCAAGTAGAAAAGGCAGGGAAGTGTCGGGGTGAACTAAAATTGGAGCGGAAGCGAAAAGTTCCTTGAGAGTTTTGAACGCAAGAAGAGCTTCAGTAGTCCAATTCTTAGTATCAGCCCCCTGTTTGGTCATATTAGTGATAGGTGCGATAATAGAAGAATAGCCCTTAATAAAGCGCCTATAATAATTAGAAAAACCAATAAATCTCTGTACGGCTTTAAGTCCTTTGGGTAAAGGCCACTCTAGAATGGACTGGAGTTTATCCGGATCCATCTTGAATCCCTCCCCAGAGATCACATAGCCAAGAAAGGTTACCTGGGTTTGATCAAAGCTACATTTCTCCAACTTGCAGTACAAGCCATGCTGAAGAAGCTTGTGCAAAACCCTCCTGACTTGCTTGTGATGAGTCTCAATCTCACTAGAATGTATAAGTATATCATCTAGGTACACAATGACGCACTCTTGCTGAAATTCCCTAAGAACCTCATTTATCAGATCTTGGAATACAGCTGGTGCATTGCATAACCCAAAAGGCATAACCGTATATTCATAGTGGCCATAGCGAGTATTGAATGCCGTCATCCACTCATGTCCCTGCTGGATTCTCACCAAGTTATATGCCCCTCTGAGGTCTAACTTGGTGAAAATTGTAGAGCCCTTCAAACGATCGAAGAGTTCGGTGATCAAGGGAATCGGGTAGGCATTTTTAATGGTTATCTTATTTAGGCCTCGATAATCAATACAAGGTCTCAAAGAACCATCCTTCTTTTTAACAAAAAAAAATCCAGCCCCGGCAGGGGAGGAGGACCTCCTAATGAATCCCTTGTCTAAATTCTCGTGAATATACTCCTCTAGAACTGAGTTCTCTTTCGTAGATAATGGGTATACATGACCTCTGGGGGGCATGGTACCAGGGAGTAGGTTAATTTTGCAATCAAAGGACCTGTGTGGAGGTAAGGTATCGGCTTTCTTTTTGTCAAATACTGCCTTTAAATCTAGATACTGAGGCGGAATTTGTGTCTCTGTAGGATTGTCAGAGTTAGCCGATGTGTTGGTTAATCCGAGAGGCGAGACCTTCCGCAAGCATTTCTCTTGACAATTCTGTCCCCACGAAACTATCTCCCCTGATTCCCAATTAATAATAGGGTTATGTCTCCTCAACCAGGAGTACCCCAGGACTATGGGAATAGACGGAGAAGAAATGAGCAGTAAGGATATGTCCTCTCTATGTAGGATGCCAACAGTTAAGTTAATCGGTATGGTCTCATGGAAAATAACAGGCTCAAGTAACGGTCTACCATCGATAGCCTCAACAGCCAGTGGTGTCTCTTTTAACTGGGATGGAATAGCATGCTTGGCAGCAAAACCCTGATCTATAAAGCTCTCAGCAGCTCCAGAATCGATTAGTGCCATAGTCTTAACTACTCCCTTTTCCCACTTTAAAGAAACGGGTAACAGAAGCCTGAGCTCTTTGTAGTTGTGAATAGAGGACAAAGTAGAAACACCCAAGGCCTGTCCTCTAGAGAAACTTAGGTGCGAGCGTTTCCCGAACGATTGGGACAATTTAGGCGTAAATGACCTCTGACTCCACAATACATACATAAACCCTCCCTTCTCCTGTACTGTCTCTCCCTCTCTGTGAGATGAGTACTGCCTATCTGCATAGGTTCAGGAATACGTAAGTCCTCGAACTCAGAATCTTGAAAGGTAGGCGCTAGTTTAAAGGAGGGTCTACGGGTCCTATCTCGAGTGTTCTGCCTCTCTCTTAAGCGTTCATCAATACGAGATATAAAAGAAATTAAATCCTCCAAATTCTCAGGGAGTTCTCTAGTAGCGACCTCGTCAAGAATTACATCTGATAACCCATTCAGAAACACATCTATATAAGCCTGTTCGTTCCACTTAACTTCTGCCGCCAAGGACCTGAACTCTAGTGCATAATCCACAAGTGTTCGATTGTCCTGTCTAAGGCGCAACAGTAATCTAGCTGCATTGACCTTTCTACCAGGAGGGTCAAAAGTTCTTCTAAACGCAGCTACAAAGGCATTATAATTATAGACTAGTGGATTATCATTCTCCCATAAAGGATTGGCCCATCTCAGAGCTTTCTCAATGAGTAAAGTAATAACAAATCCAACCTTCGCTCTATCTGTAGGATAAAAGCGGGGTTGTAATTCAAAATGGATGCTAATCTGGTTCAGAAAGCCACGACACTTCTCCGGTGACCCGCCATAACGTACTGGTGGGGTAATACGGGAAGAAGCACCTACCGTGGCTACCTCTAGACCTGAGACTGCAGGAGAAATAGAAGGAGTACGTGTCTCCTCAGGTGGATTACTAGCACGAGACAAAAGTGCCTGTAGTGCCAAAGCCATCTGATCCATCCTATGCTCCATGGCGTCAAACCTGGGATCCGAAGAACCAAGCTGACTGTTTGTACCTGCAGGATCCATTGGCCCTGTCGTAATGTCAGGATCGGGACAGGGATCCAACACGCAGAGTACAAAGAGTGGAAAGGTACGTATACCGGGCCTTAGAATGGCCGGACTAACGTACCGAGAGTAATAGAGAATAGTCAGAGACAAGCCGAGGTCGAGGGAACGAGAAGACAGATAAGCGAGAGACAAGCCGGGTCAAGGGATAACAGAGAAGCAGAGTAGTACAACAAGCCGAGTCAAAACCAAATAGAGCAAACTAGAATACCAGAGCACTGAGTGACTAGACAAGCTAGAACCACGACAGGGCAATGAGCTGAAGTGAGAAGTAAGCTTAAATACCCTGGCTCTGGATGGTAATCACGCCTCTGACAAGTACCGATAGGATATCGGACACTTGAGTGACAGGTCGCTCGCGATAGCGTCATGACGTCACGTATTGAGCGTCCTGCTAGAAAAGGACGTGGATTCCTCGCGGCCGGTGTTTAAGTGACTGGATGAACCGCGAGGAACGAAGGAAACAGCTCGCCTGGACGGGCAAACCACCAAGTCTCTACCTCCCTTAGAGGTAGAGGCCTCAGGTACCCTGACAGTACCAGACCCCGGCTAGTCTTAGTTTACGTTGTCTCTTTGTGCCCTTGACCTCGGATCGTTCCTGACTGTCTCCTCTCTCATAGTCGAGTCCGGGCATTCTAAGGTCCGGTAGACTTATCTATCCTCTGTACTGTCCTTTGTTGAGCTGACGTCTGCGTGTTGGGGTATAATTTCATTACACCTAGACACCTTATCTATGTTTAGACTAAAACTTAAGGATAAAAATGGAAAAGGAACCATACTCAATTAACTTAAAACAGGGTGCTTAGCGGAACAAGGGCACACATGACATAGGAAATTCCCCGACTTCTTGTTACATTAACGTAGGACAAAGTGGCGTCCTAAAGTCTGAAACCAATATTCACTGAATATGGGTAAGAGGTCATTTATTAAAGAAACATTGTTTCCCAATATTTTTCATTTCTAACAAATTGTCAGTTTGAAGAATCTCTTAAAAACAAATTACACAAGTTAAGAAATACAAGGAGGGCGGAGCCTGACAACCGAGACAAGCAGCCGCAAGGGCTGAAAGCTCCGTGAGAAAAACTGGAAAAACAGGGGGGAAAACCCAGGCTGGGTACCCCCAAATCACCACAAAGACGCAGTACACCTCTTCGAGCGACATGGGGCGAAAAAACAAAAAACTGCCAACCGAGAAACACTCCCCGGAACTCACAATTGGCGACATATGGAGACATGCCCGCAGGGCAAGCAGGACCGACATGGCGGCGCTTCATGGCGGTTGCTCCGATTTTTCAGACGACCCCTCTGGAGAGGAGTACCTGCCGGCAACCAAGCCTGGGAGACTGCCACAGCCGACTAACTTAGACCCAGACACCGCTCCGGTGACTTTAGCGGCCCTCACGCGGCTACTCGCAGACCACCACAAGGATCTGCACAATGACATCGCTGCACTGAGGGGCGACCTAAAAGGGATAACAACCCACCTAAATGCACTGGAACACACAGCCGAAACCACAACCCGAGACATTGGGGAACTCAGACAAACTGTACAAGACATTCAACGGCAACAAAGACTCTATGAACACCGCATGGCGGAGCAGGAGGATGCTGGGCGGCGCGATAACATGAAGATAAGAGGGATCTCAGAAGTGATCCCCGAGGCAGAACTAGCCCAAGCTGTTGAACGCCTCCTGGCAAATATCTTACCACCCACGCAGGCCAACAAGATTACCCCTGCCAACGTATTCAGGATCCCCAAACCACCAAGGGCGCCGACCGGGGCCACACGAGACGTCATACTTACCTTCCAAACCAGAATAGACAAAACAGCAGTCCAGAATGCCTTGAGGGGAAAGATGCCGTTCCAATTTGAAGGGATGACTTTAAACCTTTTGTAACGGACCGTTTCGCCCACAGCAGGATAAAACCCAGTTTAGGCGATATCCCCCTTTCCAGATACACAGGCAGCTACTGTAAGCACCAATCTCCCGAACTGCAAACTACACGAACCTGGAAACAGCCGAACAGGAAAAACCATACGAAAGGTTTACACTCCTGGCAGTCAGCATACAATCCAATTCCCCCAATAACGAGACGACACTTCGTTTTGAGGGTCAAGCAGAATCTGAGGCTGGCACTCCCAGCCTGGTTTTTATTACAGTTGTTGAGAATACAGGACCGCCCACAGGGAGGGACAAAACAACCAATCAATCTGTACAATACACACAGACACTCCCACACACAATCCTCCCCTCTGCCTGTAATAGGATTACTGAACACAATGGGTAATCTCATTATCACAGGCAGAAGAATACAGTTTTATAAAACATATCACAGGGACCCCAAAACATGCAATAACCCCATATATCCTCAGAACCAGGGGATCTGGGTGAACCACATATCCAAAATTCACCCAGATCCATTCAGTAGTTTGGAAGATACAGTTAAATGCAGATTCCGCAGAACATATACAGATTATATAAAAATAATTACTGTATCATGTGTCCCCTGTTGTATAGTTTAAAACTACTGCACGATGTCATTGTGTACCAAATACCGGCGAGATGGCACCGTGTAGAAAAGTCACAACAATGTCTGTGAGTTAAAATGGCCACCATCCATTGTTCTCACCATGTGCTTCATCCATTGTTCTCACCATGTGCCTCTGATACATGAAATTGTGGCCACCCAGTAACTCCACAGTATGTCCCCAGATGGTTCTTAAAGGGCCAGTAGCAGCATAATATAATACAACATGCCCAAATCAGTTATTTCAAAGTACAAATTTACCAGGGGCCATAGTCAGCAGGTAGGAGGCGGGCAACCAGGCTTCTCCAGTGGACAGTGGGGAGGTTGGTTTCGCCACACCTCTTCTCCGATCTCTCAAGAGGCACCTTGGCTTGGCGACGTTCCCTCCAGCCTCTTACCACGCTTCTCCGCCAAATAGACCTCAAGTACCAATGGCAAATGACCCACACACTCACTGTACAACAGGGGACGGACTCCCATCAGATCAGGGATCTGAGCGACGCAACGCCGCTTTTACAGGCACTGGGCCACCACCAGACTCCCTCACACAGACAGGCCAAGAGAGTGCCACGCCTCCTCAACACCCGTGGGACCCGGCGAGATCCATCCCATTTGTGCCGACAGATCACACACCCGACCCCTACGTGGCACTCACTACCTGAAAGGCATACGGAACAGTAAAGAGACGACCTATTGGTCGGACGTGGAGCAATAACGTATACCACAATTTGCCTAAAAGTAAATAGGAGATCTCATAATCCCTGATTGATGGACACTTACCCTGTAATACATCTCTGAAAGAGGTAGCTCTAACTGTATGCTAGCGTACAAAATAGACACTAGTCCTCTTTGAAACAACAAGGTAAATTAGCAGTTATCTACCCCCAACCGAGGGTTGCCCTGCATGTCATTTCCTATATACTAGTTGCACATCTCAAAATAGGCCTACCTAATCTGGTATCTAAAGTTTGTTTTATGTTATTGTTACAGTTATTGGTCCTCTTGCCTAACCATGCTCCCATAACTAGATTTAACCCAGTGATGCTCGCAGACATGAAACCTTCAATTAATTAACAGACCAACACACTTCTAATGTACTTAGGCACCCGGTTGCCCCATCCCCAACCATCACTAGGGCTCTAGTGCAGCTGGATAAGTCTCATTGTTTCATCTGTTATCCCTCGAATATGACACCGAGAAGTCTTTCTGCCTATTATTATTATTATTATTATTATTATATTATTTATAGAGCGCCGTCAAATTCCGCAACGCTTTACAATGGTTGGACGAACAGACATGTAGTTGTAACCAGATAAGTTGGACACACAGGAACAGAGGGGTTGAGGGCCCTGCTCAATGAGCTTACATGCTAGAGGGAGTGGGGTAAAATGACACAAAAGGTAAGGATAGTATTAGACTAGTGACAGTTGCAGAAGAGGAATCAGTTGGGAGCTATTAAGAGTTTAATTGATACGCTTTTATGAAGAAGTGGGTTTTTAACGATTTTTTGAAGGAGTGGAGACTGGGTGAGCATCTAACGGAGGAGGGAAGCGAGTTCCACAGGAACGGTGCAGCCTTCTAGAAGTCTTGAAGGCGAGCATCAGAGGTGGGAGTACGGACAGAAGATAGACGTAAGTCTTCAGCAGATCGTAAGGGCCTAGACGGGACATACTTGTGTATAAGGGAGGATAGATAGGTAGGAGCAGCATTATGTAGAGATTTGAAAGCAAGAACCAGAATTTTAAATTGAGCTCTATATTTTATAGGAAGCCAATGTAGGGACTGACAGAAGGGTGAGGCATGGGAGGTGCGGGCGGACAGGAAGATGAGCCTCGCCGCCGCATTCATTATGGACTGTAACAGCGCAAGTTGGGAGCACGTAAGACCACTGAGAAGCGGATTACAGTAGTCAAGGCGAGAAAGGACAGTGGAATGGACCAACACCTTAGTCGCTTCTGGTGTTAAGTAGGGGCGGATGCGCGCAATGTTTTTGAGATGGAAATGACAGGATTTGGCGATGGAGTGAACATGAGGCTTGAAGGAGAGGTCGGAGTCAAAGAGAACACCTAGGCAGCGAGCCTGCGTGGTGGAGCTGATGGTAGCACCATTGACTTGGAGGGAGACAGACACAGGAGTAACAACACTTGAGGGAGAAAATACCAGAATTTCAGTTTTGGTCAAGTTTAGTTTAAGGAAGTGGGCAGCCATCCAGTTAGAAACAGCAGAGAGGCAGTCAGAGACACTAGTCAAGAGGGATGGGGAGAGATCAGGAGAGGACAGGTAGATTTGCGTGTCATCTACATAGAAATGATATTGGAAGCCAAAGGAGCTAATGAGTTTACCAAGGGAGGCAGTATAGATGGAGAACAGTAGGGGACCAAGGACTGAACCTTGAGGGACACCAACAGAGAGGAGTTGGGGAGAAGAAGCAGAGCCAGAGAAAGAAACACTGAAAGAGCGCTGGGAGAGGTAGGAGGAGCACCAGGAGAGAGCAATATCTTGTAGACCGACATTGCTGAGGATGAGAAGAAGCTGTTGATGATCAACAGTGTCAAAAGCCGCAGACAGGTCAAGGAGAATTAGGATAGAGTAGTTACCACGAGATTTTGCAGTGAGTAGATCATTGGATACTTTGGTCAGTGCCGTTTCCACAGAGTGCTTAGCGCGGAAACCAGACTGAAGCGGGTCTAGCAGAGAGGTTGACTCGAGGAAGTCTGTCAATCTCGCATGCACAATTCTTTCAAGGATCTTGGATGCAAAAGGCAGTAGCGAGATAGGACGATAGTTGGATGGGGAGTTAGGGTCAAGATTGGGCTTCTTTAGAATTGGGGTTACAGTTGCATGTTTGAAGGGCAATGGAAATATACCAGAGGAGAGAGAGATGGAGAATTTTAGTGAGAGGTGGAGAAAGAGAAGAAGACGGATGAGATGCGAGGGAATTGGATCTAGGGAGCAGGTGGTGGGGCGGGAAGACTGGAGCAGAGCAGAAACCTCTTCCAATGTAGCGGGTGCGAATGAACATAGAACAGCAGAGGGAGTGAAGTTAGGGGAAGTATTGCAAGGGGGAGGAGAAAGATGAGAGATCTCTTCTCTGATTGTAGAGATCTTGTCAGTGCAGTGAGTTGCAAAGTCTGAGGCAGTCAAGTTAGTAGGTGGAGGAGGTACAGCAGGGCGAAGAAGAGAGTTAAATAGTCGTTTGGGTTTGCGGGAGAGTGTGGTTATGAGGATATTGAAGTAATTGACTTTTGCAGAGGAAAGAGCCAAGCTGGATGAGCTCAGCATAAATTTATAGTGGAGAAAGTCAGATGCACAGTGAGACTTTCTCCAACAGCGTTCAGCAGTTCTGGAACATATTTGGAGGTATCGAGTGAGCTTGGTGTGCCAGGGTTGTTGTTGGGGGGGCCTGCGGTGTTTAAATGTACAAGGTGCCATGATGTATAGTTGAGAGGAGAGGGTGGAATTGTAGAAGGAGGTTGCAGAACTAGGACAGGTGAGGTTTGAGATAGGTAAAAGGAGAGTTTGGAGATTAGTGGAGAAATGCTCTAGGTCAAGACATTGGAGGTTTCTGTGAGAGTGATGTTCAGATGGTGGTGTCAATTGGGTCTTGAGTATGCCAATGCCAAAAGTCAGCAGATGGTGGTCAGATAGAGGAAAAGTAATATTGGAGAGATTAGAGGCAGTACAGAAGTTGGTGAAGGCAAGATCAAGAGTGTTTCCTGCTGTATGGTTTGCTAAATTGGACCATTGCATGAGGCCAAAGGAGGAGGTTACAGAGAGCAGACGAGAGGCATCAGTGCAATTAGGGTTATTGATTGGAATATTGAAATCCCCAAGTATAAGGGAAGGAGTGCTAGATGAGAGGAAGTGGGGAAGCCAGGAAGAAAAGTGCTCAATGAATAGTCTAGGATAACCGGGGGGCGGTAGATAGCAATTCTTAAAGGAGTGGGTTTAAATAGGCGGAGAGTGTGAACTTCAAAAGAAGAAAGGGATAGGGCAGGGGGAGTTATGATTGGTTGAAAGGTACATTGAGGGGAGAGAAGGATGCCTACGCCGCCTCCTTTACAGTTGAGTCTGGGAGTGTGAGAGAATTGTAGCCCACCAAAACATAAAGAGGCCTACCATAATACTGCCTCACGCTACCTGACAGACTATTACTAATTAATGATGGAGTGGCACAGCAAGCTCCTGTGTAACCCCATGCACGCGATTCCCCCTTCACTGACCGCTACTGCCTAGATAGGCTCAGACGCGTAGAACTGACACGACAATTCCTGAAACGGAATATCATAAGCTCCATCTTTTGCCACGATTCTGGGGTCACTACCTTGCCCGTTGCAGTAAATAGCCCCCAGGTATACCGAACGACTAAATGACTACAGACGACACAGTGACGGAGAAGATCCGACTGGTGAGAGTACTGACACCTTTACATAAAACACTCTTAATTTAACGCCCTACATGGCACGAAGAGCTGCACTTCGCTAAAGCGACCAGAAAGCGCACCACCCATCAGCTAAGTTTGTCAGTTTGCTTCTGTGGCGAAACCAACCTCGCCACTGGGCATTAGAGAAGCCTGTTTGCCCGCCTCCTGCCTGCTGACTATGGCCCCTGGGAGATTTGGCCCTTTAAATACAGTATTTGGGCATATTGTATTTTATTGTGCGGCTACTGGCCCTTTAAGCACAGTGAATGGACTTTTATTGTACTGTGCTGGCCTTTTAAAAACAGTGTATGGACATACTGAAACTTTTTGGACACTTTCTCTTCATCTCCCCTGGATCCATTGTTCTCCACCAGGGTGTTGTCCCAGGGACACTGCCAGACCAGTGGGAACTGGTTTGGGCAGGAAAAGCCATGCTTGCAAGTGATAACAAAGGACTTCGACCTAACTGTTAAATCCCTGAACCTATTCAAGTGAATTTTGGATATGTTTGTCCCCAAGTTATACTGGTTAAAATAATATAAGTTTTTGTATGTACGATGTAAACTCACAAAGTTATAAAAATGTTTAAAAGTGTAACTTTTCAGCTTGGAGATAATTGAGTAGATACAGTAATTGACTCAATTATCTCCTAAGCAGAGGGGAGGAATATGCTGGGTGTGTTTCTGTTGTCCCATTGTGTCTGATTGGTTGATGTACTCTCATTGTATGTGTTGTAATGTGTTTATTGGTTGTTCTGCAAAACCCTGTGGGCAGTACTATGTTTTGTGGATTGTGAATAAAAGAGGCTGTATGTGCCAGTACAGTCAGTTCTGCTTGACCCTCAAAACGAAGTGTCGTCTCGTTATTGGGGGAATTGGATGGTATGCTGATTGCCAGGAGTGTAAGCTGATTGTATGCTTTTCCTGTTCAGCTGTTAACATCATTCACATGCTTGACAGCATTTTTATGCTTCTCCGGTTCGATGGTTGTGGTGTCTGCTGGAGTGCTTGGAGTCCTCAGGAAGCGCTAGGAGCATCCTTCAACGGAGGTACCCAGTCAGGGTGCCAGGTGATCCGTTACAGCTTCTACTGAAGACGAGGCTGTAGCTAGCAGACAGCAAACAACAAGTCACTAAGCTTATATTTTCGAGAGCCACATACCTGTCTCACCCTCTTCACCCTTAAATAGAAAACCTGCGGTTACTATACACTAATTGTACACGGTTAAGCCTCAGATAGCAATGGGGTAATTGATTAAGCCTGTTAATTAACACGCTATGTCCACATCCTGAATAAACACTTCTTTCTAGGTTAAAATGGGCAAACCCAACATGCTATGACACTGTATTGTTTAGAAATGAAACTGCCTGCAATGTAATATGTCTTAGCCTATACATATCTAAGATTCATATTTTTACTACGCCTAGCACGCACCATAAGCATTGAACTTCTTAAGCCTGTTCATATATAAACGTTAAACTTATAATTTACCTAACTTGTACTATAACTGTTGAACCTTAACCTACATTACCAATATAGACAGTGGGAAAAGCTAGAACCGTATAATACATTTTGTCTCTCCCAACTGTCTCTCCCTATTATCGTCATAAACAAAAATTGTGTTGTCTATTCATATGCCATGTCACGCTTAATGTATCTATCACTCTGTTTGCGACTGCTGTTGTGGCTGAGCAAGCCTACTGTTATACCATGCACATAAAAAAATAAAGAATTAAAAAAAATAAAAAAGTTTAGAAATACAACTTTTCATTCTAAAAACTTGTAATATTTGCATATGCTCATAACAACTGCTCATATAAATTGTTCAATGAGCATTAAAAATAAACAATCTGCTCTAGACTTGAATGTTACATGTTCCGGGCATTAAAACCTTCTTTGGGGTAAACAGTGAGCATTAAAGACTTGAAAGGTCTGTGTGGTGTATGTACTGAATGTCTCTGCTGAAATTTTTTTTTTAATAAATTTAATAAAATAAAAATACTCACTTAGATACGCGGTTTAGTGAACATGCCAACAATTACAAGCAGAACCTCCACCACCTGGAAAGGATGCTCCAATCACGATCCTCTCATTCTGGGCTGTTGGGATCTATTTTAATCCTATAAACTCCTAGTCAGTAGTCGTTTATGGTGTAAGTAGTTTATCCCCCAGAGCAGTATCACTTTATGCTGTTGCGTGGTCTGTGGCTTAGCTCTTTCGGTGGAGGAGAGACAACCCAGCCCTATGTGCGCATGCACCACCAACATCTATAACTTAGACAAAACTGATCTGAGCCAGACTAGAACTGAGAATTCCAGCAGCATGACTAGAACATTACTGGAGTTCTAAGCCACTCTCAGAGGACCGTTGGTCGACGAACGTGGCAGTCTCTGCACCAAAAACTATTCTATTCTGCTTCGCTTAAATTGTCCATTTAAGGATTCTCTGTACAGAATCCAATAATCTTGCTCTAAACTGCCACCTACTGGCTGTAAGTATAGAACACCAGCTCAGATCTAACACCTTCAGGTTCAGCCCTAACAGGATTAAATATTGGGTGTGTTTATGGCAGTTTAGACATGTTTCAAACATCTCATCATTCCATCACACTTTAAACTTCAACTTAGGTCGTACGCTTCCTTTGGTACACCACAGATGGCTTTAATCACCAACTCTAGTGTGTAAAAATTGTGATTCCCCTTATATAAGACTTGTCAAAATACGTCTGTGGATACATCTCTAAATGGTCTTTAGCAATGACTTGTTGTTTTGTTTCTGTTTTTGTGTTCTAGTGTGGGTGAAGCTTTGGCGCTAAAAGAACATCTAGAAAAAACAGCTAGGAAGCTGTCAGCTGGAGTCTCCAGAAAGGTGGTCACTTCATGTTATACATTATATCTCTCGTTAGAGGAACTTAGGGGGAGAACTTACTAGTCTAACACTGTATGCTTGGTTAAAGGAGTGGGGAAGGGCATTTCCTATTATACACTGTTTATATAGTGAGAGGAACTGCAATGGGGAAATTTCTTTTTTATTGTTTATCTCTGGTTAGTTATGTCTGGGATAGACACTTACTGCTGGAGTCTCCATGAAAGACTTTGTTATACATTGTATCCTTGGTTAGTGAAATCATGGAGGGTACTTCCTGTCACACACTGTACGCATGGTTACAGTAATCAGGGAGGGCACTTCCTGTCACACACTGTATGCATGGTTACAGTAATCAGGGAGGGCACTTCCTGTCACACACTGTATGCATGGTTACAGTAATCGGGGAGGGTACTTCCTGTCACACACTGTATGCATGGTTACAGTAATCAGGGAGGGCACTTCCTGTCACACACTGTATGCATGATTACAGTAATCAGGGAGGGCACTTCCTGTCACACACTGTATGCATGGTTACAGTAATCAGGGAGGGCACTTCCTGTCACACACTGTATGCATGGTTACAGTAATCGGGGAGGGTACTTCCTGTCACACACTGTATGCATGGTTA
The DNA here is from genome assembly GCF_036172605.1 of Pelobates fuscus. NCBI lineage: Eukaryota > Metazoa > Chordata > Amphibia > Anura > Pelobatidae > Pelobates > Pelobates fuscus. The sequence continues at coordinate 367,869,554 of NC_086321.1, forward strand.
CAGTAATCAGGGAGGGCACTTCCTGTCACACACTGTATGCATGATTACAGTAATCAGGGAGGGCACTTCCTGTCACACGCTGTATGCATGGTTACAGTAATCAGGGAGGGCACTTCCTGTCACACACTGTATGCATGGTTACAGTAATCAGGGAGGGTACTTCCTGTCACACGCTGTATGCATGGTTACAGTAATCAGGGATGGTACTTCCTGTCACACACTATATGCATGGTTACAGTAATCAGGGAGGGTACTTCCTGTCACACACTGTATGCACGGTTACAGTAATCAGGGAGGGCACTTCCTGTCACACACTGTATGCATGGTTACAGTAATCAGGGAGGGCACTTCCTGTCACACACTGTATGCACGGTTACAGTAATCAGGGAGGGCACTTCCTGTCACACACTGTATGCATGGTTACAGTAATCAGGGATGGTACTTCCTGTCACACACTGTATGCATGGTTACAGTAATCAGGGAGGGTACTTCCTGTCACACACTGTATGCATGGTTACAGTAATCGGGAAGGGTACTTCCTGTCACACACTCTATGCATGGTTACAGTAATCGGTGAGGGTACTTCCTGTCACACACTGTATGCATGGTTACAGTAATCGGGGAGGGTACTTCCTGTCACACACTGTATGCATGGTTACAGTAATCGGTGAGGGTACTACAGAAGGGACCTGAACGGAGCATTGCCGTGGAAATGCTCCAAAACACAACCCTCGCAGTATAGACTGCAGGCTTAAGAGCACCTCTCACCAGCAGACCACCAGGTCTGGCAGTGCCCCCCTCCCTGACTAAAGAGAAGAAGGGGGTAGGGGAGACACATAAAGCTATAATTATTATTATTTTTTAAAAATAATAAATATACATATGCTCTCTTATCCCTATGCACCAATCACACACACTCACATTTTGCACCCCTCACACACACACTCTGCACCCATTATATACACACTCTGCACCCCTCACACACACACTCTGCAGCCCACACACTCTGCACCTCTCGCATACACCCACACCCCTCAAATACACACAGCACCCCTCACAAACACAGCACCCTTTACACACAGCTCTCCTCACACACACGCAGCACCCCTCAAACAAACACTATGCACCCTTTACACACTGCATTCCCAATAAACACACACTGCAACCCTCACACACAGCACCCCTTACAAACACACACAGCACCCCTCACACACACTCAGAGCACCCCTTATACACCCAGCACCCCTACACACACACACACTGCACCCCTCACTGCAGCCTGTGTGTATTGTATGTATATATTGCATTTGCTGTTGATACTAAGTATAAACTTAATTGTATAGATAATTTACATTTTTATTCCTGTGACTTAGGCAGGGCCCCAGTGCAGTTATATGTATCAAGATTTTCTGTTACACACTGTATGCATGGTTAGAGTAATCACTGAGGGGCACATCATAATGCGTTGTAATGGTTAGATCACGGTAAACTGTAAATAATTTGTAACTTGAGGAGCCACCTCTATCCTAAGACTCTTCAATATGTGGATCAGTTTATTAACAAAGTAGTGTTAAGCAACTGTGTCAGTCACATGTCAATACATTTCTATATATTGTTTTTTTGTTCTCTGCTTTTGTAGGTATGTTTTGCAATCAGCATGCTGGGAAATCCAACCATCGTTCTTCTCGATGAACCATCCACAGGTTTAGACCCCAAAGGTCAGCAGCGACTTTGGTACGTAGCGATGGCCTCTAGAAGTCTGACTTAAGGAGATTATATAATTATTCATATATTATCCACTCGTATATTTCATATACATGTTAGAGCAACTGTATATTTATCAAGCATCTTATGATATTTATGAATAGTGCAGAAATAGATGATTGGACGTACGTAGTGTTCGTATTTGCTAATCTAGTAATTGGTGTTCAAAGACAAGTGTTACTTTAAAACTTGTTTCAATATAATAATATTTTTCATCAAGTTTTGAAAGGAAATGGATGTTTTAAATGAAGTATATGAAAAATAAATAAAATAAAATTCAAAAACTTATCGTTAACATAAGTATGTGACAGTATCCTTCAGCCATATACATGCGCCTTGGGTCAGATATCGTTTGAGAAACAACAGTTAGTCTCTATGGTCTTCCCGGCTTCATTCCCTGCACAGAAACAGAGAAGACCATAGAGACTAACTGTCCCAAAGTGCAGAGTTTGATATGTCATCTTTGTATTAGAAAAAATGCACCTGATATCATACAACAGACACATTCTGATGTTTTCTGCATTTTCAGGATATTAGTAGCAGATTTGTATTGTTAAGTTTATTGGTTTCTGCAGGTTCCATGACGCTTTGTTACCAATGGAAATTAGCTTGCAGAACATCCAAAATGCAATCACTTGGCTAGCCTTGGGTTAGTGAAAACAATCAACAGAAAGAGCTTGTCCACATCAGATATTAATAGCCTGGGTTCTTATTACAGGAGAGCAATACGAGCAGCTTTCAAAAACAAAGAGAGGGGAGCAATACTGACCACTCATTATATGGAGGAAGCAGAAACAGTATGTGACCGCGTGGCCATCATGGTGTCTGGGAAGCTACGGTGAGGAGACCTTAACCATCAAATTGAAAATCATATATTCTCTGATTACCTATCTCAGAATTAAAGAGATCTGGTTTGGAACTATTATATTTGATCCAAAGAAAAATCATTACAGTTGCCAGCTATTTCCCAGTGACTCTTACAATGGTTTGTCCTCTCCTTCTATCCTAATATATACTAACCTGAGATAGAGAGCTAAATCACAAAAACTGTAATTTTGTCCCTTTCCATTGTGTTCATCAACTACCAAAGAGGTGCCTGAATGAAAAGTAGCAGATAATGTGCTCGATCTCAGAATATATTTCCTCTGTAACTCCTCCTGACTATTGGTTTCCTTTGCAGATGCATTGGTTCAATCCAGCAACTCAAAAGTAAGTTTGGTAAAGGCTATCTCCTGGAGATAAAAGTGAAGGACTCCCAGCCTGTGGACGTGATTCACAATGAGATTATTCGACTGTTCCCACAAGCTTCGAGGCAGGACAGGTAACAACATTAGACATCACACAGCAAGCCAAACTTCTTAAATGGAGTCAATATTGCACCGCACCTATATCTCAGAAGGTGGGGGAGGGGGGGCGCCAAGAGGAGTGGGCCAATGGTCTGTCATAGGAGACCCAGGAGGTGGTCTACTTGCCACCTAGGGCACCCCCAAAGCTGGTGCTTATTCACTAAGGCAGAGTAGGCATCTGCTTACCTGAATGGAAGGTGCCTACTCTGCCGAGGAGAGAGGAGACAGGTGGCAGTGAGGGAGTGCTGATGTTCTTCCAGTTCCTCATTGCTCCCTCGCCTGCCCTGCTGTGATGCCAGGAGCATAAAAATTACGTTACTCCGGCCTCAGCATCATGAAACAGCATGCAAGGGAGCAGTGGGGAAGATTGCAGGAGCCACTGGACCCCAGCAAAAGGATCCACACCAGCTTTTCCAAAGGTAGGGGGGCTGGATAGTCCTAAGTGAGGAATTAGAAAATTGCAGGAGCCACTGGACCTTAGAAAAGGACGCACAACAGCTCTCCCAAAGGTAGGGAGGCTAAATCGGCCTACAAAATAAAAACCATAATAAAACCACACGGAATACGATTAGTTTGTGAGTGTGTATGCAATAATGTGTATATGTGTGAGTGTGTCTGCCAGTGTTTGTGTGTGTCTGTCACTGAAGTGAGTCTATTTCAAAATAGTGAGATTGTGTGTCTGTTATTAAAAGTGTGTCTGTCAGTGAATGTTTCAAATCAGTGAGAGTATGTTCTGTCATTAAGAGTGTGTCTGTCAAAGAGTATGTCTGTTACTGAGTGTTTCAAATCAGTGAGATTGTGTCTGTCAGTGTGTGTCAAGTCTGTCAGTGAGTGTGTGTGACTGTCAGCGAGTGTTTCTGTCAGTGAGTTTGTTTCAAATCAGTGAGAGTGTGTGTGTCAATCAGTGAATGTGTGTGTCTGTCAGTGAGAATGTGTCTTATTACAAAAAAGGGGTGGTTATAGATGGAGAGGTGCAGTCTTTGCCATAGAAACATACATGTCTATACTGGACATTTGCAATGGGGAGAAGTTGGTAAGATGACCATGCCCACCTGAAGCGCCCCAAAACAATTTTGCACCCAGGCGTCTGCAACCCTAGGATGGCTCTGAATGGTGCTCCAACCAGTTACAGACAGGTAGAACTTAAGAATGGGTCCTATACTCTGTGCTCACTCTGGATACATGTAATATGGGATATCTACCAGATCCTGTGAGATAAAATAACATGAAACAGTGACATGTCAGTCAGCTCTTGCTTAGCAGAACTGTAAAGTGCTGACTGTGTATTATCCACAGATTCTCTTCCTTGTTGGTCTACAAAGTTCCTATGGAAAACGTTCAGTCTTTATCTCAGGCCTTCTTACTTCTAGAGGAAGGTAAGTTTATGTCAGTATGTGTAAGTTTATGTCAGTATGTGCTCCTTTCTGTTTTTATTGCTTGAAGACTGTTCAATCCAGGAGGTCAGAATGATTAGATGACCAATTTATCATAGTCAAAACAAAATGAGTTAATTGCAAAATTTTGGAGTATTTTCTGGTGCAAACAGACACTTTGACCTAGATCGGGTGTATGCAGTAAGTAGTTTTCCTCCTGTTTTGGTAGTGGAGCTTAGCTCCACAACATTTTCTAATATCCAATATATATTAGGGGCTAAGAAACTAGGATATCCAAATAATAGGAGGTATCACCACCAGCAAGATGTGGTAAAGTAGGGTTTTATTAACTTTACAAAAGTAAGAAGACTGATACAGTAATGATAAAAGTAATGAAATAAGACCTAAATGAAAAATGTGATGTGATATAAATGTTATGCACAGTCAATACTTACGGTACTGAAGATGAACTGTTCTATAGTGCAGAGTTCGTCCATTTCCCCTAATCCAGCATTGCAGGGGGGGGTGGGGGGGGGGGGGTTGATAGCTGCCTCTAAAATACAGGGATGAGGCTTTTGAAAGGTCAGTGAGGGACTTTATTTATAGCGAGAGGCAGATGAGATGAATTTTTGCTCAAAAAGCAGACAATGGAGATTTCCACCAGGCATGGGCCGTGGTGCCAAGAGCTGTATTTCCAGGGAACCTGTGCAGGTGCAGAGGATATTAAAATGTTTCAGTATAACAGGGGCTTGAGGAATGGATTGTGTTTGAGTCAAATACTTGTTTGATGGAAACAGAGAGGGGATAAACTAAGCAAAGATTGAGCACTTACGAAGGTGTAACATTGTCGTCGTCATTCCCCCATGCCCCCCTCCCTTATGTACCATACAAGGAGTATACATACAATTTGGGGGAGATAGCCTTATCTACTGTAAAAAAGAAACTTGCACAGGGATTTCTCTTTTCCCAGATATTTCCAGGTTTGTTATTAAATCAGATACAGTTGGAGAAGAACCCTTCAAATAAAACTGACTCAGATTGCTGTGACAAACCATTTTGAGATGGCAGACTCAATTTGCTCTTAAAACATTCCAGTTTTTATATGAATACAAATATACAGAATTACCACTGTGCTTTAGGGTTTGTAGTACCACATCAACTAGATAGCTGTGTACAGCAACTTAAGATGGCAGAGATATTAAACATATAATTCTGTACTTGGTACTTGGCAGGGCATGACCTGATACCTGTGTCCTTTCCTCTTCCCACAGCAAAACGAACCTATAGCATTGAGGAGTACAGCTTCTCGCAATCCACCTTGGAACAGGTAACACATCTATACTACTGCGTACAGAGCCTAGATAACACGAACTAGACATTCGGAGCATGATTTGGTACAGATGACTCTGTGGTCAATAGAACACAGGGATTAAGAAAGCTAACAGACATTTTGAGTCTGTTTCATAAATTAGTTTTATAAAACATGATAAAAAATATATTCCATGTAATGAAAATGGGGTTTATATATTTATAACTAGAAAACCTTATATCCTTATATTTTATTAAATTCCAATATTAAATTTTATTTTGAGAAACAACTACATCGTAACCATATTACAGGAACATGGTCTCTTAATTAGACACAATGAAAACTAATCTCAGTAAAACAAATTGCATTACAAAAATACAAAATATATTACAAACTTTCCAAACAATACAAGTGAAAAAATGAGCAGATATGTAATATAAGTTTTAATTTTTTTGTGCAATAAGAATATACCCTGATCAGCCACAACTTTAAATCCACTGACAGGTGAAGGGCATTAGGTTGATTGTATTGTTGCAACGGCACCTGTCAAGGGGAGGAAAATGTTAGGCAGCGAGTGACCAGTGACTTATTGAATTTTATGTGTTGGTAGCAAGAAAAATGACAAGCAAAACTGAGTGATTTTGGCCAAATAGTGATGGCTAGATGACTGGGTCAGGGCTACTCCAAAATGGCATGTCTTGTGAGGTGTTCCCAGTATGCAGTGCTTAGTACGTACCAAAAGTGGTGGAAGGAAGGACAACTGGTGAACCAGCACCAAGGACATAAGTGCCCAAAGGCTTTTTGATTGACATGAGAAGAGAAAGCTATCCAGTCTGGTCCAATCACACAGAAAAACTACAGTAGCTCAAATAGCTGGAAAACTAAAGCTGGCCATGATAAAAAAAAGTTTCAGAACTCACAGTGCATTGCAGTTTGCTGCTTATGGTTCTGCGTAGCCGCAGACCTGTCAGAGTGATCATGATGACCCATATCCACCAATGATAACGCCTTCAGCAGCAAAATACACTATGGGAAGAAGGCAGGCCAGCAAAGGAAGTTTTAAGCTCTGGGCCATGTTCTGCTGGGAATCCTTGGGTCCTGGGATCCATGTGCATGTTATTTTGTTATGTACTTCCTACCTAGAGTTTTTGTTACACACCTCGTACATCCCTTGATTATTATTATTATTTTATTATTCATATAGCGCCAGCAAATTCCGTAGCGCTGTACAATGGGTGGACTAACAGACACGTAATTGTAACCAGACAAATGGACGCACAGGAACAGAGGGGGTTGAGGGCAATGGCCTCTCTCAGCAAGATAATGCATCCTGCAAAAATTGCTTAGGAAACGTTTCAGGAACTTGACAAGAATTCAAGTTGTTGTCTTGTCCTCCATATTCCCCAGATCACAATCCCATTGAGCATCTGTGGGATGTGCTTGAACAACACATACTAGGGGCCCCACCTCACAACTTGCAGGACTTAAAGGATCTTCTGCTAATGTCTTGATGCCAGATACCGCAGGACACGTTCAGAGGTCTTGTTGAGTCATGCCTTGACGCATCACAGCTGTTTTGGCAGCATTGGGGGGGCAAACACAATATTAGGCAGTTGGTTTTAATTATGTGGCTGATCAGTGCATGAGGAATAAGAATGTAATATGATATATTGTACATATAGTGATCAGGACAGAAGGAGTTCAGGTACCAGAAGGTCAAATAGATGATGTACAGAACATCTACAAGTACCTAGGGTACCACAAACACATGGCAACCATGAGTAAGAGGCAAGGAGGATAGCAACATTCTAGTACCTGAGAGTCAGCAAGGATCTTGAAGTCCAAGTTCAAAGCAAGAACAAGATCCAAGCCATCAACACATGGTTATTTTGGGACTGTGGTTGTTTGATAAGTGTTTTTTTCTAATTGTTGCTGTAATAAGTTTTCCCAAATCCTGATAGGCACTCTTACACCCATTTCACAAAGATCCACAAATCTGTGTGTTCTTTCTCTGTATGCTAGGTATTTCTTGAGCTAGCCAAGGAGCAGGAGAAGGAGGACTTTGATGTGGACAGCAGTTTCCAATGGAAGCATCTTCGGACAGAGAGCATCTGATGTTCTGACTAGCCACGTGATCCATGGTTGGTTAGATGGACAATGAGCTGGTCGAGCTATGGCCAGACCAGGAGACAGACAATGATGATCTGCATCATCTTCCTGGAACATACAAATATTAATCCTAATCTTGATCAAAAGGGACCAAAAATACATGGAAAAAATTAACATTCCTCTTTCTGTATAAGGAATAACACTATCTAAATGCCAGATATATTTTTGATAACTAAGATATAAATATATAAAATATATCTTCTGTATAAAGGTTTACAGCTGCATTTTTTATAGGCGCATGGTTTAGATATTTATACGAAGTAGCCATGTGTGATGAATTTATGGTGCAAATCAATCAACCTTACTCCTCACCAGAGGTGCAGCTATGTTATTTTTACATCTATATCTCCAGTTTGTGATTGATTGAGAATTGGGCATGTTAACAAAAAATTGTGTTTACATTATCTATGCATATATCTATATACTAAGTGCCAGCAAGGTGAAACCCCATTTTATGATGAACTTAACGCTTCCGGTCCTCTTGCAGCCCATTCTTCTATATCTCTCAAGCTTCCAGCCTTAAAGCAGTGAAGAATCATGTTCTGGTTTATCATGAATCAGAGAGTGGCAGATTTTAAACTATTGCATTAAACTGTAACGTTGTTCCACTCTGTGCTCCATATAACTGTTTCCATTTACTATGCCTTCTTAATATATTTTGATTTCCACTGATTTGTGGAAAACACAGTAAGGTTAATGACAACATTGATGGAATTTATTTTAATTTTTTTGTAATTTTTTTTGTAATTTTATTATTTTATTTTTTTTCAAATAATTTGTATTAAAGTTTTACATATTTGTATAACAACAAGAATATAAACATTGTAATGGGGGTAGGAAGGGAAGGGGAACTTGGAAATGGAAAAGAATAACCATCCAGTATTAAAATAGGCATAACAGTGTATATGGCAAAAAAAATAAAATAAAAAATATGTTTTTACATCAATGCACTTTAATAACAAATATGTCAAAGACCATATGCTGTTTTGATTTTTTCTTCCCACTTATCCCAATTGTATTTTAATATTGGGAAACCACGCATATTAGCTCTATGTGATAATTCGTGTGCCTTGTTTTCTAGAATCAAATTAAAAACTTCCCTGAGAGATGGCACATCTTGGGACTTCCAATGTCTAGGTAAACAGGATGTAGCAGCGATCAAAATGTGACCTATGATTATTTTGTCTGTTCTATTAATGGACTCCGGGAGTTTTTTAACCCCTTAAGGACCAAACTTCTGGAATAAAAGGGAATCATGACATGTCACACATGTCATGTGTCCTTAAGGGGTTAAATAAGGCTAGTTCCGAGGTTAAAATGCTAATGGTTCTGTCCACTTTAATAATTAGGTCGTGAATCAATTTCCAATATTTAGTTAATTTAGGACAGAACCACCAAATATGGGCCATATTGCCCACACCCCCACAATCTCTCCAACACCGGTCAGAATACATATTGTTCATGTTGTGCAATCTAGACGGGGCCAGGTACCAACGATCTAACCTTTTATAATGATTTTCAAAGTGGTCGGTGTAATACGAAATACCTTTTAAAGCTTTAAAAAAAACGAACCATTCTTCTAGATCGTACTGGGCACCCAACTCCGTCTCCCATGACAATATGTGTTTTAATTTAACTAGGGGCTTGGCGTTATAAAACGAGTAGCATAAGGATATCATGCCTTTACTAGTGGGGCTGCATAAAAAAGCTTTCTCTAATGGAGACATCTCAAGCGTTTTATAGTTTTTATCTGTTTCAGGTACCTTATATAGTTCTTTCAATTTGTCAATGATTACCTTACAATCCAACTCACATACATTCGTTAATCCATACTTAAGTTTAAATTTTTTCAAAGAAAGAATAGCATTGCCGTGAAAAAAATTGTCAAGATTAGTTTTAGAGCATATATAACAGTTCTATTTTTAAGGATGGAATATAATCTTTCAATAACTCAATAGGCATTGCTCTATATAGGCTGGGAGAATGATCATTTTTAAAAACAATATCCCAGGCCTTAAGTGTAGTCTTGGTAGATAAAAATAACTTTGTAATTCCAGGTCTTTTCTTAGGATTTAACCAGGGTAATTCCGACAATCTAACCGGTAAAATTTTTGATTCTTCTATTTCCATCCATCTGGGTTTATCAACCTGATTACCAAAGCTCACAGCCACTGCAGCGTTAGTGGCGAAATAATATTTGCGGAAATCGGGAACACCGATACCTCCATTCGATTTGTGGTGCTGCAAGGAAGTGAGCCTTACTCGAGCAGGCCTATTCCCCCAGATGAACTTCATCATTGTCGAGTGAACTTTATTAAAAAATGACAATGGGGGGGCGTGGCCTGGCTGAGCACCAGAGAGGTCGCATGGACTAATCGCTCCGCTCCTGAACGGCAACAAATGAGCATTTAAGCCCGAAAAAACGGCAAAAAATACGGACATGTCGCACACTAAAGGAAAGAGGGGCATGGAGAAGACGGAAAAAAGCAATTTCTTCTCATCCAGAACCGGGCACACGAAAAACCAGCAACCGCTGGAGCAGGCCCAAGATGGCGCTGGGGATACAGCAGACCGCATGGACCAGGCGGCGGAATGTGAACCAGTGCTGACACACACCTCGATAAAAACACTACTAGACGAAATGTCTGAAAAAATCCTGTTCAAGCTGGACTCAGCTATGAAAGGCATCAAACAAGATCTGCATGAGCTGGGGACCCGGACCTCGCAGGCCGAAGACAAGATGGTGGACTATGAAGAGGCACACAATGCCTTAGCTGATAAGGTAGACACCCTCTTAACCAGACTGGACGCGCAGGACATAAAACTAGCAGACATGGAAGACAGATCCCGCAGAAATAACCTACGTCTAAGGGGTATAGAGGAGACAGTGGGCACACTCGACCTCCAGGCCCATGTCACAGGCCTCATGGCACACCTCCTGCCGGACTGGCCGCAGGATATGCTGCTTATAGATAGAATACACCGTACAGCGAAGCCGAGTTTTCTACCCCAAGACACACCGAGAGATGTGCTACTGCGGATGCACTACTTCCACGCTAAAGAAGCGGTCCTGGACGCGAACAGAAAGAAAACAAGCCTGCCAGATAAGTACAAGACCGTAGCAATATACGCAGACATCTCTGCTTACACACTAAAACGTCGCAGAGATTTTAGAGAAATAACCCAAACTCTGAGGGACCAGCACCTTCCATACCGATGGGGATATCCTACAAAGCTCCTGGTGAACAAAAAGGGGAAAACCATTGTGATACAGACACCAGAAGACGGACGGAAGACCCTTGCGACGTGGGGAATAGATGTACCAGCACAGTCAACCAAAGAACAGAACAACAACAGACTGTCTCCGGACTGGAGGAAGAACAAGAGAAAATTAACTGTCAGATGCACCCCAGATAAAGATAGGGTGTACTAAATTACAGAGACTTAAACCGGGCTGAACGGGGGATGGGTAATGTATATAATACTGTAAACGTCATCTATTTTTGTGTTGCTTGACTAGATAACAAGACACTTTGCACGACACTAGTTTAATCTGATGGCACTAAACACTAAAGCACTGAATATATATATGACAAAAAAAAAATGAAACACTTAGACCCTATGCCACTATGCACACTTCTATAGAAGATAGGTACAACCAGCAAGAGGTCTGGAGCAGGCCTACAGCACAAGCAGCACTGTGTAGTTGACCTACCCAACCCTCCCAGTAATGTGACAATAGACCTCACCCTAAAACACCCCGACATGACATACTAAAGGTGAATGAATACCGACAATCAGTAGCCTACCAAAAGGCGATACACAAATATAGTAACCAAGACTAGCCGTAAGAGCGGAGATATGCCAGGCAGTGAAGCTCGGCTTCAACCCCCAAGGCACATACATGCAGTGCCAAGCCGCACGTAAGGCAGCTCCAATGTTTGTAAATACTTTTGTTATTCTGTTTTTGTTTAAGTTTATGTTTCATACTTTGGTCAATGATTATGCTTTTGTATGTCGCTCCCTATGCATTATAAGGAGAATAGGGAGCTACCCCTTAGTGCCAACTCTACCACACAGGCAAAACAGGCCTCCACAGATCCCCCTAGACGCCATTTCTGTGTCATTTTCATGCACCCCTCTAAACTCTCGTAACAAAAGGGAACCAGCGCTTGGCTTGACGCTGCTGGGAGAAGTGCTGGTCCCCGAGCAGGTAGATTACATAACAAGACACTCATACAGATACCTTGGGAAACCACCGTGAGAATCTGCACTTATAATGTAAGGGGACTGAACATCCCCGCAAAAAGGCATATGCTTAACAGAGAATTAAAAACCCTTGAGGCTGACATAGTATGTCTCCAGGAGACACACTTCCGACACAATGACCACCCCAACATACCAACGAACAACTTCCCGTACCAGTACCACGCCACGGCACCGCATAAATCTAGGGGCACCTCCATCCTGCTGAGCAGACACCTAAACTTTGAATTGCAACACCAAGAGATAGACAGCAATGGCAGGTACATCATACTTCAGGGCGTCATAAACAATATGACCTACACACTAGTCAACCTATATGCACCAAATAGGAACCAAAAAAACTTCCTCGAGGGCATCCTCAGAAAGGTAGGCCAACTACAGTTGGGCATCACCATCCTGTGCGGGGACTTCAACCACATTTGGGACCCTACCCTAGACACAACTCTTTCCCAGAACAGCCGTAGACAAAAGCCGCTGAGAAGGCAATGCAAAGCAATACAAAAACTACTACATGAGCACCACTTTTATGATGCATGGAGAACTATGCACCCAGGGGAGAGAACATTTACACACTTCTCCACAGTCCACAGCACATACTCAAGGATAGATGGTTTCCTCATCTCCGGGTCACACTTAAACCAAGTCAGTCAATGTGACACAAAACAGATCACATGGTCAGATCACGCGCCAGTTACCCTTGACATGAAAAACATCTACGATTTTAAAAATCGTAGCCCATGGAAGCTTAATGATACGCTACTGCTAAACAAAGACTATGCAGAGGAACTCAGCAACGATCTCCAGTCATACTTTACCCTGAACGACAATGGAGAGGTAGCCCCAGAGATGGTTTGGCAGGCACACAAGACAGTAGCGAGGGGCTTATTAATCAGGAGAGCGTCATATCTCAAGAAAATATCACAAGCTAGATTAACACAATGGCAACAAGAACTAGGTGACCTAAACGTACAAAACCAAATACACCCGACGGAGGACAGGAAACGCCGAATACTGCTAATAACAGGGTTAATGCGACAACAAGCGCTAGAGCAAACACAGGCCAACATGACCAAACTTAAAATAAACCATTACATGCAAGGAAACAAAGCAGGTAAACTCCTAGCAAACCATCTTTAAAAAAAACAGGCCACTCAAAAAATCGCCTACTTAACAGACAAGGGCCAAAAACGCACCTCACCCAGGGAAATTAGCGAAATATTTGCCACATACTACCGTGGCCTGTATAACCTGCAAGAAGACAAAGACACAATACAACCCGACGACAGGAACATAACGTCCTATCTAGATAAGGTAAAACTCCCCACACTGACCCCACAACAAACAATAGACCTGACCAGGAGAATAGAACCACAAGAGGTCATAAACACCATCCAGACCCTACCATCGGGCAAATCGCCAGGCCCACATGGGTTCACTAACCTATATTACAAGAAGTTCAGCCAGATACTGGCACCCTTTCTAGCAACAACATTTAATAAGGCAATAGAGACAAAAACCCTACCTAGGGAGATACTAACGGCCCACATAGTTACACTACCAAAGCCCAACAAGCCCCCTACCTCCCCGCAAAACTTCAGACCCATCTCATTACTGAACACAGACGCGAAATTGTTCGCAAAAAATTATGCTGCGAGACTGGGGACCATCATTCCACACATAATACACACAGACCAAGTGGGCTTTGTAAAGGGGAGACAGGGGGCGGACAACACGCGAAAGGTTATAAACTTGCTGCACAAACTCCAGACGCGGAAAGAAGGGGGAATATTTCTGTCACTGGACGCTGAGAAAGCCTTCGACAGACTACACTGGGGTTTCCTCAAAGCAGTACTAGCAAAGTTTGGGATGCCAGAACAATTCATAGCGGTGGTAGAGGCGCTATACAGCGCGCCTGAGGCGCGAGTGCTAAACTCGGGGTTCCTCTCGGACCCGTTTAGGCTGTCGAACGGCACGAGGCAGGGATGCCCCCTGTCACCCCTATTATACATACTGGCGTTAGAACCGTTGGCCGCTAGGCTGCGAGACAACACGAACATACATGGGATAATGATAGGACACACAGAATACAAAGCGAGTTTATTCGCGGACGACGTTATGCTGACACTTACACAACCACAGATCTCCCTGCCGAACCTCCTTGGGGAAATTAGGGAGTTTGGGGACCAATCGTATTATAGACTAAACGTTACTAAAACGCAGGCCATGGGAATAGGGATGTCACAAGCCACGATAACCACCTTAAAAGAAACTTTTCAATTCGACTGGAGAGCCGACTACCTAACATTCCTAGGGTTACGCATTCCAAAACATCCAGGCAAACTCCTAGAATTGAACTATGGCAGGCTATTGAAAGAGACAGGCGACACGTTAAAATCATGGGAAACCAAATACTTGTCGTGGGTGGGCAGACTGACGGCCCTAAAAATGATACTATTACCCAAGTTTCTATACCTGATAAGGACGCTACAAATCTTCCTTCCAATCACGTATCTAAACAAACTTCAACGCACGCTCACGCAATTTGTATGGGCACATAAAAAGATTCGGGTGGCCTCGGCAATACTGTGCAGACCCTTAAGCAAAGGAGGATTAAGCATGCCAGATGTGAAAATGTATTACAGGGCGACACTCGTGGCAACTTGCCTCCTACTACACACAAGCAGAGATAAACCTCAATGGGCAGAAATGGAGGCTACAGAAATAGGACAGAGCAACTTAAAATATATGTTCTGGGTACCCCACGTTCTGAGACCCATCCCCGACAAAATGCTCCCAACTACCTCACTTCTATTAAAAACGTGGGATTCCACGATGAACACACTAGGTCAAAGCACACATTGGGGCTTGTCCACTCCACTACTCAGCCTACACGTAGCAAACCCCACGCTAAACCTCCGCCCATGGATACGGGTGCACTTTAATAAAACATCTTTATCATGAGGGCAATCTAGAACATTACCCTGTTTTGAGTCACAAATATCAATTGCCTAGCAACACGATATTCTCCTACCTCCAAATTAAATCATTGTTAGCGAAAAACACGACTGTTAACACCCCGACACCCCTAAAGCGTGTGCACAACATATGCGAATCAGGAAAAATACCAGACAAGACGATATCATTCATGTACGCCCTACTACTTGACCATCCCATGACGAACAAAGCGGACAAGTTCAAGGAACAATGGCATGCTGACTTACACACACAGTTCACAGACGCACAATGGCAGAAAGCCTTCACAGCACATAAGGGAAGATCAAGATGCACAACACACCTAGAGCTTATGAGGAAACTACAATATAGGTGGTATATGGTACCAGCCAAGTTAGCTGTGATATACCCACAGGCTTCAGGTATGTGCTGGAGATGCGGCATAGAAAGGGGCACAATGCTCCACACATGGTGGACATGCAACAGAATAAAACCATACTGGCAAGAGGTTGAGGGGATAATCAGGAAATCCCTCGGCTCTGACATATCATTGCAACCTGAGTGTGTATTACTATTCATGACACTAGAATCCTACAGAAAGCCACAAGCGGCATTACTGTTTCACATCCTCATAGCAGCGAACACGCTGATAGCTAGGGCATGGAAACAAACCACACAACCTGATCTAGAGGACCTACTAGCACAAATTTCCACCAACCTGATATATGAAACGAAACTTAACACAATACATGGGGCATCCCAACATGTACTAAAAGCCAAAGAATGGTGGGATGATACACAGGGGGAGGCAAATGAAAGAGCGGTATAAATGTAAATGTGTCAATGCTAAAAGTGAAAGAACAAGAGAGGAGAGGAGGAGGTGATCCATTCGAATTATAGACAACAACTACAGGACTGACATAGACAACAACTACAGGACTGACATAAGGCATTGTAGAGAGGGCAGCAGACAGACAGACAAGAGGGACAGGCACCAAGGGCTCAAATGGCACTAGTATGCATATTGATATGTGTATATAGTTATGTAGACTAGGAATTGTATGTTAATAGTTAGGACAATCCGCACAAGAATCCATACCAGTACTGAAGGAAGAGCTGAAAGGAGTCACACTAGTGTCAAGGCGACAACGCGAAAATCCACAAACTAATAGATCGAGATTGGAGATGGGGGGTGGCACCTCTGGCTGGGGTGGTGCACCCAATCTATCTAATCCACTTAGGAGGTACTGAATAAAATGTACTTTTACAATTGCAACCCCATGACATGGGGAAAGTGTATGGAAAATTTCTGTAACAAACCGCATGTGGACTTTTCTATTTCTGTACCCTAATTAAGAAAATGTTCAATAAAAAAATGATTGAAAAAAAAAAAAAGAAAAAAAATTATAATGGGATGGACAAAGGGATGGTCCTAAAAAAATATAGAATTTTTGGTAGTATCGTCATCTTAACAGATGCGACCCTAACCAGCCATGAAAGTTCCATTCCGCCCCATCTCTCCATCTCCTTTTGTAGGTCCGACCATGCTTTCCTCAAGTTGTGATTATGCATATTTACCAAATTTTTGCATAAATGAATGCCAAGATATTCCATGTAGTCAGCTCTCCAATCAAATAAATATAATTTCTTAAGGGCAATAGTTTCCGAATTTTTTAAATGAAATGGAAGGGCCTGAGACTTAGACTCGTTTAATTTGTAGTATGATATCTCGCCAAATTGAGTTAAAATGTCTTTGAGGTGGCTCAAAGATTCTTTTGGGTTTTTGACAGCTAGAATTATATCGTCTGCAAACAGGCCAATTTTGTGAGCGGATTCTTTAACAACAATTCCTGCAATTTGTGGGGTTGTTCTAATTAGTTCAGCCAGGGGTTCTATTGCTAAAACAAATAGAATTGGAGATAAAGGGCACCCCTGTCTCGTCCCATTGGTTAGAGAAAACGTTTTGGATGTGAAACCGGAAGCTGAGACATGGGCGGAAGGTGCACAATATAGCGCCTTAATTGCTGTGATAAAGGACAATGGTATGTTGAATCTTTCTAACGTTCTCCATAAATATCCCCAATGTATCCTGTCAAACGCCTTCTCTGCGTCTAGAGATAGAAGCAATGAAGGCGTTTTGGTCATATTGATGTGCTGAATCAAGTTTATGAATCTTCTAGTCCCATCAGGCGCCTGTCTATCCTTTAAAAAACCCACTTGATCCTTATTTATTAGGAATGGGATTAATTTGGTTAATCTATTTGCGAGAACTTTAGAATAAATCTTTGAGTCATTATTGATTAGAGAAATGGGTCTAAAATTGTGGCATCTATCAGGAGTTTTTCCCGGTTTTGGCAAGGTGACTATTCGTGCGCACAAGGACTCCTCTGGCATCATTCCCCCGGACTTATAGGAATTTAATAATTTGGTCATGTGGGGAATTAAAATTTCTTGAAAAGTTTTATAATATAAAATAGTGAATCCATCGGGACCAGGGGCTTTTCCGGATGGCATAAGTTTAATCGCCTCAGCTATCTCTTTTGCTGATATTTCACATTCTAAACTCTCTAAGTGTCCTGGAGACAGCCGAGGCAATGTCACTCTGTCTAAAAATTTATCAATGGTTGTTGCAGAAGGCTGGGTAAGGTTCGAATCACATTCTAAATTATAAAGTTTACTATAATACTCTGCAAACATGTCACTTATTTTAGTAGGATGAAACACTTTTCGCCCCTGATCATCAAGTAAATACGCTATTTTTGATTGTGCATTCACATGCCGGAGTTTGGATGCCAAAAGAGTAGAGGCCCTGTTGCCTTTTAAGTAAAACGTTTTCCTGAGACGTCTCACCATAAGAGATGTACGATGTAAATAATTTTGTTAATTTTAGCCTTAATTTCTCCTATCATTGCTGATAGGGAAGACGAGGGACCAAATTTATTAGCCTGGTTCAAATTGTACAGTTCTTTTTCCAATGTTCTTAAATTATTGCTATTAAGTTTCTTCAGGTGAGACGCTCTAGAAATAAAATGACCTCTTAACACAGCCTTATGCGCATTCCAAGACACCTCGCCAGGAACCTCGGGTGAGGCATTTTCCAAAAAATAATCGCTCAAGGCTTTCTCCGTCAATGATCTGTTCACAACATCGTTTAATAAATAATCGCCTAATTTCCAGGATCTATTCGGGGCTGAAGAAACAATTTTGTCAATATGCATTATGATTGGAGCATGGTCAGACCAGTTAATGTCTAAGATATCAGATTTCAAGATGTGCGGGATTAAAGCGCTCTGGACCATAAACCTGTCCAGCCTGGAATACATATTTTTAGATACAGAATAATACGTAAAATCTCTTTCATTCTCATGCATCAGTCTCCAGGAATCATAAACCACATTCAATCATGTATCTGGAACATTTGTTTGCTAATCTGTCGCTGTCCCCTCTATGTTGTTGATCATTGTCTTCCCTAGCGTTATCCAATTCACCGTCCATAACAAAATTCGTATCGCCACACATTACCAAGCTGCCTCTCACATTCTCATTCACTAAGTCCATCAATTTCCTGAAGAACTGCAACTGACCGGTGTTGGGAAAATACATGTTCACTATGGTATATTCAATAGTGTTAAGTGAACCTATCCATATTAAATACCTCCCGTCATCATCCGTCATTACTTTGTTCGTCGAACATGCTACATTCCTGTGGAAGAAAATCAATTTACCTCTAGACTTGGATTTATAAGTGCTATGATATTGGACTGGGAAAATCTTTGACATAATCTTATGTGTTTTATCATTTTTAAAATGCGTTTCCTGTACACAGATGACATCTGTTTTGTTGGATTTTGCTTCTTTGAATAGTAAGCGTCTTTTGTGGGCGGTGTTCAGGCCTCTCACATTAAATGACATATATTTTAAAACCATAATTTATGGAACAGCAATGCTTGATAAAGAGTAAAAGAACATTCAACTTTGTGAGAGTCCGAACAACCGCCTTCCAATAAAGAAACATCCAACAATACTGTCACAACAAACTCAAGATGTGTACATGTGTGTACGGGAATAAATGAACAAATTTGTGCAAGTCGCTGATGCCACATAATATGCATTTTTGTATGAGGCATTTCTGTGATTCGTGATCTGGAAACATTTCTACCAAATTTTAAAGGATGGATGGTCAAAGAAAATAGAAAAATAAAAATATCAACGGGGTACAAAAAACTTGGGTATACACCCCTATCAGGGGAAATAAACAAACAGTGAAAAAGGGCCATGAGGGAGAGCAAAACAAGTTTCTCCATCTCAGGGTATTAGGCCCAGGTTGGGGGGAGAGAAGGCTGCTGGATACAAGGGGAGCAATATAAATAAACAAAAAAATAAAAATAAAAAAAAATAAAAAAAAATAAAACAAAGAGGCAGCTGTAAAATATGACATTTGAAAGGACAAAAATCACAGAACAATAAAAAAAAAATAAAATTAAATATGAAATGATATACCAAAAAAATTGATTGTAAAAATTTGGAAAGATTTAAGTGGTCAAATCGGTTTCTGAAATAAACCGTTAAGTCTTATGTCAAATACTCATTGGTGTGCAAACTCTAAGGACAGTCATAACCAGGAGAAACAAGTCAAAATCCAAAGTAATCCCGCTAAATCTCCAGACTGGAGCAGGACTCGAAAGCCTGTTGCAGAGATAAAGTTTTCTCAGAACCAAGCAATAATAATCAATAGAGAAAAAAAAAAAATCATGAAGATAAACGTGTATATATAAAAAAAAAATCCTTCGTGAAGATAGGAAGAACATCTTGACTTGAAGACTGTGGAAAACGACCGTGGAAAATGAAGACTGTAGCCCTATGAACTGGAAACTCAGGAAGTGTCCGATTTGCTTCTCTTGCTGGCCTGCAGAGGAGTAGATGGCGATAGTCTATGAGGCGATACCTGACTTCTATTCATGGATTGGATGAGTTCCATTCCTTCCTCAGGCGACGTGATTATGAAATTCCTGCCATCCATGCGGAAAAGGACTTTAACTGGGAATCCCCATCTATATCTTATCCCTCTTCGTCTTAGTTCCGCGGTAAAAAGTTGAAATTCTCTGCGTCGCCTCATTGTTTGGGCAGAGAAGTCTTGGAAGACCTTCATGCCGCTGTAGTCCCCCGTGAGACCTGACGTGCGTACTGCACCCAGAAATTCCTCTTTAATGTGGTAATAGTGAAATCTCACTATCACATCTTTGGGTGCAGCCGCAGGTGCATTACCGGGTTTAGGCAATCTATGGATGCGGTCCAGTAGCAGATCCGTATTTTTAGCAGTTGGTAGAGCTGACTTCACCATTGCCTGGAAATAACTTTGTAATTCCAGGGAGTCTATATTTTCAGGGATCCCCCTGATCCTTAGGTTATTACGCCTACTTCTATCCTCGGCTTCCGCTAATTTTTCCGCTTGTTGGTGTACTTGCTTCTGAAGCTCTTTTACAGTTTAACCAAATCCAGGTGAGATTGCTCTTGAGAGTGCAATCTATTCTCTATTATTTGGGTCCGCTGATTAATGCCCTCCATGGCTCCATATAAAGTGTCAAAGTCTTTCTTAAAGTCGTTTTTCAGATCGACTCTCAAATCTTTAATGAGTTGTATTGTCATGCCAGCTGATGGTGGCAGATCATATGCCAGTTCAGGTGGCATATTAGGATTGTAAGTCGCTGCTATAAATGTGGTGGTAGCCATATTGGAGGTGGCAGTGGCCATCTTGGGAGTGGAATACACAATGTCTGGTCTGGCAGCCATCTTTGTTGTGGCATCATGACAATCATGACATGCCAATATAGCCACCTTTCTTTGCAAGGACACTCAAAAGCCTGCCATCCATGGATTCTGTCAGTGTTTTGATCTGTTCACCATCAACATTGCGTGCAGCAGCAACCACAGCCTCCCAGACACTTTTCAGAGAGGTGTACTGTTTTCCCTCCTTGTAAATCTCACATTTGATGATGGACCACAGGTTCTCAATGGGGTTCAGATCAGGTGAACAAGGAGGCCATGTCATTAGATTTTCTTCTTTTATACCCTTTCTTGCCAGCCACGCTGTGGAGTACTTGGACGCGTGTGATGGAGCATTGTCCTGCATGAAAATCATGTTTTTCTTGAAGGATGCAGACTTCTTCCTGTACCACTGCTTGAAGAAGGTGTCTTCCAGAAACTGGCAGTAGGACTGGGAGTTGAGCTTGACTCCATCCTCAACCCGAAAAGGCCCCACAAGCTCATCTTTGATGATACCAGCCCAAACCAGTACTCCACCTCCACCTTGCTGGCGTCTGAGTCGGACTGGAGCTCTCTGCCCTTTACCAATCCAGCCACGGGCCCATCCATCTGGCCCATCAAGACTCACTCTCATTTCATCAGTCCATAAAACCTTAGAAAAAGCAGTCTTGCGATATTTCTTGGCCCAGTCTTGACGTTTCAGCTTGTGTGTCTTGTTCAGTGGTGGTCGTCTTTCAGCCTTTCTTACCTTGGCCATGTCTCTGAGTATTGCACACCTTGTGCTTTTGGGCACTCCAGTGATGTTGCAGCTCTGAAATATGGCCAAACTGGTGGCAAGTGGCATCTTGGCAGCTGCACGCTTGACTTTTCTCAGTTCATGGGCAGTTATTTTGCGCCTTGGTTTCTCCACACGGTTCTTGCGACCCTGTTGACTATTTTGAATGAAACGCTTGATTGTTCGATGATCACGCTTCAGAAGCTTTGCAATTTTAAGAGTGCTGCATCCCGGGGGGCGGGGCCGAACCGCCGAGCTGGATAGTCGCATGCAGGCTGAGCTCCTGCAAAACCTTTATAATATAAGGCATTAAATCATGGCCTACAGCCTAGAAGCAGAATGGCAGCGACGGATCTTAACGCTTGGGGCACAATGGATCCAGGGAGAGGCTGGCTCATCGAGCTACAGTCCCCTGGAGAAGAAACCATGGATGTCTCAGACGGGGCCCTCCTTGGTGGTGAGTGGGGCAGACGGCCGCTGCCCTCCTATCCTGTCAAACGGAGCCCAGTCAGGTTCCCAGCTCGGAGTGGCTTAGGCACCGTTCCCCCCCCTATGGACCGGTGGGGGTGATCCCGGTCCTCACCCGACGGCCCCAACCACAACACCGCAACCAAGACCCTGCAACAACATTACTGTGGATGGTGGGCCGAGCTCAGCACTTAAGATGGCGGCCGCCATGTGCGCAAGAGGTAGAGGGACGACCATCTCCCCTCACACGGCACCGGTAACCAGCGCAGCTCCCGGGCTTCAGCTCAGTGGATACAAATACAAAAAGAGAAGTCCTGCGCTTAAGCAGCAAGGACTACAACACACATCAGCCCCAATATATAGTAAAAACCAAAGAAAAGAAAATGTTACTTGCGCTTTTTCCTTAATCCCTATGTATATTTAGACAAATGGAGGTCATCTAGCCGCTCCAATGGCCATTGGAGGGATGCCCGCCCGCCAACGTCAAGGCAGACCCCCCTAAGCGGGTCCTAACACTGACCCTTCAGCCCGCTTCCCCGAGCCTCCGGCAAAGACATCTCCAATGAGACAGAAAGGGGTATTTTTTATATACACCCCTTTACTTATTAACCCGTAATAGGGAACACATGGGATGGGTAGCAGCATTGTAACCAGGCTGTGTGATACAAAGTAAATACAAATACAAAAAGAGAAGTCCTGCGCTTAAGCAGCAAGGACTACAACACACATCAGCCCCAATATATAGTAAAAACCAAAGAAAAGAAAATGTTACTTGCGCTTTTTCCTTAATCCCTATGTATATTTAGACAAATGGAGGTCATCTAGCCGCTCCAATGGCCATTGGAGGGATGCCCGCCCGCCAACGTCAAGGCAGACCCCCCTAAGCGGGTCCTAACACTGACCCTTCAGCCCGCTTCCCCGAGCCTCCGGCAAAGACATCTCCAATGAGACAGAAAGGGGTATTTTTTATATACACCCCTTTACTTATTAACCCTTAATAGGGAACACATGGGATGGGTAGCAGCATTGTAACCAGGCTGTGTGATACAAAGTAAATACAAATACAAAAAGAGAAGTCCTGCGCTTAAGCAGCAAGGACTACAACACACATCAGCCCCAATATATAGTAAAAACCAAAGAAAAGAAAATGTTACTTGCGCTTTTTCCTTAATCCCTATGTATATTTAGACAAATGGAGGTCATCTAGCCGCTCCAATGGCCATTGGAGGGATGCCCGCCCGCCAACGTCAAGGCAGACCCCCCTAAGCGGGTCCTAACACTGACCCTTCAGCCCGCTTCCCCGAGCCTCCGGGAAAGACATCTCCAATGAGACAGAAAGGGGTATTTTTATATACACCCCTTTACTTATTAACCCTTAATAGGGTTGGAGCGGCTAGATGACCTCCATTTGTCTAAATATACATAGGGATTAAGGAAAAAGCGCAAGTAACATTTTCTTTTCTTTGGTTTTTACTATATATTGGGGCTGATGTGTGTTGTAGTCCTTGCTGCTTAAGCGCAGGACTTCTCTTTTTGTATTTACTTT
This sequence comes from Pelobates fuscus, assembly GCF_036172605.1. Lineage (NCBI taxonomy): Eukaryota > Metazoa > Chordata > Amphibia > Anura > Pelobatidae > Pelobates > Pelobates fuscus. The sequence goes on from NC_086321.1 coordinate 367,893,285, forward strand.
GTATCACACAGCCTGGTTACAATGCTGCTACCCATCCCATGTGTTCCCTATTAAGGGTTAATAAGTAAAGGGGTGTATATAAAAAATACTCCTTTCTGTCTCATTGGAGATGTCTTTGCCGGAGGCTCGGGGAAGCGGGCTGAAGGGTCAGTGTTAGGACCCGCTTAGGGGGGTCTGCCTTGACGTTGGCGGGCGGGCATCCCTCCAATGGCCATTGGAGCGGCTAGATGACCTCCAAGTAACATTTTCTTTTCTTTGGTTTTTACTATATATTGGGGCTGATGTGTGTTGTAGTCCTTGCTGCTTAAGCGCAGGACTTCTCTTTTTGTATTTGTATTTACTTTGTATCACACAGCCTGGTTACAATGCTGCTACCCATCCCATGTGTTCCCTATTAAGGGTTAATAAGTAAAGGGGTGTATATAAAAAATACCCCTTTCTGTCTCATTGGAGATGTCTTTGCCGGAGGCTCGGGGAAGCGGGTTGAAGGGTCAGTGTTAGGACCCGCTTAGGGGGGTCTGCCTTGACGTTGGCGGGCGGGCATCCCTCCAATGGCCATTGGAGCGGCTAGATGACCTCCATTTGTCTAAATATACATAGGGATTAAGGAAAAAGCGCAAGTAACATTTTCTTTTCTTTGGTTTTTACTATATATTGGGGCTGATGTGTGTTGTAGTCCTTGCTGCTTAAGCGCAGGACTTCTCTTTTTGTATTTGTATTTACTTTGTATCACACAGCCTGGTTACAATGCTGCTACCCATCCCATGTGTTCCCTATTAAGGGTTAATAAGTAAAGGGGTGTATATAAAAAATACCCCTTTCTGTCTCATTGGAGATGTCTTTGCCGGAGGCTCGGGGAAGCGGGCTGAAGGGTCAGTGTTAGGACCCGCTTAGGGGGGTCTGCCTTGACGTTGGCGGGCGGGCATCCCTCCAATGGCCATTGGAGCGGCTAGATGACCTCCATTTGTCTAAATATACATAGGGATTAAGGAAAAAGCGCAAGTAACATTTTCTTTTCTTTGGTTTTTACTATATATTGGGGCTGATGTGTGTTGTAGTCCTTGCTGCTTAAGCGCAGGACTTCTCTTTTTGTATTTGTATTTACTTTGTATCACACAGCCTGGTTACAATGCTGCTACCCATCCCATGTGTTCCCTATTAAGGGTTAATAAGTAAAGGGGTGTATATAAAAAATACCCCTTTCTGTCTCATTGGAGATGTCTTTGCCGGAGGCTCGGGGAAGCGGGCTGAAGGGTCAGTGTTAGGACCCGCTTAGGGGGGTCTGCCTTGACGTTGGCGGGCGGGCATCCCTCCAATGGCCATTGGAGCGGCTAGATGACCTCCATTTGTCTAAATATACATAGGGATTAAGGAAAAAGCGCAAGTAACATTTTCTTTTCTTCAGCTCAGTGGACCCGCGACCTCCCGACCTTACTTATCCTGACAGCTATCTGACCGGCAGTGGACTATGGGGGTGCTCCATCCACACTGCCGATAATTGCTACACCGAGGGGACGGAGCATGACAAGGCACTGCTGCACCAAAGCTAACCCCATACCCACCTTCCTCTCAGCTACACTCACGGAGTAACCCAGCGCGGAGTAAAGCGACAAGCCTTCACAGGCACCATCCTGCATTATACCTAGGACGCCAACCCCCTGCTACAACATTACAGCAGATCGGGCATCGGCCAACCAAACGACAGCTCCCTCCCGTGCGGCCTCGAGACTACCACGGTGCCGGCCCCTACCTGCCATGGCAACGCCAGAAGCCTCGATCAACTAGGGTGATAAGCTTAAAGAAGCATGTACCTTATTCTAAGCTATAGCAATAGATATCACTATAAACAAAAACGTTCTTAGTCACAGCCTTAAGAGCCACTAATATTGTTAAGTAACCTTATATGACTTGCATAGCCTACCTGCATAACTCACACCTCTATGTAATTAATCGACTAAATAATGCTGTATATCTTCCTGTCATAACGCGACCTTAACAACAACAAAAAAAAATGTGCACATACAAACGTATATCCCATTGTACCTATTGTTGACCAACACGAGGATTGCCTTTGGGGTACCCCGTGTAAAGCTGTACCGACTTATGCACTGCAAAAATAAAAAATTTAAAACAAAAAAACAAAAAAAAAAGAGTGCTGCATCCCTCTGCAAGATATCTCACTATTTTTGACTTTTCTGAGCCTGTCAAGTCCTTCTTTTGACCCATTTTGCCAAAGAAAAGGAAGTTGCCTAATAATTATGCACACCTGATATAGGGTGTTGATGTCATTAGACCACACCCCTTCTCATTACAGAGATGCACATCACCTAATATGCTTAACCCCTTAAGGACTGGACTTTTTTTGCGATGTTGTACATTTGCGACCAGGCATCTTTTTGACACTTTTGTGGTGTTTGTGTTTAGCTGTAATTTTCCGCTCTCTCATTTACTGTTCCCATACAAATTATATATTGTTTTTTTCAGGACAAAAGGGGCTTTCTTTACATACCATTATTTATATAATCTCATCTAATTTAATTTAAAAAAAATGAAAAAATATGATGAAAAATTGAAAAAAATACACGTTTTTTGAATTTTATGTGAAAAATCTTTTACTCATCTACAAAAGCGAATGAAAAAAACTGCTAAATAGATTCAAAATGTTGTCCTGAGTTCAAAAATACCCAGTGTTTACATGCTTTTTGCTTTTTTTTTGCATGTTATAGGGCTATAAGTACAAGTAGGATATTGCGGTTTCAAAACATACATTTTTAAAATGTATCAATAGTGACATTGTAACACTGTTATCTGTCATAAATTGCTAAATAACACCCCACATGTACATATTTTTTTAAAAGTAGACAACCCAGGGTATTCAATATGGGGTATGTCCAGACTTTTTTAGTAGCCACTTAGTCGCAAACACTGGCCAAAGTTAGCGTTCATATTTGTTTGTGTGTAAAAAACTAAATTGAACGCTAATTTTGGCCAGTGTTTGTGACTAAGTGGTTACTAAAAACGACTGGACTTACCCCATTTGCAATACCTTGGGTTGTCTTCTTTTGCAAATGGTATGCCATCATGGGGGTAATTCTCATTCCTGGGCTACCATACGCTCTCAAAGGCAACGTAACCAACCTGGCCATTTTCAATGTAAAAATATTTGACCTATATATTTGACCCTGTAACTTTCAAAAAGGCTATAAAACCTGTACATGGGGGGTCCTGTTCTACTCAGGAGACTTTGCTGAACACAAATATTAGTGTTTCAAAACTGGAAAATGTATCACAACAATTATATCATCAGTAAAAGTGCTGTTTGTGTGTGAAAAATGCAAAAAAAGTCACTTTCACTGACAATATCATCGCTGTGATATGTTTTACTGTTTTGAATCACTAATATTTGTGTTCAGCGAAGTCTCCCGAGTAAAACAGTACCCCCCATGTACATGTTTTAGGGTGTCGTAGAACGTTACAGGGTAAAATACAGTGATAGCAAATTAAATTCTCTGGTCTTTCGGCCTGGGTTGGCAGGCAGGTCCCTTAAATTGCAATCAATAAAATAACTTAATTATGTAAAAATATTACCTAAATACGCACGTAGAATTTAAATATATATGCATATTTATATATTTGAAGTCTACGTGTATATTTATATAATTATTTATGTAATTTTGTATATCGACATATGAATAGTTCGCATTCTTTTTATTTATTTAAATATACATAGATATATATACAATTTCATTCTAAGTGTATTTTGATATAAATATATATATATTAATATCAAAATACAGTTAGAATAAAATTTCGTATAGATATATAATTTTTTTTCAATTTTTTATTATTATTTTTAATTTTTTTAATTTAATTTAAATTATTTATTATTCGTATTTTATAATAATATATATATACAATATATATAGTTATTATATATATTATATATATACGTGTGCAAATTAATTATAAGTGTATTTTTATATTAATATATGTACATATTAATATAAAAATACACTTAGCATGACATTATATATATGATATATAGACATATATTATATAGGTATAATATATGTCTATATATCATATATATATACACATATATAATAATATTTTTTTTTTATTACCTTTCACTTTAATTTTTTTTATGATTTTACACTGGCAGGGAGACTGCCTGTCAGCACAGACAGTCCCCCTGCAGGCAGAGACTAGGACACCTATTGTGACCATGTGGTCGCCCTGTTGGGCGATCACATGGCCCCAGGGGTCCTAAACCGCCATGGGGAGACTGTCTGGGCTGCAGGCAGTCTCCCCACACCGGGAGCACCGCCGATCGCCGCCGGGGGAACGACGGCGATCGGGTAAGTACATTTTAAATTTAGGACGGTTCAGGACCGTCGTCGGTCGGCAACGCAAAAATGCCGATGACGGTCCTGAACCGTCCTGCGTCCTCAAGGGGTTAATTGGTAGTAGGCTTTCGAGCCTTTACAGCTTGGAGTAAGACAACATGCATAAAGAGGATGATGTGGTCAAAATACTCATTTGCCTAATAATTCTGCACTCCCTGTATTTATAGGTAGAATTTCTCCATTTCAATTAAATTGGTACTTTATGAACGAAATTGCCCCCCTTGTCCAGGAGCCTCTCTAAAACGTGGCCATCTAAGATGGTGGCCAAGACATGCCCCACATTGATGGAATTTAAGGACATTTTAAAGGGAAATGTACTAATGTGATTCTTGCAAATAAGCAACCAATATAGCAGGTTGCTTTCTTTTTTTTACCTTTTAAAACAACAAAGTTTATTTCACTGTGTAGCTTAACTGGTCTCTGACAATGACCATCATTACAGTTACGGATCCATGGTAATTTCTTAATATTCTGGAGCATTGCTTATGATTCTAAATACTTCTTTTTTTATTTATTTTTTACATACCAGTAACATGAAATGGGATTCGTTAGAAACAAATAATAAAAGTTCAAGATGCAAACTCAATTTAGCGAAAAATTGTATTGTGTAAAAAAAAAATGCAAAACAAGCAGATTTTGTTGAATGCACAGATAAGGATATGAAAAAAGAGAGGTTTTATAGGCGCTCACTATAAATAAAAGGGCAGTGATTAAACCTTGTATATCATAAAGACAAAAAGGGAAGTGGGAACTATTGTATGTTTCATTGCCCTGAGCAGCAACAACTCATAACCCCTGAGCCACGCAAGTGGTATGTCGGAAAAACTGGCAATGGCTGAGCCTGCCGGACACCCACATCTAAAGGTAACTGTCTAAGCTCAACCTCTTATTAACAACGACCGATTTGGTTTGGTAACTCTTATTAAGTGTTCTTGCATAGCAAGACCACTTAATGTTATCTCACATATATATTATTATAGCCAAATTTGCCACCCTAACTCCTCCCACCAGGGCCGGACTGGGAAAAAAATTAGGCCCGGGCATTTTTTAATCAGAGCGGCCCCCTAAGAAGGGGGCGGGGCCAGAGAGGGTGTGTTTTGTCATCACTAATGACAAGCACGCCCCCTCTCAAAGTGAGCATGTTCATGTCAATGCGCAGAGCCCCGCTGAAGAGCTCTGGCATTAGAAAAAGGCCCTGAATTTGTTCTGCGCAGCGCAAGCAAATTTATTAACATGCTTGCACTGAGTTGGCTTTTAAATTGTCTTTGGTGTCTCCACAAGTGGGATACCAGAGGACAAAAGGGCCAGGAAAATGCATGGTGCATATGTTTGGAGCCTGCTTGTGGGATTGCGTGTGTGTAGAGTGTGGTGTGGTATTGTGTAAATAGGTCAATTTCATTTGTTTTTGTGGTGTAATATGTGTGGCTAGGGGCTGTAGAGAGTGTGTGTATAGGGGGCATAGTGTTATAGGGGATGTAGCGAGTGTGTGCATACGGGCTGTAGTGTGTGTATAGGTGACGTAGTGTGTGTAGGGGTTGTAGAGAGGGTGTGTTTAGAGAATGTTGTATGTGTTTGCTGACAAGGAATGTAGTGTGTGTGTAGGTGGTGCAGTGTGTGTGTGTGTGTGTGTAGGAGATCTACTGTGTAAAGGACCCAGAGTGTGTATAGGAGATTGTGTGTGTGTGTGTGTGTGTAGAGGATTAAGAGTGCATATAGGGTAAGGGATCTAGTGTGTATCTGGAGCGTAATATGTGTAGTGGTGCAGTGTGAGTGTATATATGTGTATATATATATATATATATATATATATATAGATTTGAACGTATTGTATGTAAGAGGGGTGCTGTGTGTGAGGGTGTTTTTATCTGCCGTCACATTCTAGGTTTTTAATTTTCTTTGTCTGTTAACTCACTGAGGGTTATTTTATATATTATATATGTGTGTGTGTGTGTTGTATATGTGTGTGAGCGAGGGTGCTGTGTGTGTGAGTGAGGGTGCTGTGTGTGTCAGGGGGTGCTGTGTGTGTCTGAGGGTGCTGTGTGTGTCTGGGGGTGCTGTGTGTGTCTGGGGGTGCTGTGTGTGTCTGAGGGTGCTGTGTGTGTCTGGGGGTGCTGTGTGTGTCTGGGGGTGCTGTGTGTGTCGGGGTGCTGTGTGTGTCTGGGTGCTGTGTGTGTCTGGGGGTGCTGTGTGTGTCTGAGGGTGCTGTGTGTGTGGGTGTGAATGTATTTTTATTTAAATATATTTTTTTAGTAAAAAAAAAAAAGTTATACCCCCCCCTCACCACCCCCCTCCCCTCTTACCTCTTACCTTTAGCCTGGGAGCCGTTCTGCCTGGGAGGGGGGGGGGTAGCCGTTCTGCCAGAGGGGGGACCATGCTTCCTTCCCTGGTGGTCCAGTGGTGAGAGTGAACTCTAACCTGCAGGCTAGAGTTCACTCTCGCGAGATCTGAGGGTTGCCGCGGTTACCGCGGCAACGCTCAGAATCCCGCGAGAGGACCCGGCGGAGCTGCTGGCTAGAGCTCCGCCGGTCCTCTCCTCCTGCCTGCCTCCCTCACACCCCAGCACCGGCCGCATGTAACAGGGTCTCTGGGCCGGTGAGGGAGATCTTTGACCTCCCCACCGGCCCATGGAGACACACGGCAGGGCCGGCGCTCGGATAGCGCTAGCCCTGCAGCGGCCGGCCGGGGAGATCCTGTGATCTCTCCTGCCGGCCTCGGCCCCACGGCCATCGCGGCCCACCGGGCATTTGCCCGGTATGCCCGGTGGCCAGTCCGGGCCTGCCTCCCACAGTTTTTACACTACATAGACAAAAATATACCAAAACGTGCAGATTGTTCCCGATCGGATTGCTATTACTTTGTGGAACGTTTCGCCGAATGGTTCTCGGAATATCATCGTTCTTGTGGTAAAATTTGTCCCATAGGAATGAATGGCAAAGCTAGAGTGGGAGCTGGCAAAAGCTGAAAAATCAGGACATGATTTCTAAACTGCCACCACTCCCTCATTTTCAGGCCCACCTACACAAATCTTATATCAAAACGTTCAGCTGTCCCTGCTGCCACTAAAAATGTCCACAGCTAAGCCATAGTCCTTATAGTTTTCACAATATGACCATTTGTTTGCAACTCACGCAGTCCATTGACATTCATTGAAACTCCACTCTGCAAAGCTCACATTTGAAGGGCAATTTCTAAACTGCGACTGTGCCTTCATTGTTAATATCTCAGAGACATACTATACATCAAAATGTAGGTCTGGGTCTTGTGATTCTCACAATATAAAGCTCTTCACTGTAGGATTTATAGTTTTTAAAATACGACCGTTTGAAGATGGCAACCGCAAAAATACTCTGGCCTGTGCCAAGCTGCAGCAGCAAGTGATGTCATAGACAGGGCCTTTTGCACCTGCTAATGTTTTTATAACTGTATGTTTTAATGTAACTGTGAAGAACTTTGGGCAACAACGTTGCAATTAAATGTGCTATACAATTAAATAATAACAGTTACTCCGCCCACTCCAGTTGTAGACTACTGGTGGAGGCAAGAACACTTCACACAATTTCCCCAGAAATTGTAGCTTTTCTAGTTTGTTTTGTTTTGCTTGTTATTTCTGTTTTGTTAAAGGGACACTATAGTCACCTGAACAACTTTAGCTTAATGAAGCAGTTTTGGTGTAAAGAACATGCCCCTGCAGCCTCACTGCTCAATCCTCTGCCATTTAGGAGTTAAATCCCTTTGTTTATGAACCCTAGTCACACCTCCCTGCATGTGACTTGCACAGCCTTCCATAAACACTTCCTGTAAAGAGAGCCCTATTTAGGCTTTCTTTATTGCAAGTTCTGTTTAATTAAGATTGTCTTATCCCCTGCTATGTTAATAGCTTGCTAGACCCTGCAAGAGCCTCCTGTATGTGATTAAAGTTCAATTTACAGAGAAAGAGATACAATTGTTTAAGGTAAATTACATCTGTTTGAAAGTGAAACCAGGTTTTTTTTTCCATGCAGGCTCTGTCAATCATAGCCAGGGGAGGTGTGGCTAGGGCTGCATAAACAGAAACAAAGTGATTTAACTTCTGACAGTGACAGTGAATTGAGCAGTGAGACTGCAGGGGAATGATCTATACACTAAAACTGCTTTATTTAGCTAAAGTCATTTAGGTGACTATAGTGTTCCTTTAATGTTGAGAAATACGCAAAATAGTGAATGTAACTTACCAAATAACAGCTCAAAAGCATAAATGATAATATCATTCGTGTTTTATTTGTGTACCATGCATTCACAATAAAAATGGTTTTGGGGAAAAAAAAGGAAGTGGGGGCAAACCAGGAATATGCATTTTGCAGAAATGGTGCCTCCATAGTGATTAAAATTTATACATAATACAGAATAAAGAAACGTTGCACACACAAAAATACACATTACATTTTTACATGGTCACTTAAAATCACCTTTTTCAGAAAATAAATATGGGGATTTAGTCTTACCATATCGCCATATTGTGTTAGGCCCACCACTACACCACAGTACCCCAATATCAGTGGGTACTACACTAATTCTAATGTGGGAGACGCATTAAATAGTGCTAGTGCAAAATAAGCTAATGCGGATTTTAATCATATCTGTTGTAAGATCATTGTGAATATATATAATGCAAAATGAATGTGATTCAAATTGCAATGCTTTGATGTATATGTTCACAATGGAAATTTTATATCTGCTCTATGAAATGTATAATTATAAAGTGATATTACTATCCAAAACCTACTCAAATTTATACTTTCCTGTGGTCACCTTCAAAGGGGCCTCTGAAGCTGGGAGTCTGCGCTCCTCCTACAGCCCAGCTGTTATGGGACACATCCACGCCATGTCACTTCCGAGTTAAGGACTTCACATACTGCCTGATCGCTTTTTATATATATATATTTTTTATTTTTTTTTAATTATTCTTTATTTTTGTTGTGCATGGTTATAACAGAGGGGTTTGAGTATGCCCCAACAGCAATAGCAAATCACATATGAATGGAAAACATTGTTTTTAAAAATGTGCAATCTTTCATGTATGCCTCATTTTACAATGATAAAACAAGTGAAACAACAAAGTTGTCAGGTGAGTAAGAAAGCTTGTGAGTGTTATGGGTCGGTATAAATGACTGAGCATGGGAGTAGGGAAATGTTTTCAGGATTTCAGTGGAGTGGTAATTCCAGTGACCTAGAGGGGTTGGCTTAAATCGATAGGAATTATGTTCGGTCGTGCCTCATGGTATAAGGGTATAGGACGGCTGGACCAAAGGGTGGGGGGGGGGGAAGTATAACTGAGCAAATGTTTCTACAAAAGACGAGTATGCCTTGTGAGTGACCATGGGTCCGTCTTGTCTGGCAGCGGCGTTTCAATTAGAGCGTCAGGAGCAGGTAGAGAACCATAACATAAAATATAGAATGACAGCCTAGGCTGAAGTCAACGGTTTAAAACTGGAAAAAAATAAAGGTAAGTAAGCTGGGAGAGGAGTCTATCTTGTAGGTGTTCATGTTACAGAATCTCGATCTCCCCTAGGGATGAACGGAGTAATTCGGTAGACATCCCAGACGTGGCTTGTGGACCGTGACGAGTGCGGCTCAGTTAAGCCCAATTCCTGCATCAACTTCGCCATTTGTTAGAATAGGCAAATGATAAAAGTGAAACACTCGCCAACACTCTGAAACACTCTTCCATATGACGCGTATGTTTCAAGGTCGAATGCATACAGTCACACTAATCGAGTACAACAAAGATGGACAAGATCTATTTACGCCGCATCAATTCTGGGTGACACATGCGTTCCAGCGTGGAACACACAAAATCATTAAGCCATCAAACCACCACCCAGGAATTGATAATGGACAATTACTTCCCTAAATAAACTTGAATACTACAGGATATCACCATACTGCCAAAGGATTTGGACTTTTATTGTTTTTTAAAATTATTTTTAAAGTGTTTTTAATAATTTCCACGGCTAAATAAAGTTAATTTTCTGATATCTATACACTTTACATTTTATTTATCCATATGAGTCAGCTTCCTGGTTCCTGCATATCCCAGTTGGGAATTATGCCACCCAGGCCTTCATCCACCAGAGCACATTTCTGCTCCAGAAATTGTAAGTAAGATAATTTTCTTAATATTCGATTTGCACTAACTTACTACACTTTTGGAGTTTTCATTGTTTTTGTCACTACATATTGTGTTGGCATTACTTGGCGTGGAGTGCATTTGTCATCTGGATCTACATATATCCTAATACAGGGATTGTACCGTCCATGTGTAATTCAGCAGAGCTGTAAGTGAGTACTCTATATGAATTTCACTAAATTGACTTATTATTAAAATATACTGCACTATTATTTATTTATTTTTTGCGGTGAGTTAACGTGGAATACTTCTACTGGTGCGTGTATGCATAAATACACGGATTGCAGTTTAAGGTAATTTTTCGGCGTGGTGTATCCAATTTTCTTCTGCAGAATGTCTAGCTCCCAAACCATAATGTAGCCCGTGGAACAACAAAACAGTGACAGGGACATGGGTTATCATCAGGGGGAGCCAGTGGACTAGATTCAAAATATTCTAAGGGGGGTATCGAGGGGGAGCTTAGCCAAGGTTGTTAACAAAGGAGTTAGAGGGAACAGGAGTGCTAGAGGGGTGCATTCTGAGCCTAGGCAGTCCAGTGGAAAAAGGTAGCGCAGTATGGAACAGCAGGTTGCCGCACGCAGCCGCAGAGACTGTCAGGGACGTGCAGCATATGTTCTACTACAGAGAGAGTGAGCGAATCCCCCAGCAGGTCCCTCAGTGGAGTTGGCAGAAGTAGATCTAGGAGCAGTCATAGCAGTGACGGACCTTAAGTGACGGGTAGCGTAGGCGTTCAATTAGACAAGGTTTGGGAAGGGGGATGCAGGCCATCCAGGTCTACTAGTAGGAGCACTTCCAGGTCAAGTAACTGGACCGCTAGGGAGGGGGAGGTCACTGGCACATCAGTAATGCATAACCACCATAGGTGCCAGGACAATGGACATGATCTGGATAAAATAAGTCGGAGGGTACAGGAGAGGAAGGGGGGGGATCAGGAGTCCAGTGCACGGCCTTCCCCAGTTTTCCTCTCCTTGCAGATCTTCAAGACAAGATCCTATGGCACAGACTGGGTGCCAGGTTGCTGGATCACTATCAAATAAAGGGGTGAGGTCAGGAGTCGCCGGGACAGGTGCACAATCGACAGCCCCAATGATCTCATTGGTTGGGGGTTCGGATAGTGAGTCCCATTACACACCACAATTGAGAGGCTTACGTGAAAATGTAAAATCTCTAGTTAATATTTGGAGTGTAGAGAAGGGCCAGAATACGGGTTTTGGTCAGCTGTGGTATCCGCGGAATGGGGGACTCGGTTCAGGTGCTAGTTTATGCAAGGGGAAAGGTGCGAAGGGGCAAACGTAGTCTCCATGGCAAGAACAGCATCACTGATATCGGAAGAAACCGAGCGGAAGGAATTTACAGGTTGTATTCCAGATACGGCTAGGAAGAATGTGCATGTTTCCTTTGCAGGCCCAGTGGGCTGTCCTATTAAGCCCGATGTAAGAGAAAAGATTTGGCGATGGGAATATGATGAAATATTTTCACTTCTCCCACTAGACGAGTATATAGATATAAGAGCCGAAGATAGAAAGGATTCCAAAAAGTAGGAGGAAGAGAGGAGACCAAGGTATCAGAAGATACCGAAGACTTTCGGTAATTGGCTTAAAGCTTTTGGCATAATTGCCGGCAACATGGGGGAAAAAACCCTGAGAAGTGTACACAGTTATTCTGTTACATGGATGGAATTTGGGAAGCATGTCGTACCTATGGTGGGTCAGCTTGGTGGAAATATGATTAAGCAATTTAGGCAGCGATTATCAGCAAATACAGGTATCCCTATCTGTCGTGCAACTCCAACAAAGCTTTGGAAGCCTGGGCTCTACCAGTTTCCCATGCTTACAGGGTTGTATTTAGCACTGTGTTTGTGTGTTTAAATGTAAGCATGTTTTTGTATGGAGTATGTTTGTGTGAATGTAGGGGTGTGTTTGTATGTGGTGTTGGCGTTTGAATGCAAGAATGCATTTAGGTGTAGTATTGTGATTTGAATGTAGGCGTGTGTTTACATATTATTGGTGTTTAACACCAAAATGTTTGTGTTTGTATGTATGTAGCGTTGATGTTTCAATGCAGGAATGTGTTTGTATGTAGTGTTGGTGTATCAATGCTGAGATGTATGCACATATGCACATACACTGACACACACACACACACTGTGATACACATACCCTCAGATACACACTGACACAAAACACATGCAGATACACAGATATACACACTGACACACTTGCAGATACAGACACAAACTGACGCAGATAAAGACAAACAGATACACAACCTGACACACATGCAGATGCTCAGACACACAGGTATACACACTGACTCCATGCAGATACTACAGATACACACGCTGATAACATACAGATACACACACACATAAAGATGCACACACACATACAGACACATATACTGTCAGACATACGAACACAAACACATACACTGTTAGACATACTGATACATACACTGACAGACATACAGACACACACACATACACTGACAGACATACCATCTATCGGTGTATGTATATGTGCATGTGTATCTGACACACATGCAGATACACAGATACACAAACTGACTACATACAGATACACTGACACATATATTGTCAGACATTCTGACACATGCACCGGCAGACATACTGACACACACAAATACATACACTGACAGACATACTGGCACACACAGATACATACACTGACAGACATACTGACACATACACTGAAAGACGTACTGACACATATACATACACTGACAGACATACTGACACACAGACAGACATACTGACACACAGACAGACATACTGACACACAGACAGACATACAGTCAGACATACTGACACAAACACACACAGACAGACTGACACACACACAGACAGACATACATGTAAAATTTAAATTTTTAAGCCCACCCTCCAGTTTCCTACTTTTTTTCTGGAGGGTGGCTTCCTTGGGGTCCAGTGTGGTGCCTGAGGCTGATGGGAGTGAGGGGCCCCCCTCCTCATTGCCTCCTTCTCCCTCCCGCGCGGCTCCTCCAGCCCCCTCCTACATGACTCCTCTCTTTATGGGAGGAAGTGACTTGCAGCTGTCACTTCCTCCCAGACGGCTGCCGAAAAGCAAAGGGCCTGTGTCCTGGCCCATGCTAAAAACAAGCCCTAAGTGCATGGACCACCTGGTGGGCCTACTTAGTGTGTGGGCCCCAGGCTGGCGGCAATAGCGGGAAAAAAATGATTGAGGGCAGCGGGGCCCCGCGTTAAAGACGGCCCTGGCAAAAAGGCACCTGAACGTCATGCATTCGCAAACACTTCCATATTACAGGAAATTGTCAAGGTATTTGTCACTGTGATCTATGTGTGTATCCAGACCATCAATACAAATTATTTCTTCAAATATTTTATTGTATAGCATGGGCCTCCCTGCAGATAAAGAGTTAACATGTTTTCTGAAGTCTGTTTTTAAAAAGGACAAATGTACAAAAAACAGTAATTGGCAAAAACATATTGAAAAATCTAGTTTGTTGTGCCTTAGAGAAAAAACAAGTCTCCCACCAAATCTGGCTTTGTTTAACTCCAATGGCTTGTTTTGTTTAATTAATTTACAAAGAGTAAAAAAAAAAAAAAAACGAGGTTGGGAACATTACATGGAGCGGTTCCACTTGAACACAGTGGCCTAGGAATTTGGGATTTTAAGGACGTGAACTGGCATTTGGATACAATAGAAGAATTGTGCAAACAGCTCGGTTTTGTGAACGTCCATGTTTAGTGCTGGGAGAATTGACATTCTGGCTGCCATCCCAAAACATTTTGGCCTTTTTGTGTTTTAAAGAGCAATAGGGGACATTCTGTAAAATTAGAGATTGCAAATGGAATCTGTCAATTACTTGGAAAATACTGTGTGAAGTCATCAGGGAGTTTTATAGAACTCGTGAAGTGCCTTAAATAACCAAAGATCTGAATCTATACTTTAAAATATATGGATCACAGAGATAGTCACTCCTCAGTCGACAGTGCGGATATCTACGTCACGCCTTGAATTCTACAAATCCTGAGCTCTTCTGGTCCCACAATGCTTATAGTTTGGCTTTGTGGACTATTGTGTTTTTGCATCAGGCCTCATGCTCTCTGTTTGTCTTTCTGCCCACACCCAGAGTCTACATACCAGGTGCCCGCGCTTCCGTTAGAATTGTAACCAGTAGATTTGGACATCTTACCGCAGGTCTTTTCGCAATTTTACAATCTATATAAGGTCTCCCAGTAAAGGTCCATTTAAGCGAGCTCTGCAAAAATCAGCTCACATCTCCACAGATGTATTACTTTACTGAGGGGGTAGTGGATGCATGGATAAGCCTTCCAGCTGAAGTGGTAGATGTTAACACAGCAAAGGAGTTTAAGCATGCATAAGGCTATCCTAACTATAAGATAAGGTTAAGGACTAATGAGTATTTAGAAAATTGGGCAGACTAGATGGGCCGAATGGTTTCTTATCTACCGTCACATTCTATGTTTCTATGTTTCTATGTATACCTCGCACAATGCTGCCTCTCATTCTTGGAGTCGCTCAATGAATTTGAGCTCCAGGTGGTGGTACCATATTCTGACTGTATATCTAATTCACTAATTGTGACAATGGTGGCACAGACACCAAGTTAGAAAGGCAATTGCACAAGGGGGTCTAAATATTATACAGTTGTAGCGATAGTAGTTGTTTTTTGTTTGTTTTTAGAACTTTCATTTCTTGTAGATGATGTAGTGTGGAAAGAGCTAATGAGATTTTGGGGACTGAGAATACGTAAATTAGGAGGTACGTGGTGCAAACATTGTTTTAAAAGTTTACATGGTCTGAAATAAGCCTTTTTTTTAATACACACCTAATGATTAGTGGACATAGAGTTAAGCATTACTTGGGAAACAAATCTGTTGTAAAACCTGACTATTTAAGCAAGTACGATTAGTGGCTAATCTGAATGAACCCAGATTATCTGTTCGTTAAATTATGTCAGCAGCTAAGGATAAACACATTCTCCAGAGATACAATGAATACACTAAATACATGGTATCTAGCAAGGTTTGTCTCCAATCTAGCCACGTATGTGTCCTAGCTTGACATGCGCATTGTCGTCTCTTTGGCCTATTCCAGTTATAACCAATTACCTCCAATAAAAACAGACACCAGGATTGTTTGGCAAAAATATTCCACGGCTTTATTAATTACATAAATATATAAATTAAAATATAAAATTTAAGAGGTCATTGTCACCAACATTTGAACAGACATTCCCCCAATTAACATAACTAATTACCCAGACAATGACCTCAAACATATTTACATAATACCATATAACAATGTAACATAAATAACATAAACAATTAACACAGCCACCCAGGGCAACCATTTCCAATTGTAGGGGCATACCGAGACACCCCTACACTATTATCATAGCCACCAAGGGCATCCCATTTCACATTTCACAGTAGGGGCATACCAAGACACCCCTACACCATCACATAGCCACCAAGGGCATCCCTTTCCACTGTAGGGGCATACCAAGACACCCCTACACCATTGACCCAGCCACCAAGGGCATCCATTTCCAGTGTAGGGGCATACCGAGACACCCCTACACCCCCAGGTTCGTAGCTACCGCCGAGCTCGAACCTACCACCAAATCTAAAGGTAAGTATTCCTCTTGACCTCTCCCACTTACCAAAAACCGACCTACCCCCAATTAAACTAAACCATCCCCTGCCGCCGTGACAAAACGGGAGAGACATAAATCTTAACCATTAACCCACTAAATTAGGGAGGGTGGGCGGGACAGCTAACAACAGGTAAAGATTTCGAATTAAAATGGAACCCAATTTTAAAATGGCGAATATTTATATGGCTAAGCCACTCCCCTTATTTCAATTGACCAATCAACTAACACTCCTCCATAGGCCTGCCTCCTAGCTCTGTCAAGGCCCATTCCACCTAGCTTTGCTTATTCCATGGGCTTCATGACATGCGCATTGTCGTCTCTTTGGCCTATTCCAGTTATAACCAATTACCTCCAATAAAAACAGACACCAGGATTGTTTGGCAAAAATATTCCACGGCTTTATTAATTACATAAATATATAAATTAAAATATAAAATTTAAGAGGTCATTGTCACCAACATTTGAACAGACATTCCCCCAATTAACATAACTAATTACCCAGACAATGACCTCAAACATATTTACATAATACCATATAACAATGTAACATAAATAACATAAACAATTAACACAGCCACCCAGGGCAACCATTTCCAATTGTAGGGGCATACCGAGACACCCCTACACTATTATCATAGCCACCAAGGGCATCCCATTTCACATTTCACAGTAGGGGCATACCAAGACACCCCTACACCATCACATAGCCACCAAGGGCATCCCTTTCCACTGTAGGGGCATACCAAGACACCCCTACACCATTGACCCAGCCACCAAGGGCATCCATTTCCAGTGTAGGGGCATACCGAGACACCCCTACACCCCCAGGTTCGTAGCTACCGCCGAGCTCGAACCTACCACCAAATCTAAAGGTAAGTATTCCTCTTGACCTCTCCCACTTACCAAAAACCGACCTACCCCCAATTAAACTAAACCATCCCCCGCCACAGCACAGAGCTTGACCCCTCAAGCCTCCTGTGCGCCCCCACCCCGAACAAACAAAGCCTGTCGCAAACCATCCTGAAAGCCCAAATTAAGGAAATCCAAACCCACATCAGACAAATGCACCCCATCACGCCGGAAGTATCCCGGTAACATATCCTCCAGCTCCCTGTGCCGCACAACTACCCCCCCAGATCTCTTAATAAAAATCGCCAACAACTTATTGAACTTACGTCTATATCTTGCCATCGCTGCGAAATCCCTCGCATGACGCCAATGGAAACGCGGTACCGTTTCCGACCAAACAATAACCACCCCGGGGATCAAAGACCTCAATTTATCCAAGTCCCTTTTAATTCCACGAACTAATTCCCTTTGCGGGACCAACCCAAAATCATTCCCCCCCGTGTGGAACAATATTAAATCGGGGACTTCCCCCTGCCCTATCCTCCGAAATAAATCCAAACACGTATCTCTCCAACCATAACCCCGAAAGCCAAACCACAACACACGTAACACCTCCAACGGAAAGCCGAGCTGCGTGCCTTGTCTCCGAACTGCAGCCCTCCGTTCAGCCCAGTAGACATATGAATGGCCTACTATCCATGCGACTCCACCTGAAAAGAAAGGAAATAACTTATAACCACGGCCAACCTGAATTGTACCGCCAAAACATCAACATGATTTATAATAACAGGTCAGGTCGTACATATGAACGGAATCTAAGCGATTCCCATCTCCCAATTTTCTTAACCAGCTCGTCCCCCAAGCCTAATCTCGCCGCCTCAGTGGCAGCCCCGATCCTGAACGAGTGGGTGCCAAATTGCGAGGGATCCATGCCCAAGCGCTCCAAACCCAACTTAAACACCCTGGTGAATTGGAACCTTGACAACGCCGAGCCGTCAGCATGGCGAAAAAAGGAACCCCTCCCTTCAGGGCGGACTTCCACATATTGCTGAGCACAGCCCACCGGGCAAGCCTCCACTTGAGGTATAGCAGACAGCTTAATCGTCCGACCTCTCCCAAAGACATCAGTCTTCGAGCGCCGTAGCCGAATAGCTACTTCTGCTACCCTCAAGTCCACGTCCTCGAACTGAAGACCCCCTTGCCTAAGCTTACTCCCACTCACAATCTCGCTCACCCGAAATGCCCCGAAAAAGGCCCATACAAAAGCCACCGTAAATAGCAAGACCTCAAACAGCGAAAAACACAAACTTGGCAAGACCCCCAGAAGCTGCAGAAGCACCGTGAAAGACACCGGCCTCCTACTGTCAGGGACAGACCTCCCCTTGCGATAACCTTTAACTGCCTGCCGCACAATAAACGACTTCGTCAAATCCTCCCACCCGCTTGAAGAGAAACGCTAGGGCTGCCAAGTTTCGACCAACCACTGCCGGGGAAGCACCCCCTGCGAACAGCCGGCAAAGCAACCATAATAAAGTCTCTAAACGTACCTTTGCCGATACCATGTCCCCTGTACAGCCTACTGCTTCGTCCCACCTTTCCCATACTTTACTATACGCTGCCCACGTGCCCGGAGCCAACGAATCCCTGATCAGTCTTCCAAGCAAGATGTCCCGAGCCGCCACATCTGATCCGGACATGGCATACCCTCCTTCTGCGCGGTCGGGGCCTCCGCCCGAAACTTTTCCCACTGAAAGCGAGAAAGAGCATCCGCAATTACGTTCAAGAAACCTGGGACATGACGTGCACGAAAAACAATGTTTAACTGCATGCAGTACAAGACAAACCGACGAAGCAAGCGGACCACTGGGACCGAGGACGCTGACAGATTGTTCACCGCCTCCACAACAGCCATGTTGTCAGTAAAGAAAACCACTCTCCTATTGCGTAAAACCTGGCCCCACAACGAGAGTGCCACCACCAATGGGAACAGCTCGAGGAAAGCCAAGTTCCGAATCAGCGGGCTGACTGCCCACTTTTCAGGCCATCTTTCCGCACACCACTGACCCGCGAAGTAGGCCCCGAAACCTACACTCCCAGATGCATCGGTAAAGAATTCCAACTCGGACGATTCAATACACTTTTCCCTGAAAAAGACCTTCCCATTAAAATCCTTCAGGAAGGTCTCCCAAACCCCCAAGTCCTCCTTGATCGGAGCGGTGATTCTAATAAAATGATGGGGGGACCGCACTCCCGCCGTGGCTTTGGCTAGGAACCGGTTAAACACCCTACCCACCGGGATAATGCGACAAGCGAAATTCAACCGTCCCAACAGCGATTGAATATCCCGCAGGGTCGCCTTCCTTGCCCCCCGCAACTCGCGCAGGGCCTCCAACTTATCCGCTGGCAACCTACATTCCCCGGCGACCGTGTCAATCTCAAGTCCTAGGAAACTAAGGCAAGTAACAGGCCCCACAGTCTTGTCGCGAGCCAGAGGTATCCCAAAAACCTGGCTAATCCATTCAAGACACCGCAACCGGAAACGGCAAGCGTCGGAGCCGGCCGGCCCCACACACAAGAAGTCATCCAAATAATGGACCACAAACTTGGTGCCCGCCTCCTTCCTCACTACCCATTCCACGAACGTACTAAATTTCTCAAAGTACGCACATGAAATGGAGCAACCCATGGGTAGACACAGATCCACAAAATAGCTGTCATCGATAAAACAACCCAATAAGTGGTGACACATTGGGTGAATGGGCAAAAGGCGAAAAGCCGCTTCTATGTCCGCCTTAGCCAACAACGCTCCGCGTCCTGCCTCCCTTACCAGCTCGACCGCCTGGTCGAATGATGCGTAGGAAACAGAACAGAGCGCCCCGTCAATGTCATCATTGACCGATGACCCTTTCGGGTATGACAAGTGGTGGATGAGGCGAAATTTTCCCGCCTCCTTCTTTGGCACTAAGCCTAGAGGGGAAACCCTGAGATCAGGCAGCGGAGGCACTTTATACGGCCCCGCCATCCGGCCCAGGCGAACCTCATGAAGCAATTTCTCACACACTACATCATGATGTTCGCCCACGGAGCGCAGATTACGGAAACGAGGTGCCACAACCCGCTCCCGGAAGGGAATGATAAAACCCTTCGTAAATCCCTCAAACAACAAGCTGGCATCATCTCGTTTACCGTAGCTGTTTAGCCACGGGAGCATCGCGTCTACCTTCACTGGAGACCGACCCAGCGGCAGCGGATGGTGCCGAAGCCCCTCCGGCCGAGCTAGGTGCTGCAGACTTACCCCGCTTGAAACACTTGTTGTAACTGTGCCCCCCTCCACAACCGGAGCATTCATGCTTAAAGCGGCATGAGGCACCCCACTTACATTGGCCCTCGTTATAGAGCCAGCAAAAACCCTTCTTTTGCGCAGCCGACGCGGTGGAAGAGGCACCGGCGCCAGCCCCCCCTGGAAAGGGGGCCGCCTTTTGGGACATCATCAGCTTCATCCATAATGGTAGGTCCATCTGGTCCCATCTCATCCCTGGATTCGCTGATAGCCTCTGGCGAAATTGTTCATCGTACCGCCACCAGGCCAGCCCCCCATAAGTGCGGTAAGATTCCCACACCCCGTCTAAGTAACAAAACAACTGGGAACATTTATCAGGGGCCTTTTCCCCCAGCACACTCGCCAGTATGCAAAATGCTCGCAACCAATTCCCGAAAGTTTTCAGGATTTTCCTATACCGACGCCGCTTTTCCTCCTCCTCCTTCTTAGCGTCCTTTTTATCCTCCTCCTTCAAATCCAGGTACTCATCTAAAGGGAGAAGGGAGAAGATCTCCACAAATTCACCCTTCCACAACCTTTCTTTAACTTCCATCTTAAGGTGACACCCTAGCGGACCCGCAAACGACACGTGTACATTCTGCCGTGCTGCGTCCGGAATCTCCCCCACTAGCGTGTCCCTTTCCACTGCCACTTCTGAGGCTACTGACCCCCCTACCGCTGCTGCCAACTCACCTGCCCCGCTCCCCGCCCGCTCGGGGACCGGAAGCACCCCCGACCCCAAACCCGACGATCCCGGCAACCAAGCCCTGCTAAAAGAAGCCCCTGTATCCCGCCCCGAACTCCAAGATGTAAGGAACGATTTTAAGCCCTCCAATAAATCTCCAGAGTGTGGTGTACTGTGCAACTCACCGACCAAACCCCGAGGTGTTGCTGATCCTGGGGCTGCATCCCGAACTCCGCCATGCGATGGGCCTGGCGATGCTGCTGCGAATCCTCCGCCGTCCTTAGGCCTCCTACGGCCCGCTGACCCGACATCCCGTGACCTGTGGACGAAAGAAGCACAACTGGGGAGGCCGTCTTCAGAATCCAAATCCTCCCTAACCTCAACCCTTGCGCTCCTATGCGTACTGCTACTCCTGGCCTGCCGGCCCTTTCTGCCACACCTGTCCCCGGACGAACTTCTGTCTCGCCTGTCAGGAGAGCCCCTGCTCGCCGACCTAGATGCACTCCCCCGCGAGACTGTACCCCGAACGGGAGAGCCGCGGTACCGCCCAACCGACGACTCCCCGCTGCTGCTGCGCTGTCTGCTCCGCCGGTTACTCCTGGAGCGATGACGGGATCCCCTATCACCCCCCCCCGGTCCCTGCGCCAACTAACGGGGCTGTCCGACCTATCCTGAGCGCGGCCTTCCCTGCCCGCCCGCTGATCTGCCGGCCTACAGCGCCCCATATCAGTGCCAGTTCTGGAGGGGGCCATGCCACTGCCTGCTGCGACCCCGCCACCCGTCACTAGTGCCCTATGAGCAGTCCTATCGCCTGTCACCTGCGGCCGCTGCGCGGATGGAAGGGGCGCTTGCGGCCTAGCCCTCGCTTGCTGCAACCTGCTGCGTGCTCTGGGTGCCGCCCTACCCGCCCTGGAATGTGTGGCAGGTGCTGACTGTCCCCCGCTGTCCAAGCCCTTACTGGCTGCCCCATCATTCGCTGAACCTGAACGGGTTAAGAGGGCCTCATTTGACAACCCCTGCTTCTTCCCCCTTTTTGCCCTAACTGACCCAGGGGGCGACTCACCGCGTCTACTCTGTCCTGCAGGCTGCTCCCTGCTCCCAACGGGACCCGCTGCCGATAACGAGCCCGCTGCCTCCGAGGTCCTAGGCGCCATCTCGTCCTGACCGCACACCTCAGATGCTGCTTGCCGACCTTGCTGCGCGGTCGCCTCCGGGCCGCTACCTCCGCGGATCCTAGCCCGGCCGCCACATCTCCTACTGCCGGTCCTTGTCCCGCCTGCTGACGGGCTGCGACTCCTAACCGCGCCAGCACCGGCCTCAGGGCTCAATCGCTGTGGAGGCCTGGTCCGGCGCGATGTCCTCCGCGCCGGCGACGGACCCGCCATGCTCAGTGCTGCCCCCAGCCGCTGCTCCATCCAAGCTGTGCCATGCTGCCGGATCGCCGCCTTCACGCCCTCGAGGATCGCTGCCATATCACTCTCAGCCACGGAATCCATCTGAAAGACAAAAAAGAAGAAATCCCAACCAGAAGCCAGCAACAGCTAACAACAGGTAAAGATTTCGAATTAAAATGGAACCCAATTTTAAAATGGCGAATATTTATATGGCTAAGCCACTCCCCTTATTTCAATTGACCAATCAACTAACACTCCTCCATAGGCCTGCCTCCTAGCTCTGTCAAGGCCCATTCCACCTAGCTTTGCTTATTCCATGGGCTTCAGAACAGGGTGTGGCAATATAGCCATGTTGAGGGGCAGAAACGTTACTCCCAGTAAACAGTACATATTATTATGACCTCATATCTTCAAAAATAACTAAACAAGTGTATGTGAGTGACACTTGGGCGTTGCTATCTGCTGGAAGAACATAGATCTTATTCAAACTGTGTTTTAGAAACCCCCAGATCCTGGACCACAGATGTTCTATGGTGGAATGTGCTGGCGCTGGTTAATATGCAGCATCATTTAGTTACCCACCATTTTTTAACATTGGTAAAATGTTCTAATGTTATTAATTTACCACTTTAAAAATGCACTGTTGTTAGTATCGTCCCTGCTTACACCTTCCATATAGTGAGGGCAAGCCCTAAACTGGTGGGAATATTTGCACTACAGAGTAACTCTCACTTTTATTACACAACACTCAATACAGGCAGAATAACGCCACTCAGTCACAGTTAACCTTTCAGGCAGTGTGACTCTCCACCTACTCCCCCGGACCAGACACAAAGCAGCCGAGTACTGAGGTTAATGACGCCAGCGCGCTTAGCCTGGGACCGTAACTGCAGGCACGCAGAGCAGAATATAACAATCACACTGCAGTCAGCCGGCCAAATACAGAAATCACTACCTGAGACAGGATCTCCTAGGCATCACACGATATTTGCTTTACTGTAAATAAGCTTGTTTTGCAATATAACTCCAGAAGACAACGTACCTCTGGCCACTAGGCCTCTAGCAATGTGTGTGTCCCCCAGGTGGAAGATAGATACTAGATAGCCGCATGCATTCTACTATGCCCGCCTACAAGCCATGATTAGGCTATCACGGCCGACCTCAATGCTCTTACCTTTTGCATACTTGATATTATTATGGGAACATATTATCTGGCCTAACTTGGGGCAGCATAATTTTACGTATAATCAGAAATGTTAGCTTGAAACGTTTTCATTGTGTAGTAGGTTTAGAAAGATTTTAGTTTACAATTGTGCAATTACTCCATACGATATATATATCTAACAAGCATTTATTTACCTTACTTTATGCATTGACATTAATCGGCACGTAAAATGTCTGAAAATTTCGCTTATTTTCATCTTTAGTTTCTTTTAAAAAATGTGCACAGCTATCTCATGCCATGTTGTATACTGTTATCCAATGGTTTCCTGCAACTGTTGTGGTTCAGCAAGCCAAACTGTTATTCCATGCACTAACAAAAATAAAGAATAAAAAAAAAAAATGCACTGTTGTTTACAGGACCCTTGATCTGGGACACAGTGCCAACACTCTCACAGCAGTTCATTAAGTTGTTTATTGGTGGCACAGAATACCAGTGATCACTTGGGAGAATAGCATAATGTTTCTGCAAAAGGGCACGTCCCCCATTAATTTTTAAACAAGACTATATATTAATATAAATATTAATGTTTAATATTTGCCATTTCAGAATTTATACTTTAAAACTATGGGCACCCAAACAACCTCATCTCAATGAACTTGACCGGGTCCATGTAGTTTTAACCCTTCGACTGATTCTGCAGGAACGGCAATGGATGTCTCCCCGACAGCCTCTAGAGGCGCTTCCACCCCAATAGCTGAGTTAAACTTGGCTGCTCAATCGCATGTAAACATGCAAAAAAATTTTTATTTAATTTTGTGATTTCTTTTGCTTTAACGCCCTCTTGTGTTCGTTTCGTAGAATAACTTGTTTCTCAGAATATGGGGTACGTCTGCTGTAATTAGAATTAAGTAAATTTATCCTATTTATGTAAAAATTACAAAAAGAACATTTTATACATTCTAGATAAGCTACAAGATCATATTGAATGTACTTTTTAAATCTGCAGCAATCTGAAATGCAAGCCTTTAAAACCTTTTTGTCTTTTGCACTTATTATAGCGAATTTATTTATTTATTTATTTATTTTAAATGTGTGTTTTATATAAAGTTTGTGCATACTGTACACAACTGCATCATTATATGAATTAATTTATAAGATATGGAATTAGACAAATGAGCAAAACATCATATATGGATATAAAGCGGCAAACAGAATTTTAGGTTAGACAAAGAATAAAAACACACTTAAAGGGACACTATAGTCACCAGAAAAACTACAGCATAGTGAGTTTTGGTGAGTATAATAGATCCTTTCAGGCATTTTCATGTATACACTGCCTTTTCTCATTGCCCCTAGGGACACCTCCAAATGGCCACTCCTTAGAGGGCCACTGGAGGGGATTCCTGGCTCAGGGCTGCACAGTAAGTAGCCCTGCTGTTCAGCGTCCTCACGCTCTGCTCTGATTTAATGCATCTCTATTAGGAGGTCCTGATTGGTCAAAATGGCATTGGGCCCCGCCCCATGCCGATTTTAGTCAATCCAATGCTTTCCCTATGGGGGAGTACACTTTGAAGGAGCTAAGGGGGGGGGGGGGGGGGGGCAAGCCACCTATATGGTGAGTTTAGCAATATAGGGTAAGGAAAACATGTTTGTGTTCCTGACCCTATAGTGATCCTTTAATTCCACATATCTTCTTAAGGTATTTTGGTTCCACTGGAGTTCAATATCTATGCTTACTCAGGACGTCTCGCAAGTATACTTGACAGATAAACAAAAACATAAAAATAAAAACATAAACATAAAAGTAAAACGTTAAAAGATTAGCGTAATGCAATTTTGAAGATTGGCAATATTCATATGGGGAACAACAAGGTTGTCAGCGGCATAGGTGGCAAGAGCTGAGTACAATCCAGGAGGTTGCCGATGAGTTGTCACAATCTTTCGGCTTGCTGAGTTGCGTAAATCAGCCATCTTCATGCTTCTCCTCTCTTGCTGTGAGGCCATCTGGGCTGTCTCTAGAACAGTGTGCATTGTTGGTATGTCCAGTTTTTGAAGGAGCTTCTCCGGGTCACCAGCGGAGAGATCAGAGTAAATATGTCTGCTCCCGTTGAAACCACAAGATAGCCTTCTGTGCTCCAGCATTATCGGATGGAGTGATCTTTTAGTCTCCTGGTCACTGGTGCAAGCTGTCTCTTCTCGGTCAATACAGGTGATGGTAAGTCCGCATATATAGCCACATCGCATCGCTCAAAGTTTACAGCTCCCCGTGTGCTAAATCGAACCATGATGGCGGTTCTCACCGCTATGTCTCTGGTGGTAGCTATGATGTCCCTGGGACTTCCGCTACACGTGGAAAGAGGACACTATAAGCGGTGACTCTACATCACTCCTAAGGCCCATAGAGATTCCGAACCTCCAGACAAAGGGTAGCAACTCCTCTCCACCTATTTCTTCTGGTATGCCCCTCACATGGAAGTTACGTTGACAGTGTCGGTTTTCAAGCAAGGCCACCGGTTTATGCAGGTGCTGGACCTGCTTCACCAGCCCCTCCACCTGGTGTTTGGTTTCTTGGATTTGGCAATCCATTGAGTTCTTCCTCTCCTTTACCCCACCCACTTTTTGTTGGAGGATCCCCAACTCTGTTTGGGTCTCTTGTAGGTCAGCCTTCCAGACCTGCCTCAGGTCTACTAACAGCCGCTTTATAACCTCTTTTTCAGATCTGTGGTATACTTCACCAAATCGTGGCAAGGAAAGGGATTCCCCCTCCTCTTGTGAGTCCTCTGAGGCCTCCGGCTCACTCTGAGCTCAGGCACCATCTTGACAGGCCTCGGCGGTGCAGGCTTCTCGAACGCTAGGCTGATCTTAGGTGACGCTCGTCACTCCACTTAAAATTGTGGTCTGTCTTTACGCCCCATGACGAGCCACAATCATGCATCCGCACAGCTTCTCAGTTGGCCACACTCCCCAGCTAATTAAATTTATACCCAGATTTTTTTTAGAGATTCTACTTTTCTTAATGTCTATATTTAGTGTACTTGTATATCCTGACATATTGGTACTTTTTGACTTTTTTTGGGTTGTTTTTTATTTTTTAATCACTTTTTATTGAACTTGCATTTATAGTCTACAAACACTGACCTTTTGTAACAAGTAAACACAATCCTGTTTAAGTCAACTAAAAATACTGATCATATTATCTAATCCAGAGATTTGGACACCATACATGCTTATTTGGACTGCAGTGTTTTGCTTTATTTTAGGAATTTCATATTTTTGGTGATATAAAATGTGCAATGTTCTCTGGACAACCAGATGTTGTAGCCCCATTTCTTTTTTTTCTCAACCAACAAAAGAGTCACCTCGGGCAATGTGCATTGTGACCAGGTATTCTCGACTCTTCCTGTAGGGCTAATGGATTCAGCTACAAGAGTTAAACAAATAAGCACTTACAAGCCACACGTAATGTGTTCCAAGTAAGGATTTATTCTTCTTGTGTTACTGCACCATTATTTACTCAATCAACAAAGTCATAACAACACTTGTCTGCTGGTGACTTTTTTGATACATTAGCATGTCTAACTGACAGACAATCAAGGTAAACCACTTTTTTTCCGTGTCAATGGTTTAACACAAAGCTGTTGTAGTGATACAGTGAATGTATTAAACATAACATGGTATCTGCAGCAAGGTGTGCCAGCACAGCCATAACAGAGGCTATATCATAGCCACTATGTTTGGAGGATTAGTTGCTCCAGAGATGTTCAAGGGGTAACATGATCCAAAGATACCAAGCGTGCACCTGACTTCAAGCATGTCCTTGTGGTCTATTAACCAGGTCTGTGGTCAGGATATTCCTAGGACTGTAAACTGCTGTAGCCAGCCAGGATTTTCCACATCAACATTTTTTTTCCTTCTTCAGCATTGATCAGAAGACTGGACTCACCCAGGATTGCTTGGTTCCAAAGGTTATCTAGAGAAGAGTTAGAGACCTGTGCCCAATAACTGTATTTAGATTGGAGTGTGTATTTGAAGATGGGCTGGTATCATTCAATTATGGTTCACATCTAAAGATATCACTGCTTTTTATTTACATTTATCATGTTTTTATTTATCTAGGTCAGTTCTGTTTTGTTTGGAACCTGGTCTAGTTGAGTTGGAGATGCCCCTTCCACCGCTACTCCAGAAACGGGCTCACGCTCTACAGAGACAGCTGTTGTCTGAATCCCTCCTCCAAGAACTGGAAGTATTTCTCAAGAGACAGGTGGGAGGGCTATTCCATGCAAATTAGTCCTATTAATTATTTAATTTTTCCATTACACATTCAAGATTAATATCTATTATCTGATTTTAAAATGTATTGCAATTTTGTAATCTAGCATTAATGATAGAGGGGGCAAGCTCTTACTCTGCCTGGCCCAATACCTATGGAATAGTGGATATGTGTTTGTGTGTGTTCCGGTATTTTGTATGTGTATGGCTATGTGTACATAAAGAATATTGTGTCTGTATATGTATGTGTATGTGCAAGTAGATAAACCTGGAGGAATTTTTATATGAATGGTATGGAGTATCTGTATAGATACCTGCATGAGCATTCTTGATGTGTATTTATGAGTCTGTGAGTAATTGAAGAGCACTGTGTGAGTATTCAACTGAGTGAGACTCCGTGCTTGTATGCTTGTGTCTAAGGGGTATTCTTTAGAGGTACAGCACATATAAAAGTGGTATTTTGTGTGTGTGCAGCAGTGAAGTAGAGGGGAATGTTTGATTGTCGAACTATATTTTCTAAGTTAATGTTATTCTTTATTTTTTTTAGGGTAACCAAAAACCAGAGAAGCGGCACCTCAGTTTTAGTAGTGAGGAGAATATATTAAGGTAAGGGAAGCCAACGTGATTTTACCATATTCTGTTTTTTCAAGACCCCCAGTAGTCATGGCCATTGACTGGGTGCTGTAGCTCAGTGTTCCCCAACCCAGTCCTCAAGGACCACCAACAGTCCAGATTTTGCCAGTATATCCGTTGGAATAAAAGAAGGAAATACATAAATTCTGGACTCTTGGTGGTCCATGAGGACTGGGTTGGGGACCACTGCGTAGCTTATTCCGGATTAGTAATATTTATTACAGCTAATGCAAGGCCTGCATTTCACAGTGATAATGTATCTTTTTTTTGCTAAAGTAGATTAAGATGTTATTGCCCCAAGGGGAAGATAAAGTCCAATCTATGGAGTCTCCTCCTGCATGTGTATGCCCTGTAATTAAAAAACTTTCTATTTATATAATGGTTCATCAGTCTCATTTAGACTATCCATCCATTTTTCAATGATTTGGGGTCTCTTTACTATGCATAGCCCCTTTGAACCATGTGCTTCCCATCCTTATTGACATTAATTTATCTTCCCCTTACTCTTGCCATTCTCATTCCACACCATCTGTTCGAATCCTTCTTCGTGCAAAATAAATCCTTTCTACAAAATAACCACCAAAAATCAATGAAAATCTATGACTGATTTAGAAGCGGCGTGTCATTTAGTTTCCCAGTGCACACACTGTTCCTTTCTCATTTTCTCCATAGATATTTATGTGCCTATTTTACTGTTGAGATGAAATTAATTTTTTTTTTCCCCCTCTATGCGTTCCACAGACTTTGTAAATATAAAATCCTAATTTGTACGACCTGCCAGAGTTTATGAATCAGCCCTAGTGATGACCTACTCTGAATAACAAATATCTGTGTGGTCCCACTTCCGACTCTCTCTTACGAACTGCCATGCGAAATAACCGTAGTACTGAATTAGACAGATATATTGTTTTTATAATGAGCCTCGTGAAATATGTCCGGCAAACCATAGTCTTCTGATCTAGTGTCAAGTGATTGGCGATGTGCTTATTGCTTTAGTTCAAGGTCACAAACAAAGGTTACAAATTGTTCGAGGAAGCTTATTTCACAGGCTCGGTTATGGCCAACATGATTTTATGTGAATAATAACTGTCTATTGTACTTTCCATAAACCCAGATATTAAGTACGCAATTCCTCCTACAGCATTGTTTGCTTTTCTGCCTGTCTTTCAGTAAGAAATCTTAACAGACGCTCCTATATTGACACAAACACATTGCTAGGGAGACTGAGTAAATATAATTATTTCTTGCCATAGATATATGTATATCTTATATGACTTCTAATTCAAATGCTTAGAGAGCAGTTATAGCAAAAATTCTAACCTATTACGTTAGGCAAAATCCCTGTTATTTTTTCATGAACGTGTCCTGCGGAATTTAATCTTAGCAGTGTATTCAGTTAAAGTCAGAATTGTGACGAAACAGCACATATTACTCCAAAGTGCAATTCGAGTTCCAAACGTGTAAAAGTCTTGCCGATTCCTGCAGATGACTTACATTTTTAAATTCATTTAAAAATTTTTTTTTTTAATTTCATTAATGTGACATTTCTCCCCATGGTGGAAGTGCAGTGCATTAACAGTCAACAAACTGGATTTTTGGAAGAGGATTAAAAAAATTGAATGGCAGTGATAATCCGTCAGTGCTAGCGGCCAAACTTTGATGTTTTGTTTCTTAAACCACTTAAAGACATTTTGACAAGAAACACAGATTGCATCCAAAGACTTTTTGCACCATAGCCACTAGCTGTATTTGCTATGTACTCAGTGTCCCTTAAATTTCAGGTTTTCAAATTCTAATAGTGTTTCTATTTCAATTTGACACTTTTTAAAGCGTTTTTCATTAAATCTGACTTTTTAACAGTGGCATTTACTAACAAAGTTAAAGGATCACTATAGTGTCAGGAAAACAAACTCGTTTTCCTGACACTATAGCATCCTTAGAACCCCCCACCCTAAGGGTCCCCCTCCCTTGGCACAAACCCCTTCAGTTACTTACTTTAATCCAGCGCTGGGCTCCCTCGTCACTGGTGACTTCTCCTCCCCCGCCAACGTCAGCTCCTGAGTGGAGCCGAATGCGCATGAGCGGCAAGTGCCGCAATGCTTTCCTGTGGATGTTCCTGTGGACGTTACGCACGCTGGATGCGAATTTCGCACCCAGCGTCGCAGATGCGACTCTAGCGGCTGTCAGGAAGACAGCCATTAGAGGTTGGATTAACCCTGCTATGTAAACATAGCAGTTTCTCTGAAACTGATATGTTTACATCTAAAGGGTTAAAACCTGGGGGACCTGGCACCCAGACCACATGCTTACTGACACACACATACATGCTCACTACAGACATGCTCACTGACACACATACATGCTCACTGACACACACATGCATGCTTACTACAGACATACTCACTGACACATACATACATGCTCACTGCAGACATGCTCACTGACACACGCATGCTTACAACAGCAGGCATACACACATACACACACACACACACACACGAAAGCTTCCTCCCTGCAGTGCTCCCTCCGGTCGCCGCATCTTCAATGCGGCCGCACCAGCCCCAAGCCCCTCCCTCCATAATTCCCTCAGACTCTCACAGTCTGAGGGGAAAATTATCAAATGGTATTAGTTATAGGTATTAGCACTCTCTGCCCGGTATCCCAGTGGGCCAGTCCAGTCCTGACCTTCATGAAATTAGGCATGTGGCTGACCAGTGTTTGTCTCTGGGAAGCCCAGTTTTGTGTTGAATTTCAAAATGATGATTACTTAAAAAGTTATTTTCCCTTGTATACGGTATATACTCGAGTATAAGCCGACCCGAATATAAGCCGAGGCCCCTAATTTTACCCAAAAAAACTGGGAAAACGCATTGACTCGAGTATAAGACTAGGGTGGGAAATGCAGCAGCTACTGGTAAATCTCTAAATAAAATTAGATCCTAAAAAAATTATATTAATTGAATATTTATTTACAGTGTGTGTATATAATGAATGCAGTGTGTGTGTATGAATGCAGTGTGTGTATGTATGAGTGCAGTGTGTGTATGTATGAGTGCAGTGTGTGTATGAATGCAGTGTGTGTGTATGAATGCAGTGTGTGTATGAATGCAGTGTGTGTATGTATGAGTGCAGTGTGTGTGTATATGAATGCAGTGTGTGTATGAATGCAGTGTGTGTATGTATGAGTGCTGTGTGTATGTATGAGTGCAGTGTGTGTATGAATGCAGTGTGTGTGTATGAGTGCAGTGTGTGTGTATGAGTGCAGTGTGTGTGTATGAATGCAGTGTGAGTGTGTGTGATGCAGTGTGTGTTTGTGTATGTGTTGCAGAGCATTGGTGGGGGGTGGGCATTTTTATTATTATTTTAATACATTTTTTTGTTATATTATTTTTTATTTTCTTATTATTTTATTTTCTTATTATTTTATTTTCTTATTATTATTTATATATATATATTTTTTTTCGTCCCCCTCCCTGCTTGATACATGGCAGGGCGGGGGCTCTCACTCCCTGGTGGTCCAGTGGCATTGGCAGTTCAGTGGAGGGGGGCTGGCAGAGAGCGCTTACCTCTCCTGTCAGCTCCCTTCTCCTCAGCGCCGGTCCGGTCAGCTCCCTCTGCAAGTCGCAGTGTAAGTCTCGCGGCCGCGCTATGACCCCACGGCTCTTGCGAGACTTACAGTGGAGCTGACAGGGGAGCAGACCGGACTGGCGCGGAGGAGAAGGGAGCTGACAGGAGCTGCAGGAGAGGTAAGTAAGATCTTCCTGCCAGCCCCCCTCCTACACAGCCCCCTGTCTGTATTATGGCAATGTAAGTTGCCATAATGAAGACATTGACTCGAGTATAAGTCGAGTTGGGGTTTTTCAGCACAAAAAATGTGCCGAAAAACTCGACTTATACTCGAGTATATACGGTATATATAATCTGAAAGTTGACAAATGTTGACAAAGAGAGGAACTCTAGTCAAGCACTGCGGACTTTATCAACTTGTCATTGACTGGGTACTCAGTACGCACCTTAGCTTCCTGTCACCAGGTATCTGTGTTGACTCTGCATCATGCGAGAGTGCTGTGAGGTCCTCACCAGCTATGCACATTATAATACACCTATGTCCTAGGAAGGGCACAGGATATTTCCATCGACCGCCATTAACCACTTAGTATATACGCTAAGAAGTGGCATTATGAATGAAAACCCTGTGGGACCAGCACAGCATGAATATAGGTAAGTAGCACTGGTCTCTGAGCCACTGATTATCATTGGGGGTCTGGGGCAGCCTAAGACAGGCTGGAGGGCGGACCACAAGTACAGTACCCTTGCTGCTTTAATTTTACACCATTTTATGATATTTTCATGATATTTTTATTTTATTTATTTAAGCTGTATTTTATAATGTATTATTTTCACTTCACTATTAAAGGAACACTATGAGGGCGGGGCTTGACCGCCATGCAAGCTGGTCGTGTTTTTGTAAGAGAGCTCCTCGTAGGATCTCAATTAAAGTGGGATTAATTACTGCAAATCCCTCTCTAAGCAAGTTTTTTCTGAGATCCCACTTACCCTGACCAAGCTGATCCACTGTGGAGTGGCTGCTAGCTACATTTTGCCTCAACGACTTCTGCAGTGCGGCCTTGGCGACAAACTGGACAGGAGAGGCATCCTGGGCCCCAGCAACTCCCCTCGGCACCCCGTTTCCCCCCTCTTTGGACCGGCGGGGGTGATCCCAGTCCACTCCTGGGAGGCTACATGGCCCAAGAGGTGTCGCCAAGTGAACAGACGACTAGCACGGAGACACACATCATGGCAGACGCCACATGCTCCCCAGATCAGCAGTCTGGTATCATGTCCAAGCTGGACCGCATCTTTGTCGACTTCAGGAAAAAATTAAAGCTCAGAATAATTGAGTTTAGTACAGTTCCTGACTCAATTATCTCCCAGGCACAGGGGAGGGATTATCCTATTTTATGTGGGAGTGCCCTGGACCTGAGAGCCAATGCAATGTAATGTTTTTGCTGAGAGTCTACTCTCAGGTCCAGTGGGGAATACCCCTGGAATATGTTTAAGGAAATCCCTTGTCTAGGCCGACATCAAACAAGTCACAGACAGAATGCAAACGGCAGAGAAAAAGATTACAAATGTTCAATCTAACCTGCCATCTCTCAGGGACTGGGTCCAACAACTTCAAACTGAAAAAAGGCACTGACAGCGCACAAATGACGTCTCTGGAAGAACGGCAGCACCATACTCATATTAAAATTCGGGGCATACCAATCGCGGTTTTCGACCGAAGAATTGCCGCACTATGATAGGTGCTTACTATCTACAATCCTACCCCATGTCACTGCCAAGAAACACGCCATAGATGGGATCTACTGCATCAGAGGCTCCACAAGAGCTCACCCCCCCCCACTATGGTGAGAAATGTCATCCTACGCTGTGTGACTGTCCATGACAAGATGCAGATTCTGCTGACTCTAAAGGGTTAGACACCCCTGACTTTTGAGGATTCACATCTCCAAGACCTTACCAGAACCACTCTGATCTGGTGAAAGTCCCTCGGACCTGTCACCTGTCAACTACGAAACGCTGGAATACCCTACAGATGGTGAACAATGGGATCCCTACTGGTGAACCACAAATGAACTAAACATAACCTTATGTCGCTGGACGCGGCACCCGACCTTCTGGAGTCTTTGGGACTGCCTTGTGTACCTGTTACCCAGACCCTGGGAATGCTTGGGACCCTGCTAACATCACTCCCTTTGTTCCGAGAGCTGAAAGATCACAACTTCGGGTACCGGTACCAACCCAACATGAACACCCCTGCTCCAAAGTTTTTAAAATGGTTTGAAGCAAAAAAACACAAATAAAGCATCTTACAAGTTTTTGATTGATAATTTTTCATGCTAAATACAAATGACATGACAGATTCATTTGAATCTTTGCGTTGTCTTATGAGCTTATTGATTCTCTAAACTCAAATCATTGTATCTCTCTGTGCTTCTGATGGCAGCATTAGATTGTAAGTTGCGAGGGTACTATGCCAAAACAGATTTATGTTCAATAATAAACACATTATCAACACAAAGGGGTTATGTTTCTGAAACATTGATATGACAGCCGACCTCTGAAACGCCGGAGCTGAAAATATCTCCAAACTGTAACACGCACGCAAACAGTTACGCAAGAATAAAGATTTTATGTTTAATTACTGCAGAACGGTCACAATCTGCACTCTGGCAGTCTTTGACAAAGGAAGTTAAATGAATTATACGATGCTTAGTTTAAACAAATAATGTTAAAATCATTTTTTTTCCTAATCGCTGTTCACGTTCCGCTCTCCCGCAGTTCTGTTTCTGGTTTGTGTCTGCAGGTGGTAATGAGTTAAAAATAAAACAGGCGAAAAAAAAAAAAATAAGGAAAAATTAAAGAAACCCTCCAATCCTGAAGCTTTTTATCTTTCTATAACAAAATGTTCTTTCCTTTTGTGTGTACATCCCGAGGAAAGCAAACTACCTTTATCCTGTTTTAACCAGAGAGCAGAGGTGGAATAGCCTAATATTTGTTGTTATAGAAACCAGGGTCTTGTATTGAATTTGGGGGAGGCAGATAGGGGGCTGGGTTGTATAATCCCAATGCTTCCGACTTCGTATTTCAGAAAATCTAATATTAACACACCGTCAAATATGAAAGGACCACAGAGAACCCTCCAGGCCAAATTTTTACTGTTTTTTATTGCCCCCGTTTGCAGTTTAATTTTTATTTTTTATTATTACTATTTTATTTATTTTTTTGCTGAATGCGCACATCAAGCAAGTACAGAGTATTAACCCTTAGCTAACATTTCGCAGATACAGATGTCTAGTGGTAGTTTCGTTGAGAATTTCCATTTCCCTGCCTTTTCTATAGAAAATGTGCGCTTGGGGGTTCTACAAAGGAAATCTCTGGTCATAGACGGAATCCCTAGCCAGGCAGTTATAGGATTCATCAGTGTTAATAAATCCTAGTGATTTGGAGAGTGGGCATCCCTTTAAATACAGTTGTTGTTTATAATTACCTATGCAGTTAAATAACCCGAACGGCTCTTCTAGGCAGACAGGTTTTGAGATAGCTTTGTTGCCTGGGGAGAGTAAAAATAATTGTTATGGCACGATGTAACAGAAAATCCTCCACCATATGTTCTTTAATGGGGAATCATAGCCAAAGCACACTTTTTACATCGAATTCCATTTTTTAGAACTCACAAATAAACATTTGTTAAATCTACAGGATAGGGAAATATAATATTAAAGTAACACTCCGGGCACTACGAAGTTGTTATGGTGCCAGAATGTCCACAGCGCCAGTTTATCTTTAGGGGTTAAAACTTTAACAAATGTTTTAATCCTGAAGTCCGTTATCCAGCACCTAATCACTCTGGCCATGGTATTCTGGGCTGGGGTGTTGCTGATTGGTGGAGAGTGTCAGCTTAAGCTCCCATTCAAAAAACGGCTTGAGAAAGATACATACGTTTCTCAAGCTGTTTTGTGAATAGGGTACTACTGATTGGCTTAGACCTTTAGCTGATGCCCTCAGCCAATCAGTGGCATCCCTGTCCTAAGCTTTCTCTTTCAAGAATCTTAGTTAGAGAGGGCAATGAATACTGGACTTTAGGGTTAAACCATGAACAGCTTAGTGCCTAAAGATAAGCCAGTGCCAGGGACCCCTTGGCAACATAACAATGTTATCTTTAAAGTTAAACTTTGTATGGTGCCCAGAGTCTTCCTTTAAAAAATCTTTGAAGAGGCAGTTCCCCTTAAAGGTCAGCAGAGTGTTACCTGCAACATATAAGTCAGCTGACCTCTTTTACCTTTAATTTTGTTTCAGTATAAAATGTATAAAACTGACACACATGTGCTAAAATAAATGTCATGTATTTGCATATCTCCACCCAGAATCATTAGTTGTAGTGTGAGTGCCACTCTTGGAGGATGTCTAAGGGAAACAGGTCTGCTGGCGTGTCTAAGATGATCTAATTATAATTACACACCATGAAACTCTTAATATACTTTTTAATGTCACTTTTTATGGGAAACTTTTGAGGTGCATACCAAGCACGTCAAAAAAAGGAGCGTTTCCCTTCAACCACAAATAAATAAAAACCATATACATAGATAATTGTAATAATTACATTATTATTTATTTGTTTGCTCCACTGGTCATAAGGCCCAAATGTATTCTAATCACCTGCCTCGTTGGGGACATTTTTAACCATAGTGTATCTACTTTTTGGCAAGGAACGTGTTAATTTTTTAAATAGCGATTGTACATACCTTTTTGATGACGTTCCATGGAATATTTGTGATTTTGTCTTTCTCGTCCACTGAGCGCATCATCTCATTGGGTAGTTAATCATCAATAAACCCATGATTACTGGTCCACCGGTCTCCAATTCTTTGACTACATTTTTTTTACTGTGAATAGTGGATTGCCAACCTTCACTACGTCTCTGGTACCAGCATGTAACCAGGACTTTTCAGGATCATCAAAGCCTTAACTTCTAAGGTCATCTTGGGACTTTCAAGTCTGTTTGCTTTAAGAACTCATCACGACCCATTGAGCCTGGTATTTATTTCAGCCCTTTGTCGTTCTCAAATTGATAGAGTATCATACCAGCCAGATGCTACATGTTCTGGATCTAGGCAGGTAGCCTGCCTGCCATTGCATTTTTAATGCTGAAATTGAGCACACAGGATAGGTCCTGCTGTGTGACTGCCATAAGACTTGGCACTTTCCGGTTTATTTATCTGTTTGGGGCAAAGCACACTAATGAAAACAAGCCAGAAAAAGAGTGGATGGAAAATATACGAGGAAGAACCTCTTTCAACCGTGAAACGGTAAATGCAGGCCCTTAATGGTTTGGAGAGAATAATTAAGAAACGCAGGAAATTGTTGTCATTAATTAGAAATTTGAGTCAATGTTACTAGGCTTTGTTTGGGTTAAGGCTTGCGAGCGTTTCTGTGCTGGTTCATATTAAAGGGACAGTCTAAGCACCAAAACAACTGCATCTGAGCACAGTGGTTTTGGTACATTGATAGTGGGCCTTTACTCGTACCAAACTTTGCCTTTTATGACAAATGACAGAGCTTATATTTGTCTAAGTACATGCCTCTGGTGGTTGTAAGAGAGACAGCCACTATAGCATTTCGTCCTTAGGACCTTTGATTTTCGAAGGTCTTCACCTTCAGCGTCAACTTGCACAGCAAGTATTGAATTTACTGCTCCACTATAAGCAACTGACTGGCAGAGTGTTGTGACTGCTGGGCATGTGCTGCACGTCCGCAATGACGCACACTGCGTTTACACATGCTGACAATACTACACATAAACACACAAACTCTATATAAATCCTGAAGAACTCACAGAAGGCAGATTGAGCTGCAGCAAGGAGTCTATCCCGGTGTGGGATTGCCGGTAAATGTAATGGATTTATTCAACTTCTTTATTTTAACAATGGAGTAGAGACTGTAGATTAAAAGGGAACACTCTAATGTTGAAAAGAGAATATCTATCTATATATATATATTCTTTATTATTTCATTTTCCTTTAGAGTGTTCCTTTAAATCTTAATTATGAAGACTTTTTTTATTAAAAGAGGATTATCAAATATTTAATTTCAAATGGCCTTATTTTAGTATTTATGACAAACTGCATAAATCTACACTAAAGGAAAGGATGATACCAGATATAAAATGTATGTTTTGGTAATACACTTTTTGATAGAGTTCTGTGAGTAAGTGAGTAAGTATTTTTTTAACAAGCAACCGATGTATGTTGACAATTAGATATCAATTTGACAGAACAGCAAAAATCATGATTTGCCGAAAGTTTAACTCCCGATTAAGTGAATAAACACGATAAAATCTAATTGTAAAGACGGAAGGTGAGTATTTAACACACAGAAATCCTCCATGTCTGATGGATATTTTTCTCTGCTTATTGTTTTATTAAATACAGATGCATACAGTCTAGGAAAAGTTCCACATTTTGTATCAATGTCTTTTCAGCTTTGACCAGCATGAAAACATTCGCTTGGAGGAAAAGTTTCGCTTGGATGACCTGTATGCTTTGGAAGAAGTTTTTGCCAAACATAATTTGAAGGAAGCTGAGACGGATGACGCAGGTGGGACTCAAAAAACCTCACTGAACAGACGCAAGCCAAAGGAGACAGTGCAACGGGAGGGAAATCTGACTCTGAGAGAATTTCAAAATGTTCTGTCGGACCTGTTTGGATCAGAGTACTGGGATGACCACATGCAGCTGCTTTTCAACAAGGTTGTTTTATCACTGCTATTCATAACCATGTCAGTGCTTCATAAAGCATCATGTCAGCCTTTCTTGTTTGAATTACTGTTGGATCTGAGATCCATGTTGACTTTGGCCCAAGCAGATGATCGTAAACGTTCAAGAAAGTCAATGCTGGATTATCACTCTGACCCTAGCACTCAACATAGGATATGGCTGTGTGAATAACTCCAATACATGTTAATGATATGAAATCCCATTAGATAAAGGCATTAGCTCTGCTTGGGCAGCGACAGACTAAGTTATCTGTAAATGTCTCTTCTCGTAGGTTGACACATCTTGCGATGGGTATGTTGACTGGAGTGAGTTCTGTACATACATGCTGTTACAATACAAGGAGAAGGATTACATTGTAGCTCGAAAGACAACATTCCTGGGGCCACCTGTGATAAAGTTCTGTCTTCGTAATAAGGTTTGCCTTTCCCACAATCCCTTTCTTACTTTACCACTCCATCTATCCCAAACATATCCTTCTAGAGCGGTTAAGGTCAATGACCTGCTATGAAGTCTTTTATATTCCAGATTCCAACTATCCCAAATGCCACTTGGTCATAGGACTTTACTGTTGACATGTCTGGTTTCTATTGAGTGCAACAGTCACGCACTTCCATATCTCAGCAAGCAAGCTATTATATTATCAATAATCAGTCAAGGTCAAGTGCCTGTAGTATCATTCAACGGCTGCCACAGCCTTTAAAGTATTTGTTGGACATAATTGTATTGACTGTAATAATAAAGAATATTTGATTTCTCTCTGTTTTTTTCCAGCAAGAGCCAACGAGCAGGATTCTGGCGATCACGCACCCTCCTCCCCTCTGGTTTGTGAGTGTTAGTAAAGGAGGGGTCCTCACTGTGTGGAGCTCTGACCTGCACCCACAAAGGAATTATGAGGTACATTATATAATTACTGAAACTTTCTGATAGTATGACAGAATCACAGTTTACATTCTAAAGGAGAAAAAAAAAATAACAACTGTTGTGGCATATGTAGAATAAAAGGGACATGCGACACTTTGAGACAATTGTCTCAT
Source organism: Pelobates fuscus (assembly GCF_036172605.1). NCBI lineage: Eukaryota > Metazoa > Chordata > Amphibia > Anura > Pelobatidae > Pelobates > Pelobates fuscus. The sequence goes on from NC_086321.1 coordinate 367,933,230, forward strand.
TCAAAAGATTTCACTTCAAATGAGAGAGCTGCCTCACTTTGCAAGTTTAAAAAAAAGATTTTTTTTTCATATTTTTGTGGGGGGTTTTTTTCACACTCACTCCAGAGAAGATACTGATCTAACCAATCAGTGTCCTATCCCTTGGAATTGATTTACACATGTGCGGTTGGAAGATCTCTTCCCCTTGCAACATCCTGACAGGGAAGGAAGAGAGGGATCTAATCAGTGTGATTTACACAGGCATCTCCTGTTGCTGCACAAGGATGCCTTGTTTCTGTCGTTAATGGACTGGACTTAAACTGGGAAGGGTGAATAAGAAGGGGGGGGGGGGTAAAACTCTAGAATTCTAGCTGAGAGGCGTGCCAACCAAGTTTATAACTTTTATGACATGCTTTCAAAGTATTTCTTGCTTTATTTTGGTTTGTTTATTTGTTTTAAAGTGTTTGCTTGTTGGCAGGCCCAGACTGGCCATCAGGCATACCAGGCAAATGCCTGGTGGGCCGTGATGGCCATGGGCCTAGGCCGGCAGGGGAGATCATTGCTATCAGAGCGCCGGCCCTGCTGTGTGCCTCCATGGGCCAGGGGGGAGACAAACTATCGCCTCACCGGCCCACAGGCACTGAGATGCGGCCAGAGAGAGGACCCGGAGAAGATCTATCCTGCAGCTCCGCCGGGTTCCTCTTGGGAGGTTGTAGCGTTGCCGTGGTTACTGTGACAATGCTCCGATCTCGCGAGAGTGAATTCTACCCCAGGAACTACAGGGTAGAGGTCACTCCTCACCGGACCACCAGGGATTTCCCATCGGACCACCAGGGCTGGCAACAAGGAGGGGGGGACATAAATATAATAATAATAAAAATAATAATAAACAAAATACATATACATATTTTTTACTTTTACCCCACTGCACCCCAAACATCATACTACACCCCAAACACCACACTGCACCCCACACACACACACTACACCCCAAACATCACACTACACCCCGAACACTACAGTGCACCCCTCACATGCACACACTACACCCCAAACATCACACTACAGCCCAAACACCACATTGCACCCCAAACACCACACTGCACCCCTCACATGCACACACTACACACCAAACATCACACTACCCCCCAAACACCACACTGCACCCCTCACATGCACACACTACACCCCAAACATCACACTACACCCCTCACACCCCAAACATCACACTACACTTCTCACACACACACACACACTGCACCCCAAACACCACAGAGTACCCCAAACACACACACACTGCCCCCAAACACCACACACACTGCACCCCAAACAAGACACATCACCCCAAACACACTGCACCCCTCAAACACACACCCTGCACGCCTCACACACCCTGCACCTGTCACACACCCTGCACCCCTCACACACCCTGCACCCCTCACACACCCTGCACCCTTCACACACACAGTGCACCCTTCCCACACAGTGCAACCTTCACACACACAGTGCACCCCCCACACACGCACTCCACACACACACACACACACACTGCAATCCTCAAACACACTGCACCCTTTACACACACACATTGCACACCCTGCACCCCTTACACACAGTGCACCATTCACACACACAGTGCACCCCTACACACATTACATTTTAGACACACACACTACATTCCTTATACACACACACATTACATCCCATATACACACACCCTAGATCCCGTACATAACTATTGATCCTCTACACACTTACACACTTAGAATCCCTATACACACTCTGAATCCTGTACACACACACACACACTAGATCCCCTACGCACACTCTGGGTTCTCCACACATGCTAGATCCCCTACGCACACAATATATCCCCCATAGGCACAAAATGCACCACCTACACACACTACATTAATGACATACACACTCTGGATCCCCTATGAACACACTTGATCCCCTGTAAGCAAACACACACTACTTTCCCTAAACACACACGTTACAACCCCTACACACACTACATCATCTATACACACGTACACTACAGCCCCTATGCACACACTAGCTACATCACCTTCACTCACACTCTCTACAGCCCCTAGCAAGAAACACAACACAACTGAATCCGACATTTACACAAAACACCACACAACAATGAACTAACTCTACTCACACTCAATCCCACAAGCAGGCTCTAAACACATGTACAATATGCGTTCCTTACACTTTTGTCCTTTGGTATCCCACTTATGGAGACACTTGAGACATGTCACAAGCAAACACAGCGCAAGCATGTTAATACATTTGCTTGCGCTGCATAGAACAAATACAGGGCCTTTTTTTCATGCAAGAGCTCTTCAGCGGGGTTCTGCGCATTGAACCAACACTTTGAGAGGGGGCGTGCTTGTCATTGGTGATGACAAAACACCCCCCTCTCTGGCCCGCCCCCTCCTCAGTGGGCCGCTGTGAGTAAAAAATGCCCGGGCCTAATTTGTTTCCCCAGTCCAGCCCTGCTTGTTGGTTTAAAAAAATAATTGTTAAGTGATGCATGTCCCTTTAATATTTAACTTTAGGTTACATCATTTATATAGGAAACTTATAGTAATATATATTAGTATTTTACCTGCTAGATCACAAGCGATTCTCATGATGCACAGTCTGGCAAGAGGAGATTTAAATCCTGGACCACGGATGCTGTCTACATGTCCAATGTCCACAAAATCGCTGTGGCCACCACCAGTCGGGACATACACTTTTTTGATGTCTCCACTATGAACATGTTTGAAGAGTTTCATTTATATGGTACGGGAGCTTTCAGAGATTCTCTTTCAGACTTAGAGGAAGAGTTTTTAAAGAAGAGTCTTTACAAAACGAAAAGAAAGTCTAGGCACTATAAAAAAAGGAATCACCCCCCAAAAATAAATATATTATTTATATTGATCCCAACTGTCACGCTCTGCACTTTTTAATATCATGTTTACTCATCCCCATGTTTAACAAATTTGTATTTATAAGGTGCAAACTATTAGAATTAGACATCAACACTTCTCAATCCTGGTACAGAATGCCTCCAGTTTAGCTCCCTGTCAAACACTGTAAGTTCTGCCATTTGCAACCGGCAGTCATAATAGAGAAAGCATACAGAGAATACATTGTTTTTATTTCTCCTTCTCATTTGCATTGTGTGCCATGGTTGTGCCTCGATTTAAATTGTGAGGATGTTATTTGATACATTGTTTTTATTTCTCATTCTCATTTGCATTGTGTGCCATGGCTGTGCCTCGATTTTAAATTGTGAGGATGTTATTTGATACATTGTTTTTATGAAACAGAAAAAAAAAATTGAGCATCACATGAAAACAAGACACAAGTAATGGGTGAATGTCAATGTTTTATATAATGATATAATTTAATATAAAAGTGACTGGACTCCTTGACACCTTTTCATGTGTGTTTATTTTTACAATAAAGATGTAAAGATGTGAATTGCTTATTTTCCTTATTGTTCTTTACAGGTTTAAGTCATGTTCCAACCTGCTTTGGCTATTGGTATAATGTAAAGGTATTGTATGAACACTGAGATCCTTTAGGGCATGTTTCAAACTGTACTCATACCCTACAGCTCTCCTCCAAGTGGCTGCCAATCTTTGATAAATACTAGGCTTCTCATCCTAACGCATGATAGAGCACCTGTGCGGCAGTGTTTTCTGGGAAATATTCAAAAACACAAATACCTGTCTCTTTCTACTGCAAGAGGAGACAGAATGGTGGTGCTAGGGTTGCAAGTGGCTAACTGTGTGCAGCCAGCTTGATTATGGTGTCAGGGTAGGATGCCTCCTCGGTTCAAATGTGCTTGGAGTCTCTCTTTAGCAAGACTGAGAGACACAAATAGTGTTTGCTTAACCAAGAAAATTGAAAATGGAATTAAAAGCTGGAAAGGTAGCTAAATATCATTTTTTTCAGAGGAATAATGTATGTTGGCCTAGAATTTGCATTTTATTTGTCATTTCTTCATAATTCCCCGTTTAGTGAATATACTCCACTATGTTTACTATTTGTTTTATAACATAAGGTCGATCCCCTGTACTTGCATCATGCCAATTTTGGAAGTATCTCGGAATGCATGTAGTTTGTATCAGACATAGAACACCCAATTTTTTTATTTTTTTTTTACTATGTCTAATCTAGATTCTGAACCCCCACCCTTCATAGTGTAAGGCTAAACTATTGGTGTTCATGGTGGGCTTATCAACGTGTATTTTCCTGTAGTCTCCTGGAGAACGCTCACTCCTTATTTGGGGAGACGACAGCGGAGGAATTAATCTACTACGGCTTCTGAAACCAAACTCTGGCGTGTTTGAGAGACCCTTTACCCAGCAGCCGGGTCCCCACAAAATTTATATGCAGGTAATCAAATGCAGGTTCAAGTAATATCAATCTCTCTCTCTCTCTCTCTATATATATATATATATATATAGATAGATATATATATATCTATATATATATATATACTGTAAGATCATTTAAACCCATTAAGGAGTAGGGGTGTACACAAATTAGTGCAGAAAGTAATTGCACTCAAGAACTCTAGTTGTTTTTAACCAGAGAAGGCTGGCTGAGAGTGATGGGAACTCAACACTATAGCATTAGGAATACAAAACTGTATTGCTAACGCTACAGTGTCCCGCTACCTATAACTAAAGGTCTGCCCCTCCCCAGGTCAATATAGTGTTGATAACCCTTTTCTCACTTATGCAATATGATATCCAACATTGTTTTACAGAGTTAAAGTCTATGAAAAGCCAGGAAGTGTCTGGCTACTGTGCTGTTAGGCAGCAGTCCACAAACCTTTCTATACCAGTGCCCCCCTTGCCATCCTTTCCTGATTGTGATAATGCATGCCTATACAATGTCACTTTAAAGGGTCACTCCAAGGGCCATGGAGCCTGAAATCTGTTTGTACAGAATTACACTATGAAAGAATGCATGTACAGAGATAAAACCCTTAGCAGCCAGATGAGTAACTCCTCCTCTGGCAACGTCATTAACCAGCCCATAAATTGGTTCTGGCTAATGTCAATTATGTGCAAAGTTGGCATCTGACACCAGTGCACATGTCCCTTCTGTGCTCCCTGACCTCCCTCCCCCTTCAGCGAAGAGTAACGTCCACAAAGGCCAATCAGGCTCAGGGAGAATTGGCCTCAGTGCTGGATATTATTTTAAAAAGTAAGCCTTTTTGGGGCGGGCAAGGGGAAGGTTTTTTGTTTTTGTTTTTTTTTAGAGATTTTTGGTTGAGCATTAAACCATTGTTTTGTTGTTTTGATTTACCAGGACTTAAAAGATCACAGCAGCCTTCTTAGCTACCAAGCCATTCCCAATGTGCACCCAGAAGCCATCACCAAACTCCAATATATCCCGAAACAGGAACTCCTCATCACATCGGCAGGCAGTTCTACATCCTCCATAGTCATCATGGACATCCACCAGAAAGGAAAGGTCTACACCTGGAACATTAGCAAGGTTTGCTGTGGTCACCTGAAAGTTTATTTAATAAAGAGCGAGAGCTAGAGTCTGTTTACAACCAGTATGTATTCCAAAATAGTTAAGAACTAAAGTATATCCTACCTTGGTAGTTAGAGATGGGGGGGGGGAGGGGGGGGGGGGAGAGGAGGGGAGAGGGGGGGGCAGCTAAATTTTGCAGGATGGCTAAAAACTCACATGACTCACATTGTTTAGTAAACAAACCCTGGTTTATTAAATAGCAATAATCTGATCAGCACATATTAAACGGTTATTCAGAGCTTATCCATCTTTTGATTAGGGTGTCCGATGCTTTGACTATTCCAAGACAATGAACTTGCTCGTTACCGGGGGCCTAGATCACAAAGTCAGACTATGGAATCAGTACGTCCCAAGTCGACCAATTGCAGTACTACCAGAGCACACCATGGCAATTCTGGATGTGGCCATTTATGAACCCCTGAGACAGATATTCAGCTACTCCAAAGACTCGGTACGTGGTTTTTTTTTTTTCAGTAAGGCCTCATAACAAATGGGCTATCTACAAAGAAGTGAATGTGATCTGACAGTGATGTGGCTATACAGTAAACGTGCAGGCTAGTCAATAAAGTGAGAATTCAAAGTGAATTTTAAATTAAAGGTCAAAGTAGCCAGTTATGCTTTCAGTTTAGCTACTCTTAGAAATCAGAAATGCCAGGGATTGACCAGTGAACTTAAAATTCCTGATATTCCTGACAATTCAGGGCTTAGTAAATAGCACTGGTTGGTTCTCACAGCTAACGGATGATAAACATTTTAAGTTTTTGTTTTTTTTTCTCAGCTGGAAAAAATATTAATAATTCCCAGATCCTATGGCACATGGTGGCCAGTTTGAGAAATTCTTCTGCAATGCACAATGTTTACAATATAAGCTTCAGAGTTCCTCTTTTCTGACACTTGGGCAAACTTTAATTCTGCCATTTACTGGGGAAAGTCTGTCATTCCAACAGGCATCCTTGGATGTATCCATTTCTTCTTAGTAGAATCTTTGCTTGCAGGTGCTCAAGGTATGGGATATCTTCTCGCACAGCTGCCTGCAAACTCTGGTGTTAAAGTTTCCATGTGTACAACCTGGCCGGATTCATGAGCAGGGCAACTTTCCTTTCCTGCTGGTTCCAAAGACTACTCCCCAGCTGCTGGTATCATACTCCGATTACATTGGGATGCTGAGGCTGGCCCAAGCCGACCCAGAAGAGGACACTTTAGTGACCCACGATGCTCCTCTTTCTTCAGTGCTGTACAACAGCTTTTTCCATCAGGTAAGTGTGTTCTGATAAAGGTTGTCAGATTCTCCATACTTTCCTTGCCACTTACCCCTTGTTCATGCTGATGGACAATTTATGAAAAGTTCTACCCAATATTGTGCAGCATTCATATATTATAGGAAGGAAATTCATTCACCAGTCATGAATCTTGCCTTGATTTCTGCATTGATTTCATTCCTGTGCCATATAAATTCTACATACTGTATAGGGCTGCAGTTTTCATGTACACCCACATTTCTGTGGAACTAATCAGGAAAAATCTCTAGTCTGAATCTTTTGCAGCCCTCCCCTTCTAACCTCACCGAAACTTTCTGTGGCTGTCCAATCACAGACTTCCAAATGCAGCTCAATGAGAAGTCTTTGCAAGGCAGGTGCTCTAAGCAATTGCTGCCTCTTGAGCTGAGCTATACATTTTTATGAAAAAGAGGACACCCTCTTCACACATAAAGCACTTTAGCAAGCTGTAGTGCTTTATGTGTCTGGAGTGTCCCTTTAAACCCAAGACTGGAGATCGACAGAAATGCTTTCCAGTGCCATAAACTATCCTGATCAAATTGGAAAAGATGGCACCAATGGAACTCATCATAAACTCAACAATGTTTTAGATCAAAATAAAAACTTGTTTATAAATCTCCAAGTACTAGCGTACAACTGAAAGCCACGGTGTATTAAAACAAGTTATCACTTGCAACCCCCCCATCTTGCAACCTAATTACCTATAAATCTATATAACCCCCAACATGATCTTAATTAATTTACCTGGTCACACAGCCCACCTAATTAACACTCTATATAATCTTATTGATGATCCCAGCTAATATAACTTCCCACACACCATCCTTGATTACCTATACTTCTACTTAAAGCTGTCTCACATATCTTCTTACTGCACCTTCATATTGTACTGCTCTGCAGACTATGTTGGTGTTTCCAATCTGAATTATGACTTTCTTCTGGGCATCCATGAATTAAATTGTTGCGCGTGTTCATAGTTCCTCTGGCAGTGGGCAGGTTAATATAAGCTAACGAGACAGAATGGCAGCCGAGTTGCTCAATATTCAATGTGATCCACAAATTTCCTGAACATGGCAAGTCAGCAATAAAAATGCGAAAATAAATGCACTTCTCTAGCACGGTACAGTGATTACTGCATCTCAGAGCAACTTCATCTGCAACTGGATAATAAACCGCGATCAGCTGCCATCACAGAACCTCATAAAAATGGGGCAATTTAACAGCAATTTGGAGGTGGGAATTTGCATTCCATTTTAGCAAAGTCGGGAAAAATTAAAAAAAACTTTTTTTTTAAAACCACATAGACATTTTTCAAGGCTGATTGAACAACCGAGCGAGTGTTTTATCCAGAAACCGACTTGACTTGATTGTTATGATCAAAGCTTGTTTAACCCTTAGCCTGCTAATCGTATCTTATCATTATCTTGTTACGGTTTAGTTCTACAAATCTCTTGGATGTTAGTGAGATATTTTGCAAGTAATGTAGTTCAGTTTTTATAAATATTTTTTATTTAATAAATGTTTTTCTCTAAAATGGTATGATGCAACAAGAGCAGTTGTTCCAAATAAAACATTGCTTGACACTGTAGCAAGTCTACCGAAATTTTAACCTCCCACCCATTGTACTTTCATTATCTGCGGGAGGGAGGAAGGAATACAATTTATTGACTTTGTGACATGTCTCACTTGTGTACTCATGTATTTTCTCACTGTAGAAAATCTGTAAAAATGTACACATTAAAAAAATACATTGGCCCTTTTTTTATGGGGTCTCCTCATCTATTGAATAAACGGATCCCACGTGCAAAGCAGTAGGCGCAGGGGTAGGCAACCTTCGGCACTCCAGATGTTGTGGACTACATCCCCCATAATGCTTTGACACCCACAATGCTGGCAAAGCACCATGGGAGGTGTAGTCCAAAACATCTGGAGTGCCGAAGGTTGCCTATGCCTGCTAGGGGATACAAATTTATTTTGCAGCCAGGTCTCTCAGATCCAGAGGAACCAGGACCTCTCGCTCCCATAATAACCACACTCTTCCGTGGTGATCTAGGCAGAAAGTATAGCTGAAGACAACAGTATATATGATATCAGCTTGATAAAGACCTTTTGGTCGAAACGTTGCTGTGGTTCCATTAACCCCTTAAGGACCAAACTTCTGGAATAAAAGGGAATCATGACATGTCACACATGTCATGTGTCCTTAAGGGGTTAAAGTACCTTTCTTTTTAACCAAGGAGTGCCTGGACCTCTATTTTTCTTAACAGTATATATAATGTCATCTCCTTGCCCCTATTAGAGCAGTGGTTCCCAAACCAGTCCTCACGGCCCACCAAGAGTCCAGGATTTATGTATTTCCCTGTTTTATTCCAGTGGGGATACTAACAAATCCTGGACTGTTGGTGGGTCTTGAGGACTGGTTTGGGAAACGCTGCATTAGAGGCATCTGCAGTGGAGAGAACTTTGGTAAAATGCTCCATTTTTATACACGTGGCTAAAAAAAATTTCAAAGTTATCCACTCGATTGGAAATTGTGAAGAATTCTCTGACTTACTATTTTCCAGCTGTTCACCTTAAAACATGCAGATCTTTTTGTACAGTCCTCACAATCTGTTAGTTAAAGTTTATAAGGTCAATAGCTTCTATTTAATAAAGCCACTCTGACCTCTCTATTTAAACTTAATCTTGCTTACTCAGAAATGTGGGACACGTCCCTTGGCCCTTATATATTTCACATTTCACCTGCTTTTACTTGCTTCTCGGGGAAACTTTGGGAGTGCCACTGAAGTCCGGCCTGGGTTTTGGCATTTAATCATTGTGATCTGTGCCAATTAATTATAAGGGATGCTGCCGGTTACTCAGCCCCAGGGCAAGCTGACATAAGGCATTAACTCTGAAATGTTTGCGTAAAGGATTCTACTGTGACCCTTATACACTCTAATGGCACTGGATGCATGCAGAGGAGCAGCGAGTGTTTAGTCAAAGGATTAGCCACGTGTACTATGAAATAAATAAAGATAGGATAGACTGGATGGCATCAGTGCAGGGGTGTATGTTTGGGAAAAGATTAATTATTGAATGACTGAGATTATCTTGTCATGGTGATAGCATCAGGGGTCAGGACCAGTGGCGTCTCCAGGATTCATATTTAGAGGGGGCACATGAGGGGTCAGGGACAAAAGTAGGGGGGCAGTTATAAAACATGTATATATGTGAGTACATATATATATATGTAAACAACAGATAAAATTCATATCTTGTAATACTTTTTTATTGGACATTTTAATGTGTCCTGAAGAAAGCCCTGGAAGACCTAGAGTGCCGGTATTTTTCTATTTTATATATATATATATATATATATATATATATATATATATATATATACTCACACTTGCCATGGTGACTAGAAATTTCACCCTGGCACCTGGGATTTGTCAGCCCTTTGCTAAGCCGCACAGGAAACGTTAACGCCTGCTGCTGCAGGCAGTGAACAAGCTCACTGATACACACATGCTTACAACAGACAAGCTCACTCACACACACAAGCTCACTACAGACAAGCTCACTGACACACAAGCTCACTGATACATACACATGTTCACTACAGATAAGCTCACTGACACACACACAAGCTCACTACAGACAAGCTCACTCACACACACAAGCTCACTACAGATAAGCTCACTGACACACACACAAGGTCACTACAGACAAGCTCACTGATACACACACAAGCTCACTACAGACAAGCATAACAACTACAGCTCGCTCTAGTGGTTTTAGCGCTAGGAGTACCCTGGTGTCCTCCCAGCCAGGGTAAGTAGTTAAACTGGTTGAGAAAGGTTTGCCAACTTATCTGTGGTCCATGGGACATAAGTTGCATCCTCCTGTGCCCCTGGAAGTTGCACTGAGCGCAAAGCGGCGATGCAGAAAGATGCGTGTTAGCTGAGAGCTCTAAGCTGATGTTCTCAGTCAATAAGCTGGCTCTGCACATCAGTGCTTAGCTTAGTATTGCTAATGGAAGGAGATAATTGGCACTCGGTGGACAATCATATCATATTTTGCTTTAGGACTTGAACCCTGTAGTGTCCCACCAACCATTTAAGTTTTCGCTGATATTATTACTAAATAAGTTTTGAATAACGTCCCCTCCCCCACAGTCTTTATGGAGTCGTGTAAGTGTGAATCTTGGTGTTGAAAGCAGCACTTGTAGTGTGTTCTCAATAAGTAAGCTTCCTTGTTTTTCTAGGTGATAACGAGCAGCGAGGATTCAACAATTGCTGTCTGGGATGTAGAAACCGGTACTAAATGCCTCCTACTAAACAATGTACACGGAAGTGAAGAGATTACATGCATGTCGTTTGACCGATCCCAGCGGAAGCTTATTACTGGTGCCAGGAATGGAACTTTAAAGGTATGGATAGCAGGCCAAATGTTACCGCTATGCAACCATTATTTCATAATTCTTGAAGGAACACTAAACCAACATACATTCCTAATGCTAGAGTGTCCTAATCCCTAGTTAGATTCAGGGCCTCCCATTTTGCCATGTAAAAAAATTAGTGAAAAAAGGTTTTACATAGCTTTTTTTTCATGCCCCAAGACTCACTCGATGCCGCCACCAGCTCCTCCTCCCGCAACAACATCCTGGAAGCGTCGCTTGCTGTCTTCTTGCCCAATTTTTGCTCCTTGTGTGTGGCTAATGAATTACTTCTCATAGGGAATCATTGAATTCATTTGATGTTCAAAGTCTTCATGGGCGTTGAACGTCACATGACCAAGTGAAACTCTGCCAGGAAGAGAGCTACTAGAGGCATGTCTAACCTTTCAATCAAAACATTGACGTATCTAGTAAGCAACATTGTTTTGGATTGCAGGGCTAAAAGGACAGAGTCACTGCACCCAGACCACTTCATGGAGACACCTTTAGTGGTCCTTCCAAGGTCGAGGCTTTCTCCCAGCATCTACCTGTCTCTCTCTGGTTTCTCCATGCTCCAAGTTTACCTTACCTCCATTCTGTCATCGTTTGGTTTTCTTTCCTCTCCTCTCCTCCTCCCTTAACTCTGTCCATAAGTCCTTCGCCTCTTCTCCACCCAGAAAAAAAGGTGGAGAGTGAAATAGAAATTATATTATTTTTTTGTCCACATTGGTTTTTTTTTCTACTGCCCTTCTCTCTAATACTACTTGAATGTGCGTTAAATATCAATGCCATACAACTGAACAAAGTTGACACTGTTAATATATATATATATATTCTTTTTATCAGCTTATATTTTTTTAGAACTCTAGTATTATTGATCAGATTGTATTAACATATACCAACAATGTACTTGCCTAGCGATCTGATTTATATTATCTAGGTTCAGAGTTTCATGCCTTATGCTACTGGTCAAGTCTTTTAAAGTTATTTACCAAACCTCCTCTCTGTTGTAGTGCGACCAATAGGATACTAGCTGGATGTTGATGCCATTATAATACTGTAGGACATAAGCTGGATATTGATCGATGACCATATGACACTAACTGGTTATTGATTAGATTATATTGCCATGGTTTTCTAGATGGTCATTGATCAGATTATGTTAGCGTGGGTACTACATGTTTATTGATGTTATATTAGCATAGGATGCTAGGAGGTTATTGATCAGGGTATATCACCATAGAATACTCAGTGATAATTGATAATATTGATGGTTATTGATTGGATATTGGCATATGTTACTAGCTGGTTATTGATCTGAGCTGCGGATGTCCTTGCTAGGTTTGGAATATTCAGAATGGTCACAATCTACACCGGCTTCAGCCTGTGGATGAAGCAGAGATTACCTGCGTTCTGCCGCTCCGTGATCACACATTGCTCAGCGTGGGATGGAACAGAAAAATTGTCGTATATGATGTTTCTAACATGGAGGTCAGTCTAATAGATCATTCATCTTCCCAAATATTTATTTGCTGATTCACAAATCATTATTACAAAAAAAAACGTTTGGCAAAGTAAGCACCTCTCCAGTAGGGGGCGCCTGTATTCAGCACTTATAATATGCTTTTTCTGAGGTTAAATGGGCTGGTAGGAAGAGATAAATACCAGGAGCCTTGGTCAGTGTCTGCTGTAGTCCAGCCTTAATAGCAGAGCTACTATAGAGGGTGTAAAACTCAGGTCCTCCCTAGCTTTGCACCTCTGCCAGTGTCTGTGCATGGGGCTGGGCCAGAAATGGATGGGATGACTGGGAGAGCACAACTTGGTGAAGGAGGGAAGGGACATCCATGCTTCTCCTTGCGGGCTATGCCTACAAGAGAGAAGCTCAACACGTCTGTTGTCAGCGTGCAGTGTGATCAGGGCCGGACTAAGAGCCCAGTGGGCCTGGTGCTGACAGTTATGATGGGGCCTAATTACAGAATCTTATCGACGAAAAATACTAAAACAGTCATACCTCCCAAGCGTCATGTATCTGACGGTGTTGGAGGGAAACTCAAAGGATGCAGCTATAAGAAAACACATACTCTATGCTAATCTCTTTATCTAATTTATGCTTTCATCTTTCAAGTAAATCCATACCAACAGCAGTGTCCAGTAAAGCAGGAAGCCAATGGGCGGGGTAAAAGAGTAGGCCACTGATGCGAATCACATGACCAGAACTGCCAGAAGGGGCGAACATGCCCAAAAAGGGTGTTTGTCTGTCCAAAGAATTGGAAGGCCAGCCTGGCATCAGTGTCCCTATAAATCACAGTGTCAGTGTCCCCATGTCGCCCAGTCCCCTAGTCTCCCAGTGTCTGTGTCCACATTTCTCCCAGTGTCCCCATGTCTCAGTGTGTCCTGTGTCACTAGGATACATGGGGACACAGAGACACGGGGACACTGAGACACTTGGAGACATGGGGGCACTGAGACACATGGGGCACTTGTGGATACAGACATGGGGACACAGACATTTGGGGACACTGGGAGAAATGGGGTCACAGACACTAGGGACACAGATATGGGGACACAGACACTGGGAGACATGGGGATACTGAGACACTAGGGACACTGGCTGGGAGACATAGGGACATGGGGACACAGACACTGGCTGGGAGACATGTGGACACTGGGAGACATGGGGACACATACATATGGGGACAATGGGAGCCATGGAGACACTGGGAGCCATGGGGACACTGGCTGGGAGGCATGGGGACACTGGGAGACATGTGTCCCAATGTGTCTACCTATGTCTCACAGCATCCCCATGTGTCTGTGTCCGCATGTCTCACAGTGTCCCCTAGTGTCTGTGTGTCTCATGTCTCCCTGATGCCTTTCCCCTCGTCCCTCACTTCCCTGAGCTGTAGTCTGTCTCTGCAGGCTGGGAGCAGCTGTCTGAACTCTCTGTACTGTGTAGCTGCTCCCCTGCGTATTAGTGAGTAGAGAGAGGCAGGGAGGGATATGCTGTAACTTCCTATCCCTGCCTCTCTCCATACACAGTGACCCCTACTGGCCAGTGCTGGGATTGCAGAGTAATCTCCGGTTATACGGAGAAAAATATTTGCATTTGTATTGCTGGTAATACTGCAATACCAGCACGGCCAGGCAGCCTCAAATACAGGCTTTGCCTTAAAATACCAGTCAGAAGGAAGACTTAAGAGTAGTGTGTAAAAAAAAAAAAAAAAAAAAAGTAAACAATTTTTTTTTATTTGTTTTGATTTTTTTTTTAAATGGGCCTATTCCATGGGCCTGGGCCTGGAGCTGCAGCTCCATCAGCCCCTATGTTAATCCGGCCCTGAGTGTGATGGATGTATTTTATCCACAGATTTGATATTTGGCTGTTTTCTGGGCTGCCAAAGTCTTGTGTGCTGGGTTGTAAGTATACGTGTACAGAGCCAGTGATTCAGTGCTGTAAATATTCGTATACAGTGCCGCTGATTCAATGCTGTAAATATATGTATAGAGAGCTTCTGATTCAATGCTGAAAATATTTGTATACAGTGCCACTGATTCAGAGCTGTAAGTATATGTATACAGAGCCG